>NC_056524.1:36155790-36253924 GCF_019175285.1 Sceloporus undulatus
GCTTTATTTGTATACCGCTTTTCCTTCTTGATCAAAGCGGTTCACAATATGGCAATTGTGTGAACATATGTCACGATACAAAACAGTAGATTACAAAAATACATTACATCAACAATTCCATAAAATCTAATACATTATATAACAATTTAAAAACAATTGACTGAATTAGACATCATGATCTTCCTTAGGGTATTCTATCTTTAGAAAGAATAGGGGGGGGATGCTTTCTCACAAGAACAAGGAAACAAGAACATCATAGTTCCTGTTGTGTTTGGATTCCACACACCACAAATTCAGGCCGTGGCAAAGTTGTGTCATTTCTTTCTTCATCATCTAGCAAGAATCAGGCCTTTTCTTTCAGTTTTTACTGCTAAGACTTTGGTTCACGCACTAGTAATTTCTTGCTTGGATTACTGTAATTCTTTCCTCACTGCGCTTCCTCTTTCCCATCTTGCCCCCTTGATTTCTGTGCAATGCTCTGCCGCTAGGTTGATATTTTCCCGCCCACTGTTATGATCATGTCACTCCATTGTTGTCATCCCTTCACTGGCTCTTGGTCCTGTTTAGAATCCGTTATAAGCTCTTGTTAATAACTTTCAAAATTGGTTTGGCCACCACCTACTTGTCAGCACTTGTTCCCCCCATCTTCCTGTCCACGCTCTGTGCTCTAGTGATTTGGGGCTGTTGATTCAGCCAAGAATTTTCTCTGCCCCTACTTGGATATGCCCCTTCTCCCACCCCACCCCATCCTACCCCCTATTTTTGGAATCTCCTTCCCATGAAATTGCAGACTACCACCTATTTAGACTATCTTAAATCCAAATTAAAGACTATTCTATTCAGGGAAGCCTTCCAACTTTCGTCTTGATTTTATGACAGTATATTTCATGACATATTATTTGTATTAATTTACAATTTTATAGTATTGTTTTAACTTTGTTATAATAATATTTTATTAATTTTATAATCTTGTTTGTGGGTTTAGATTGTGCGCTGTTGGCAGGCATTTGTTTCTATTTTGTATTGCCGTGAAACTGACCCAAGCAACCACATGGCTGTAGCGTTTAGACACAGCATGCTGCCAAAACCTGGAAAAAATGCTGCTGTTGCAGCAAAGGCACCTTTTTCCTGGCATAAAGAGTGGCTTTCTGCTGCTTCTTTTGCACCTGGAAAATGCCGGGTTGGGGGCATGGCATCCGGTTGCTGGCCCCAACCTGGCATTCAAAGGGGCAGCGTTAAGTTGCTCCTTACCATCATCTTTTTCCAGCCTCTGTTTGTTTTTGTATGTAGCAATGAGTAATTTCAGTAATTTTCTTTTTGCTGTGAGAAAGTGTACAAAAAAAAAGTTTTCAAAGGCTAATCACAATTAGGAACTTATTGTGCACAAAATTTGCAAAGGTTGTTTTGGTCAGAAAACAGTGTTTTCTCTGTGAAAAATAATTCAATTAAGAAATATTAATTCCTGCGCAGAAAATGCTGATTTATCTACAAATCAACCATGTGTGAATATTACACACAAAATTCCCCAATTAGTTTTTTTTTCTGTGTAGAAAACATTTTCTGCACATGAATTAATATTTCTGCATTGAAATATTATTTTTCATGCAGAAAATGCTGTTTTCTGTGCAAAACAACCGTGTGCGAATTTTGTGCAGAGTAAGTCCAGAATTAAGAATCAAGGATTGTTCTCATCAGGGTTTTTCAGCACTTGAAAAACACATTTTTTTCAGCCCCTTCAAAAATATTTTCAAATATTCTTTCCATCTCTACAAACAAGGTGTGAATCTGTGACAACTAAGTCACTTCCTTTCCTACAAGATTTTTAACATCTTTGCCTAATGAAGAGGCTAATATGCTTCAAAAGGTATTTTGAGACTTTCAGTTGGCCTAATATCACATCATATGGCTTTCCAGTTTTGTTTTCCAGTCACCATGTTTCCCCCTGGAACATTTTGGGATATAGCAATTAAAATAATGGAGATCAGTATCAGACCTTAATATTTCCATAAAACAGAATTGTTTGGGTCTGTTTCCCCTCCTCACTCCCAGATCACATCCATAAATATCTGAGTAATGCTGGCTGCTCCTGCTGCTTCATGCCCTCATCCATTTCAGTGAGGCCTGTGCAGACTCCTGAGCAAACCACAACAAAACAGATGAGAGTTTTATTTTTTATTTTTGCAATAATAGTGCTTTGTGGATTGTGCCAGCAGATATTTCCTTTTTAATGCCACAACCATTACCTAGACTCTTCTTATAATCATTAAAGGAAAGGCAAATCACCATCATAAAATCTTACAATTAAACCACTAAATGCTTCCTCTCAGTGGCAAGCCATTTGGTCACGTCCATCACAAAGTTCTTCTGCATTATGAGGAAACTGAAACCAGGCTAAATGCTATAAAGTATGCTCATTTTAGTGCAATTTAATACCCAAGCAACCTGGCAATTCATCAGCATATGGTTGTGTGACTGAGATTTCACACACCTAAACAATAAAAAGGGGAAGGAGGAGCAAAATCCACACTGCTACAAGATGGTATTTCAATACAATCTGTCCTCATGAATAGATTAGTTATAACAGTGCGCAGACAGCACTCTGCTAATGTTTCTAAACAGGCAATATTAATATTCTCTTCCATTCTGAGTAGTTTTCTTCTGCCAGATTCACACTTTGGTGTACTTTGAAGTGCAGCGCACGGCTGCCATTTGGTGGCCAGACCTTCAACATGATGAGACCTAGACCTGATCAAAACCTCAGTTCTTTCACCAACTGTTAATAATCAAACTTCTATTCATGCAATCAACTTATTATTTTTTGCTTGATGCCTAGGAATGGTATTCTTGGACATTTCTATTTAAAAACAGATATTTCATACATAACTTTAAAAATTTACTCTTATATAAATATAATTATATCTCCCCACAGAATATCTGAATAATTAAGATGCTCTGCATTTGGAATCAAATTTTTAAAAAATTTCACAAAATCTTTATATCAATCCAAATATATAAAAACCTAAGCAATGTAATCTTTTGCAGGTCTCTCATTCATATATAGTCATCATTATGATGAAATCAAGGGCACATAATAAAAATAAAAGGTATCTTAAAACTGTCATTTGGGGTAAAAACAACAACACCTTTCCTCCTCCCTGATTACACATTCCTTGATGGCACCAGAATTTTCATTCTTTCTGTGATAAACACCTTCTGCAAAAGTTTAACTTAAATTTCCCTTGTACTGTTGTTGTACGCTTTCAAGTAGCTTCAGACTTATGGCATCCCTAAGGAGGCCCTATTATGTGGTTTTCTGAGGCTGATGGTGTATTACTCACATAAGTTCACCCAGTGGGTTTCTATAGCCAAGAGGAAAACCAACCCCTGATCTCCAGAGCAATTGTCCAATGCTCAGACCAGAACATTATGCTGGCTTCTTCCCATGTATACCTCCAGTATATGTTCAGATATTGGTAAGAGGAAAGAAGGGTCAGACAGTAACGTCCATGACAATAGAGTGGTAAATCTACTCTAGATTTTATTACAGACTTTAAAGGAACTAATTAAGGTGCTGAGTTCAATGCCTCAAAGAAGTTCAGAATCTTGGTTGCTGATGTTAAAGTACAGAGTAAAACTCAGAGAAGATTCACTGACATGGGAGCCTCCAGCCATCCCTAGAGAGTGGAAACCGAGAAAACACTGGAGAGGAACCCAGAAGAAATAAAACGAAGAAGTGTGGAACAACTGGAGTAAACCTCAGACAGGTGAATAATTCTTTTCTTTCAATAGGCCTCTGAAAACTGACAGCTCAAGGGGAACAAGACTTGCATGATGTGCTGCATTGTCTATTTGCTGTTTTCATTTTAACACCAATGGTTTTAATTGGTTTTTATTGTATTGATAATTTGATTATATTTTAGCTATGTTTGTTTTAACTGTTGTAACCTGGCTTCACTCTCAGACTTGGGGGTTGGGATGGGGACAAAATCTAAATAAATATACTGTGGGCCCTCCATATTTGCTGGGATTAGGGATACTGGACTCCCATGAAAGTGGGAAAATTGCCAATAAAATCCACTTTTTTACTTGAGAGATCACCTCTCTAGCCATCTCTAGGTCCTCCAGTGCAACTCTATGGTCAACATCCACAAGAGGTTGACCATACAAATGAAGGACCTACAAATGACTAAAGAGATTTTCTCTTTAGTAATGTCTAGATCCATCAGTGCAACCACTGGTGAAAGCTGGCCACAGAGTTATGCTGGAGACCTAAAAATTCCTAGAGAGAACATATAAATCAATCCACAAAAGTCAAAGACGCAAATATGGAGAGCTAACTGTAACAACTGTAAATTATATATATCAAAGGTTATAATGAATGAACATGGGAGGCAGTACTGAAGCAGCAGGGTCCATCCAGAAAGTGGTGCTAGCTATGTGTGTGTGCCTTAAAGTTGCCTGTCCAATTATGGCAACCCCATAAATTTCATAGCTGTACAGTACCTCCTCTGAATATAAGAAAAAAGCTATGCTGCCAAGTAGGTACAGTGGGGCTTGCTGCAGGATTGAATCCCACTGAGTCATTCTGTATGTGTCATCTGAACTTTGTGAAAAGCATTCATAGTTAAGTATAGTGCTGCTCCATAGCTAAACTGTGAATAGTGTTGAAATATTCAGCAATGTTGCTGTACCAAATTTAATGATGACTATCAAAAGCTCAATCGTAGAAAAAGGAAATTTCAAGTATGGCCACCACAGGGCAGACATTTTTATGAGATACCTTATATGCATGCAAATGCATTGTTAAAGGAGATTAATCTTCACCTCTTATAAATTTTAAAGGTAAAATATGAGAATTAGCGCAAAGGCCAAAATATGACATTTCAATATTAGTTAATTTCTAATGTGAATAATATCTTGATAATAACCCTTCTCTAAATTTCATCAAGTATAGTAATTAATGAAGAGCCTAATGTTCTGCCTAGAATCTAACAACTTCATTGTCTCTTTTTCCAAATTAAGAACCTTAATGCATTAATTCCAAAAAGCAACTTAAGCATATTAACAGAAACTGGGCAGAAAACAAAACACAGATGCAAAGGTTTCGACAAGTCACTGTACACCCTCTACATCTGGAACCAGCACAAAAGCAATGCACATGTGGTGATAATGTAGCATTTAATAGAATAAGGGCAATAAAAGCAGCTTAAAGTGTAAAATCCTGAACAATACACCTCCCTTAAACTGGAGGACAATGTACTTCAGACTGTATATTATAATAATTCATTCAGATTTTTTTCTATTGCAGGAACATGAAAACAGACACCCCATGTTTTGGGATTAGAGAAGGCAGGACAGTGTCCAAAGTGCTGACTGGCTTCTCTGTTATCTACCAAACGACATCAGATTTGAAGACTGCAGTGGCTTATTGCTGCAAGGCACAAAAGGGACAGCGCTGGTTGCACACTCCAAAAATTATCTTAGATTCTTCTCATATCAGAAGAGAAATTGCATTCAATTCTCACTCACAGTTTCACATTTGAAATGGGCTTCCAGTGACCCTTGAGTAACACATTTCCTTCCTCTTCTTCTGGCATAGTTACAAAGACAGAAGAAGTTACTAACACAGATTTAAACTATGAAAATTTTGATGTGTCACTTGAACCTAAAACTATTATTAATTTTAACCATGGTTTATTCAAACTAGACAGTGTTATAAAACATACAGCTAGGTTTGGACAGTACAACAAATATGGCATGTTCTATCAGCTTTCTGGCAGAATCACCCTGAAGTAGGCAAGACCACAGAGAAGCCTACATGTGTGTGAGGCATCAAGGGGAATGGAGGATACCAAAAGGCTTCTTGAGTCTACCAACTGTTGGGAGGGATTGTACTAGTTGGGTTGTGGGTAGCAGCAGTGGATGAACTGAACTACATCTACTAAGTAGCCCAGAACAGAGCCAACATTTTGCCTGGAAAGAAGTCCAGAGCCAGAGATGCAATGTCTGTCTCACAACATATTACTTATCACTGAATTCAGTTTGTAAGGTGAAAGCATGATTTCAATAATAAGCTTAGATAAAATTTATTTACTATTAAACACATAAATAAAATAAATTTTAAAAATCCCAGACTGACAAGAATTTTCAAGTTCAGGAAATATTCTACAAAAATTCCCACATGGTTGTTTTGTGCTATAAACAACATTTCCTGTACAGAAAATGCTGCAATTAGGGACTTGTTCTGCATAAAATTTGCATATTGTTCTTTTCCACATAAAATAGCAATTTCTGCACAGGAAACAGCATTTTCAAAAATATTATTTTCTGCACAAAAAAACAGCATTTCTTGTACAGAAAATAGTATTTTCTTTGCAAAACTGCTATGTAAGATATTTTGCACAAAATAAATCCCAACTGCAAATAATCTTTAAAAACTGAATAGATTTGAAAAACTTTCTTGCAGTGAGAAGAAAATTGCTAAAACTGCTTGTTGTTTCCTTCAAAAGGAAAATTAGCAATAAATTACATCTTTACTTTTAAGGGGACATTTGCTATTCCAGTAGCTACAGTCAATGAAATCATTACCCACGCTTCCATTTTAGCCAAGACTGAGCAACTGTCTGAGCATTGTCCAGAGGGAGGCAAGCAAAATGGTGAAAGATCTGGAAACCATGCCCTCTGAGGAGTGACTTAGGGAGCTGGGTACGTTTAGCTTGGAAAAGAGCAGGCTTAGAGATTATACGATACCTCTGTTTAAATATACAAAAGAATGTCAAATTGAAGATGGAGCAAGTTTGCTTTCTGACAAGAGTAGGACCAAGAACAATGAATTCAAACTACAGTGGACCCTTGTTATACACTGGGGTTTGGTTCCAAGATCTCCTCTTGATAACAAAATCCATGGATGCTCAAGTCCCATTAAATATAATGACATAGCAAAATGGTGTCCCTTATAAAATATAGAAAATCAAGGTCTGATAGATGAAATTTATACTTTTTTTTTGAACACTTTCAAACCATGGATGCTTGAATCCACGTATAAAAATCTGTGTATAAGAAGAGCCAACTGTACAGGAAAAGAACTTTCTGACAGTAAGAGCTGTTCAACAGTGGAAGACGCTGCCTCCAAGTGTGGTGAAATCTCCTTCTTTAGAGGTCTTTGAATAGAGGCTGGATGGCCACCTCTCAAGGGTGCTTTAAATGTGTACTCCTGAATGGTGGGGGGTTGGACTGGATGTCCCCTGAGGTCCCTTCCAACTCTATGATTCTATGAAATTGTAGCCCTCCACATACTGTTCTTTTAAGCCCAAGACAGAGAACCAAATGGTGAAGGAAGGCTGATATCACAGTACAGCAACCTCTGGAAGGCAGCAAGTTGCCCAACCCAGACTGCAGTCATCACTCCTGCTTTTAACTGAATGAGCAATTATAGCACTGCATGTTGCAAAATTTAGTTGGCACTCACGTAAAGTCCAGCTGGAATAAGACAGTTGATGCACAGCTATCATGGCACTGAACTTGACTTTTTCCAACTGGAAGCAAAACTGTAGTGAGACAACTGCTCGATGGAACAGCTGTGCAGTTTGCCACTCAACTCCACACCCCATGCAGAAAGACAATGGGAAATAATTATGTTGACTATACTAGAAGTTAGGTGTCTATTAATCTTTGTATAAAGGATAGCTCTGGGAGTGACAGAAGTATAACAAGCTTATCCTCTCAATAAAGATACAAATCCTTTCAAATGAAAATGCTGAACTGAAATACTTCCAAACACCTCCTATAAAATCAAAATAATTTTTAGTTTTATGTGCAAAGGTCCAATTCCTTGAGTCAAGCCACTGGAACATCAAGCCCAGTGTTTATCTGCAGAGTGACAACAGCATTCTATTTATTATTGGCAGAGCCTGACAATTGCCAGGAACTATGGACACCAGGCACTGAAAACTCCACATGCAAAACATGTGCTTCCCCACTGTGCTATCATAATTTCCCAAGTTCTATAATGTTTTGATGAAGATATAAAGTGCTGATATTAAGCAAGGTGATGACTTACCAGTACAACTGAAATTGAAATTACAATGTGCTCTACATGAACCTGGCTTTGAAATGTCAACTGGAACAAGAAAGCATCAGTAAGATGCATGGATTTGGGAGTGCATGATTCTTATTACATCTGTACTGGACTTTTTTCTGGACATAACTCCAAATACCGATTATGACATTTAAAGTATTAAATCGCTGAGGCCTAAATTATCTGAAGAACTATCTCCTTCCATATGGTGCTGCTCTCTCACTACGGTTTGCAGGGAATATTTCTTCACGGTGGTGGTGTTTTGGATGATTAGGACATAGGAGAGGGACTCTTCTTATATCTACAATTCGACTGTTGAACTCACTGTCAGAAGAGGTTCCTTTGACACTCTCTGTCTCAATCTTCAGTTGCCTTCTGACAATATTTGCACTCTGACTAGTTTTTGGCCTGCCAGGTTAAAGCGTTCTGGTGGAATTCTAGTGAACTGATCTGCAGTTTTTCATTTTAATCTATTCAGTACTGTACTTGTTTACCATTTGATATAGTGAAAATTCCAAGTGGTTTATACTAAAGTGCATATGTAACATGGCTAGCATGTTTTAAACTATTATTTCAACCACTGCAAAAAAAGAAAGAAAGAAAAAAGAAAAAGAAAAAAGGTAGCAGTGACAATAATTGGAGAATTTCTGTGTAAATAGATAGGCTTGCAGGAGGCATTTGAAGTTGAGCCTATTTTCTCCCTCTTAAACTATTCAAGGAAAACTGTTCCAGATGAATGGGACAGATGGGCCCCACCACTGAGATGGACTAGGTTTTTTTTTAATGTTACCTGACTCCTTCTATAAAGCCACTATGAAATATCTCAGTGGCTGACTGGTATCCTGCTAGGTATCCTGTTTCTGATGTATTTAGAGCTTTGTACATTACCAACAAAACTTTGAATGTAGTTCTTTCAAAACTAGTGTGGTATGTGCACAGCTGGGTGTTCCACTGAACAGTATTGCTACTGCATTTTGCACTAGTAGTACTTTACAAACCAGATGGAAGAACAGCCCCATACAGACCACCTATCTTTACTCTAATGGTGAGGGTACCAAAACACAAATCAATGCAGCATAGCATATTTAGCACATTTAGAGGCAGGCATAGCTGATTACAAAAAGATCACAAAAAGATAGATCAAGAAAAGCTATGGAGAGCTCTAAAGGTCATGGGAGTGCCAATACATTTGAAAGTTCTGATGAGAAATCTTGTATTTAGGACAAGAGGTTACTGTTAAAACAATATGGATTCTATCTCCCTATTTATTCAACTTGTATACAGAAAATATAATAAGAAAAGTAGGATTAGACTCAGAAGGAGGAGGAGTGAAGATAGAAGGAAGGATCATGGAAGAATACATAAATTCAACCTGGACAATGAAGAAATCGAGTTCCTGTTCCTAGGACCAAACATTGATCAGAATGGCGACTGCAGCCAAGAAATAAGAAGACTGGGAATGCAAAGGGCAGTGATTAACGAATTAGAAAAGATCCTAAAGAGCAAAGACATACACCTGAGCACCAAAATCAGAATTGTCCAAGCCACAGTATTCCCCATCACCATGCATGGATGTGAGAGCTTGACTGAAAAAAGTGGGTCAGAAAAAAGTCAATTCTTTTGAGATGTGGTGTTGGATAAGAGTGCTGAGGATATTCTGGACAGCCAAAAACAAAGAAATGCATTCAAGAGCAGATCAAACCAGCTATCTCCCTCAGAGCCCAAATGATGAAACTGAGACTGTCATACTTTGGCTACATCATGAGAAGGCACAATTCACTTGAAAAGATATGCTAGGAAAGGTTGAGGGCAGTAGAAAGAGAGGAAGATCACACACAGATAGCTAGTCTCAATTAAGGAGGTCACAAACGTGAATCTACAAGACATAGAGAAGCGGAGGATAGGGGGTCTAGGAGATGTCTCATCCATAGGGTCACCATGAGTCAGGGCCAACTCAAGGACCATCAACAACAACAATAGATTGTACAGCAATCAAAGGTGGTACTGGTGCTCTGGTTCTATGAAATCCCTAGGTCCTTTGGTGACAGAGATAGATCCAGGAATGTCCAGAATGACATATCTGATCATCTAGAATAAGTGCAGTTCCATTTAGAGAAAATAAACAACCGAGTTCCTGAAGCTGTGAACAGCATATTCAGAGAATCTCTGTGCAACTATAGTTTATTCACTTTCATTCAGCTCAATACTTCATATACAACTCTCTTATTTAAGATTTTACAGAGAAATAGAGTTGGGTGTCACCTACTGTAAGTGTCCTACATTCCCATCACCCAGCTATATCTTGAAATCACATTCCTGGATGCCAGCATTGGCTGCAGGGGCTGCAATTACCCACAAAACACCAGAAAAGGTAGAATTCGGAATATGACATGTAGACTCCAGACATGTAGAGAACTGTGGCTGGGAGGCCATTTTGACTGGGTGAGGGTTTTTTTTCCCAAATGTGGGTATGTGTGTTTGTTCCTGAAAGGGTGGGCTTCTGTGAATCACTGGTGGCAGAATGCCAGTTCATTTAATACCCTTGAACTTAAATTAATTTAGATTACTCGGGTATTCCTGTACTACATCTTTACTTATTTTGTGTTGCATTTTCCCTACTGCCATCATCTCCTCAACTTTCCTCAAGTTGAGCACTCTTTTCCTGTTCTGAAAAGAGTGAAGCAAAGAAAGTGTTGAGTAGTTCTGCTGTTTCTCCATCCCCTTTTGGACAATGAAATTGTCTGCCAGGCAAATGAGGAATTTGCTGAACCTTAAATTTTTGGCTAAGTCTGACTTCCATCACTATTACATCTCTCCATTCTCTGTGTGTAGTCATCTGCTCTAGAAAGGCATCATCCAATCGCATAGTCTGACTGAGGTGTCTGTAGTAAACTCCCACAGTAACATCCCTGTTGTTTCCCTTTCCTTTAATTTTTATTCAGAAGCTTTTCACCTGGGTTCCAGGTTTTAAGTTCTGGATCTCTTCACAGGTATAAGCATTCTTGACATATAATGAAACCCCTCCTCCTTTCTTGTTTGGCCTGTTTTTATTTAAAAGATTATACCCCGCCATTGCTACATTTCAACCATGAGACTGCTGTGCTAGGAGTTAAAGTTCATTTTGTTTCTTTCCCATGCTCTGTGAATTAGTGTAAGTAGCATGTAAAACCTAGGTGTTTATGAAACATTTTTCCTCCCGTTGTTGGATCCTTGCACTATTTGCCTTGTTTAGTTTGACTATTGCCCTTGATGAACTCCTCTCTTCCAGAATACTGTCTCCCTCACCCTCATAACTCAATTTAAAGCCCTCCTGATCATTTTTTTTAGACTGTTAGCCAAAACATTTTGGTCAACTGCTGTAAGGTGCAACCTATCTTTTGCCAGAAGTCCCCTCTCTTGAAACTGCAGGCTATGATCCAACAATCCAAATCGATTTCAGTGGCACCATCTACAGAGCCAGTTGTTCACCTCTGCTATTTTTCTGTCCCTTCTTGGACCATGCCCTTCAATTGGCAGAAGAGATGAGATGACAACCTGTGTATCCAGCTCTTTCAGCTTCCTACCCAGACCCTCATTATGATATTCTGGCTGTGCCTTGTAGTGTCATTGGTACCCATGATGTGGCCCAAAAGGAAGGAGTAATGGTCAGTAGGCTTGATAAGTCTTGTCAGCCTCTCTGTTACCAGTCATGGCTTTTTGCCCCAGGGAGACAACATACCTCACAAACCACTGCTTCTATGCCCCTCAGGGGTTTCTGGATGAAACAGATTATCTAGATCCATTTCAATCTGGCATCAGACCTGGCTATGGCACAGAGACAGCTTTGGTCAACTACGCAGGGAGATGGACAGGGGGAGTGTGTGCCTTCTGAGCTGCCTTTCTGAGATGGGACTTGGGGGCACTGTAATGTGGTGGTTTTGGTCTTTCTTGGAGGGGCAAACTCAGACGGTGGTGTTGGGGGACTCCTGTTCAACTCCTTGGCCGCTGGCCTGTGGAATCCCCCATATTATTCAAAATCTACATGAAACCGCTGGGAGAGGTCATGTGGAGTTTTGGAGTGAGGTGTCACCAATATGCAGATGAAACTCAACTCTATCTCTCCTTTCCATATGACTCCAAGGAAGCTATCTTGGTACTGAACCAGTGTTTGGTTGAGGACAAGCAAATTGAAACTTAATCCAGACAAGACAGAGGTGCTCCTGATTAATCAGAAGGCAGATCAGGGAACAGGGATGTTGCCTGTGCTGGATGGGGTTACACTCCCCCTGAAATCTCAGGCTCACAGCTTGGATGTACAGTCGGCCCTCGCCTTATGCGGGGATCCGTTCCAGACCCCGCCGTGTAAGGTGAATTCTGCCTATGCTCGAGCCCCATTGGAAACAATGGGGCTCATGCGCGGCGGCATGTGGGTTGCCATGGGCACACGTGCCCATTCATTTGAATGGGACACACCGCCCCATGTACCCCGTGCGCGCCCCACACCCCCCCCCCGTGGCTTGAGCACCTATGCTCAAGACCGCATAAAAGCGCCTGCGTATAATGCGGGCGCACTGTACTACTGGACTCAGCTCTGAGCCTGGATGCCCAGGTTTTAGCAGTGGCCAGGAGAACATTTGTACTTGTGCGCCAGCTGCGCCCATTCCTTGAGATGTCAGATGTTGCTACAGTGACATATGCCTGGATTACGTCCCATTTGGACTACTACAACACAGTCTATGTGGGCTGCCTTTGGAAACTGTTTGGAAATGTCAGCATGTGCAAAACGTTGCATCCAGAATGCTGACTGGGGCCAGTTATACGGGCCACAGAACTCCCTTGTTAAAACAGCTTCACTGGCTATCGGTTCATTGCCAGGCAATTCAAAGTGCTGGTTATGTCTTATAAAGTTTAGGTCCAGATTAAGAGACCGTATCTCCCCATATGAACCAGCTAGAGCCCTAAGATTTTCAGAATAATGATGATAACTGTTTTATTGTGTTTTAAGGGTGTTTTATTATGATTAGCTGCCTCGATCTGCTTGGAGAGGCGGGATACAAATTATTATTATTATCATTATTATTACTATTATTCAGGAGAAGGCTTTCTCTCAGTCTCACCACCATCACAAGCTCGTCTGGTGAGCATATGAAAGACAGCCTTCCCGGTGGTTGCTCCTGCCCTCTGGAATGCCCTTCTATGAGAAGCAAGGCTGCCCCCTCCTTACCTTCCTTTTGTCAGCAAGCAAAAATGGCTTTATTCAAGCAAGCTTTTAATGTATAATCATGGGTTGGATTGGCTATTTGTTATATAGGGTGTTTATCATGGTTTTACTGTGGTTTTAATGTTTGTAATTTTATATTGTTTTTAGATGAGATTTTAACTGTTTTATTGTAATATGTATTTAGAATTTTATTTGTAAGCGGCCTTGGGTCCCCTCCAGGAAGAAAGGCAGGATATAAGCCAAAATCAATAAAATAAGAAGCCCCCCACCACCATCACATGCCTCCTCCTGGCTGCCATTCCCTGTGCTTACCAAGGTCTCCTGCACATTCCCTGAGCATCACTGATAAGGCAGAGAGCTTCAATTTGATTCTGTATCTGCAAGCTCTCAGAATGATCCCTGGTTTTCTTACTTCTATGTGTCAAATTACTGCAAATGTCTACCTCCTGTGTATTGGAACTGATTTCCTCCCCAGAAACCTTCTGTTTGTTCCCCATTCAGGACAGTCCATTCTATTCTGTCAAAGAAAACATCTTGCTCCCTGAGGTGCTGAAGTGGGCCTCCAGCTGCTGGATCTTCTCATCTATCAGGGCTATCAACTTGCACTTGGTGCAGATGTAGCTTCCCACATCCTCTAGGCACAGTGGTTCTCAACCTGTGGGTTGGGACCCCTTTGGGGGGTCGAACAACCCTATCACAGGAGTCGCCTAAGACCATCAGAAAACACATATTGCATGTAGCAATGAAAATAATTTTATGGTTGGGGGTCATCACAATATGAGGAGCTGTAGTAAAGGGTTGCGGCATTAGGAAGGTTGAGAACCAGCAAGAAAAAAACATACCACAGCAGTTGTAGGAGACTGTAGCAGATCCCTCATTAATCATGTTCAGTAGTCTTAAGTAAGCACTTTAAACTCCCCTGTTAAAAAAACTCTGTAAAAACACCCTTGTTAGCGAAACATGTTTGCCAAGCTTCATGGACTAGAACTGCAGCTATAGAGAGGGCTACTGGCTGCTATCTCCTCCCCCAGACAAGTCTATAACATAGGAGCTTATCGCACGGGGCTCTAGGAATGCAGCTAGCATGGAATGAAAGGGGGCAGAAAGGGAACGGAACGGGGTAAGGACATGTTTTACCACACACTGGAATGCCGCCAATGCTGCTGGAACTGTTCTGAATAGTTCTTGAAAATCGCCTCCTTTGGGATGGATGGGGAACAGAACGGGGACTTCCAGCGGCATCGGTGGCGTTCCGGCGTGTAGTAAAATGCATCCTTTCCCCGTTCCCTTCCCAGCCCCTTTTGTTCCATGCTAGCTGCATTCCTAGAGCCCTGTGCAATAAGCTCCATACTTTCTACTGTCTATATAAAGTTGGTTGCTGGTAGCTCCTTCCCTAATCAGGTCAGTGGCTCATCAGAAGTCTCGCCCCCTCACTCCATGCACTCAGGAAGAGCACTTGGCCAAAAGCAAACAAAACCCCCAACAAGCCCCTTTTAAAATCAGTGAAAAAGTAAAGGATAAATCCTCAAACACTGCTCTCAGCTCACCTGCTCTTTACTCTGAGACTAAAGTCACATGACTTTAACTTGTTAATAAATATAAGTACACTTAAGTCTGCATGGAGAGAACTATTATGAGTAATTATATCCAGTACTGTCTCATCTGGTAAGGTATTATGCTGATTCCAATAGGTAAAACACACTGGTAAGGTGCCTGATGTCTGGTCAATAATTGTCAAAGTGGTCAATGTCAATTTTTAATTCCTTTGCTTTGAGTGGCCCAGGGATAAGGCATATCCTAATAAGAACTGACTTGAGGCCTAAAGTAGTCACACTTTAACATTTGTAAACTAATATTTTATGAGGTCAAAGGCTTTCACAGCGAGCATGCATAGTTTTCTGGGCTATGTAATTGCATTCTGGAATAATTTATCCCTGACATTTCACCTTCATCTGTGGCTGGTATCTTCAGAGAGTAGTGGCATGGAAGTATGTGGGGTATATATACTTGTGTGACCCTTGGCTAGGAGGAAGTGATTTACATGTTAATCTGTGTGTCAGTCTTTTGTTGAATGGCAAGGCCTCAGGGTGAGAAGATATGCAGGAGGATATGGGTGTCTGTTTAACTAGTAATCCATTGTCTGCGGGGAAACTCCCTGACCCTGGGTGGTGTTCCTTTGTATGTACAGTGGGACCTTGTTATCTGCTGTGGTTTGGTTCCAGGATCCCCTATAACAAAATCCATGGATACTCAAGTCCCACTAAATACAACAGCAGAGCAAAATGGTGTCCCATATATAAAAAGGAAAATCAAGGTTTGCTATTTGGAATTTATACGGGTTTGGAATATTTTCAAGCCATGTATGCTTGAATCCATGTATAAAAAATCCGTGGATAAGGAGGGCTGACTGTATTGGATTTTGGAGTTCTTCAGGGCTGGTAGCCAAACTTTTTTTACTTTCAGTGTTTCTTCTTTCCTGTTGAAGTTGTCCAGGTGTCTGTGGATTTCAATGGCTTCCCTGTGCATTCTGGCCTGGTAGTTGCTGGCATGGTCCAGAACAGGGGTAGGCAACCTGCGGCCCGCGGCCGGATGCAGCTCGGCAAGGCCTTGGGACCGGCCCCAGCCTGGTCCTGCCGCCGATTGCCACCGGGGCCTTTGGGGGACAATTGTCTATAGAAGCCTCAGAAACATGCATTTATATTAACATTTTTTAAAAAATCAGCAAATTTTTTCGCATGTCCTCCATTTTTTTAAAAAAGTGTCTTCCATTTGAAAATTTTGCCCTACATTTGTCCTTGTTTATTTATATATTTTAAAAATATATATTTAATTATTTATTTTTTGGCTTCGGCCCCCCAGTTGTCTGAGGGACAAAAAGGTTGCCTACCCCTGGTCCAGAATTTCAGTCTTTTCAGATGCGAGCCACAGATGAAGGCGAAACATCAGGAATAAATTCTTCCAGAACATGGCCACATAGCCCAGAAAACCCACGGAAAACTAATATTTTTTTGTTTTCTAGAAATCTGTTATCACAAAATGCTACAGAGAAATCTTAGCTTGGTTGTGGTTACTTTATTAGAAAGAAAGCTTCTAATGCTTCAATAAAGGCACTTCGGTCACCATTGCATTTTTGTATTTACCCACAAGGTGGAGCTGCTCGCTAAGAAATTAACACTTATTACACACAGAAGCAGAGCTGTACTGTAATTAAATCTCAAACAGAATACTCCAGAAACAGGCCTTTACCTTAATCTATAAAAATCTCCTCCTGTACAATCACTTTGTACCTTTCAGGAGAATAAGTGAAGAGTGCAAAATGTGTGATGCAAATTAATATGCTTGCCACAAGAATCTGTAAAAACAATTGTAAGAGGACTACTTTTCCATTTTTGCTCATTTGAGAAAGTTGCATTTGTATGTTAGCCATATTTTTGCATTTTAACCTATTTACCTGATAACCCTCTTTATTTCCAAGTTCCATCCCAGCCAATTAGTCCAGAAAAACACCGTGATCAATACAATTAAAATTTCCTCACAGGTCCATCAGAAGCAACAGTGACACATTTCTCATGTCTGTTCTCAGCACAGATCATGCGTGATGGCAACCAAACCAGTCTTTGTCTCATAATTGGTCCTGAAATTAGAATAAAATCATCTAGATATGGTGCCTTAATCAGAAATGCCAGAGCTGAAATGCCACCAAACATTCCAACAACTTGTCCAATAATGGAATATTTGAGACAAACCAGAAATTATTCAAGACAATGGGATTTAGGAAAGCATTTTAAAGTTTTCATGGCTGAGCTGGGAATCAAACCCTGGTCTCCAGAGTCATAGTCCAACATTCAAACCACTCTGCTACCTGGTCTCTCTTGCTATAATGGAAGCATGGCTTTAAAACAAGCTATCACCACTATGTTCACTCACTGTCCAAGTCCTATCCTGCTGTCCTGCTGTTATATACTGACATATCTATACATCTTATCAATATCCTCAGGCTGTACGTAGTGAAAAGAACCCAGGATAACTGTACAAGTAGAGGCCAAAGTTGTTTCAACTAGACCTATGTTAATTATAATGTCCAAGAATTGACACATATATGATTAATTTTATCAGCAAATTTCCATGCAGATTTCCATGCATGCGGTCATGTTGAGCCTAAAATAGCCCAGTGGCCTAAAAACTTGGCATAAATGTTCCTCTACAAACTTTACACCCCTGAGAAGGTGCTGGGGATGCCTTCTACAATTATTTTTCTTTCAAATCAGAATGTAATAGACCTCTGGCTACATGATAAGGACCAAAGTGAACTAAAAAAGAATTCCACCTCACTTCCTGTTATCCAAAATGATATCAGCTGAGTCTAAAATAGTCCAGGGGCCTAAAAACTTGGTATAAACACTCCTCTACAAACTACACTCCAGAGAAGGCACTGGGGGTGTAGCGGCCCACCAAGATCTCCTGAAGAGGTAAAGTGTTCCCCTAGCCTTCCATAGTTGATCATCCCTCATCTTTAGCTCAGAAACTTTTTTTTTAATTTCTAAAATTTTACTATTAAAACAAGTATATAATGCACAAATATACATTACAATCAAATACCATTATATACAACAAACAAAACATATAACAGGTAAAAAATAAAAAGAAAAAAGAAAAACATAAGAATACTAAAAAAAAAAAGAAACTTTTTGAAATTCTTTATGAAACTCATTTCAGAAACCAAGAGTCACAGAAACCATGAAGTTCTGAATATTCCTATCAATGAACTCAGGCATGAACATTGAAGGCTCTGTACCATTTCATGTGTTTTCAAATAGCATTCTATGTCCAGGTTGGTTTATGATGTGTTCTGCTACTGCAATTTTTTTTCTGTCTGGCTCAGTCTGCAGTATCTCTCATGTTCCTTGATTCGTGTTTGAACACTGTGTTTAGTGGTCCCTATATAAACTTGCCCACAGCTGCACAGCATGTGGTAAATTCCTGCAGCCATGAGAGGGTCTCTCCTGTCCTTCACTGAAAGCAGCATTTGATGGGTAAGAGGTTTTACCACTGACACCAGACACACATATCCTCCCGCATATCCTCCCACTCTGAGGCCTTGCCATTCAACAACAGACCAACACACAGATTAACATGTAAATCACTTCCTCCCAAACAAGAATCACACAAGGATATATACCTCACATACTTCCATGCCACCACCCTCTGAAGATACCAGCCACAGATGCACACGAAACATCAGGAATAAACTCTTCCAGAATGCGGATAAATGGTCCGGAAAACCCACAGAAAACGAGGAAATGGCTGTCTTTCCATAACTTGAATATGTATTGGGAACAATGATTTCAGAGGGGCTTTAGCCTTATTACAGCCAGATCATTATAGGCAGCTGGGTTGTTACTGACGAATTCAGTGCAGTGCAATGCAGTGTAATGTTGGTCGCTTCCATAATGTTTCCAAATTCGGAGTGCCTGAATGATGACTGGTTCCATGAAGTTGAAGACACTATTACTCCATATCAGGTCAGTGAATGACTGAGCAAAAACAGACATCCAGTATTTGTTCCTGGATAAGCATGCCAGTTTTGCTTCCATTTGTTCTGCAACTGGTCTCAATGACCATTGTTAAGACTGAACGTGTCCCCTCAACACCATACCCACAAGTGTTGCATTTCTATGGTTGAACCTTCAGCCTGCATATAAAGTCAGTTCCTATGCACTACTTTACTCTGAGGAAGTAGACTTACATCCAAAACAGACTACAGAAATAATCTAGTTTGAGACTGCTTTAACAGCCCTGGCTCAATGCTAGGGAATTCTGGGAATTGTAGTTTTGCAAAACGTTTAGCCTTCTCTGTCAGAAAGTAATGGTGTCACAATAAACAGGATTCCCAGGATTCCCTATCAGTGAACCAGCACAGTTAAAGAAATCTGAAACTGGATTATTTCTGCAGTGTGCTTTGGACCTAAATCTACAAAAGTTTATGCTACTGACTTCATTCTTTAAATTAGTCTCAAAGGTGCTCCCTTTGCAGAGGGAACAGTAAATATGGGAAATAGGAAGGCTGGGACACAGATGAAGTAGCAGATGGTTCTGAAAAGGCAGGACTAAAGAAGATAATCAATTCTGAGAAGGGATTTGAGGAGAAGAAACAAATGGCCCCACAAAAGCTGTGTCAGGCACTTCAGTCAATATGGCTAAAGCCCACAGTGAGGAGAGGAGACAGTAGTAGGTGAGGACTGGAAATGGTTCACTGTAGGATTTGACATCAATTCAATACACTCATGATCATCACACCAGACCTGCATGGAGTGTCATTTTGCAGATAGCCTCCACATGGGCAGGGCCCAGATTGTTTCTGTTAAAAAATTTTAAAAAATTGAAAGTGGGAATGGGGAGGGGGGTTATAAATGAAAAAATGCTGATGGAACCCCACTGTGAGGAAAGTTCATGTTGCTCTGGTAGTATTTTACACTAGGCCACTGGACAAGTTTTTAGTGAGGAAAAATGTGACCTGCCTTCTAGAATCATTAGGTTAGTCATTTGCTCATTGGTACACCTAGTAATAGCGATCCAGTGTGGTATAGTGATTAACACTAACTAGCAAAAAAAAAGTCTAGCTGACAACATTTTAAATTGGATTTTAGTGTGTGTGTGTTTAATTGAATGCTTAAAATGTCAACTTTAAATCTGTCTTTCTGGAATTTTCCATAATACAGCTGTACTCTTGGAACAATATATAACTTTTAGACTTGCTTGAGAGACAAAGTATTGTGCTTCCTTATGTGATTTATTATTTTTAATAGTACAGTTTCCAGACTTCTTTACTTCATATTGGCATCATCTGTACAAGCCAATAAAGCAGCCAATTGAAAGCAGGACAGGGAGCAAGTACAAGGGTCCATAAGAGATGTAAGGGAATAAATAGGTCTACAAGTTGTAGACCTATTAGAAGAGTATTCTAGTGGAACTGGAGTTGGTTTTGTGCATCAGAAATGTAGGCATTTTTATTCAAGCTAAAATGGAAGTTATCTCAAAATTTGATTGATTTTATTTTGGTCATTTGAACACATAGGGCTTGATTCCTACTTCCCAAAATTAATGTTCCATCATCTCAAGAGAGCCTTGAAATATTTGACGACAACTACCATAAACATCATTCATCCCTGTAGCCTATGAAGATAACTACTCTGGCACCAGGCGAGAATGCTGCAGCATTTCTTTTACTTCTCTGCAGGCTTACAAGGAGTTTTTAATGAGCATTTTTTGTAGGTAACAAGTTCATCAACCCAAAAGCAGCACTATCGGGCTCATACTTGTACCAGTTTGTCAATAGGAGTATCAAGGTGATATTGTTGAAAGTCTTGCTGATATCAAGATATACCAAACCACAGCATTCCCCATATTTACTAAACTAGTAACTTGGTCAAAAATGTGATAATGGCATAACCTGTTCCAAAAAATAATGTTCCTTGTGATTATACAGCCCCACACCCATGCTCACAGGTTACCTAAAGATTTTCCCCCAATAATCTTTTGAAGTATTGATATCAAAAGGACTGGTGATTCTATGATAGTTGTGATGCACCTCACTGCTAGGTCCTAGCAGCCGGGTGTTATTTTAGGTATGATTTGTTTTTTCTAGATCTATTTTGTGGTCTATCTTTGCTGGAACCCCAAAGGCATAGCAATTGCTTACCTTCTTGTTGCAGTGTTAAACTGCAGTATCTTGAGGAATAGTTGTTTCCATGGAGATGGCAAATGAATATTACCCATGTTGCAATGAGTTTCTGATTTCATCTTGAACCATTAGCTGTCAAGCCACAGCTCATTCATTATTCATTTGCAGTAAGGAAATGGCTGAAACACTACAGGCAGATTAAAATCTGTTCATGCAGGAAGGGGGGGGGGACATCCCAGAAGATCCACTGGATCCAAACAATCTCTTCTTAAAAGATTTTTTCTAAGCCTCTCATGAATTGCCCATTCAGCTTAAAGATTGCATAAAATACATAGTAAACTGGTCTGGCTAAAATACACAGGCATTTCTAAAAGGTCATACTTTAGAGGTCCATTTTTAACCTGCAATTAACTTAAGATGCATTTTTAAAGCTTTAAAGGTTTGGAGCAAAGCAAAAACTTAACACATTTCCAACATGTGAAATGTATTCAAGACTTCAAGTGTACCCCAGCTTCAGGTTGCTTTGCACAGCAGAAAGCACAGAGCAGTTCATCTAAAATGTTTTTGCTTTGTTGCTGGTCTGGGAACGTAAAAATCAATAGACCATATATTCAAATTTAATAGGTGTAAATGTATCACTGAAAATAGAAATGAATCCATTCATGGTTTGATGTTTGTTGTTGTTGTTTTAAAAAATTGGCCATTTTAATTTTCTTTCAGATTTGCCATCAGTTTTTAAAGTTCTCATTTCTTAAAATATTGATATCATCTCTTAAAACAATAGCAGTTGAAGTAAGACATCTCAGTCCTGGATACTGTGTTTGTTGCCCAAGAGATAAATAGACTTGACTAAATTGGCAAAATCTCATTTACTGCTCCTGTGTAGATAGTGCCATTTTAGTGACATGTTCAACATTTCCTCATCCTATTCTAAATTTACTCTGATAAATTAATATCTTCTTTATGGAGTTACCTTTGAGAAGCTTTGATATCACAAAACAGAACAGCAGGAACACAAAAAGTGTTTTGCACACAGTTTAATTTACACAAATGCATCTCTGATTTGTGCAAAAATCCATGCTCATTCCTTAGTTCTAAATAAATACACCTCGCTACCACCACTCAATCTAAATGAGATCATATTATGCTCCCTCATTTGAATTATAGCCTATTAAGATCTGATCTGTGACACACATAATTGCTCTAATGTTGAGGTGGAAGGTTGATGTCAGGTAATGAGGAGATGAGTTATTACATAAAGTGGACAACGTGGGGTAAAATCATCTCAGCCTTCTTCAGAAGCAGAACCAATTTACAGATAGTTAGATAATAAATTTCACTCATTCAGCACCTTTCTGGAAATTATTTGGGACTGTTTGGCTCACTCTTCGCAATAGCACAGCTATTTACTCTCATTTAGAATTTCTATAATGCTTTTTATTTAATGTCATACCAAGCATCTTTAAAAACAAAAACAAAACAAAAAAAACAAAAAAACAAAAAAAAAACCCAAATACGTTTTCTTAAAGCTGTCTCATAGGAGGAAAGAGAAGGGGCTTTTTAAAAAAAACAGATATTTACATATTTTAAACTGTTCTGCTTATTGTAGCTTTTGTCATTGTTTGTTACACCAATCCCTTCCCCCTCTAGCTTCAACATAGTGAGCCACTGGAAGCTGAGATATTCACACAGATAGATAGATAGATAGATAGATAGATAGATAGATAGATAGGTAGAATAAATATATTCAGGGGTAACCACGTCAACTGTGCAGCAATACACAACAAATACACCTTTATTGGGCCAATTCCAAAGTAATTCCAAAGCATAAAATTATTTTATTTTATTTATGAAATAAAATTCATAAAATTTATGAAATGAAATAAATAAAATATATTATGCAAGTGTTCAAAGGCTCACTGGCTTCTTCATCAGGCAAAGGTGTTAAAGAAAAATGTCATACAAGAGAAAACAGATGGCCATGGGAAGGATACACACTCTGGTAATCTCTCGTCTTGATTTCTGCAATGCGCTCTACATGGGGCTACCCTTGTATCAAGTTCAGAAGCTTCAATTAGTTCAAAACGCGGCAGCCAGGCTGGTCACTAACTCTTCGAGATTTGACCATATAACACCTATCTTGAAAGATCTACACTGCCTCCCAATTAGCTTCTGGGCACAGTACAAGGTGTTGTTCATTACCTTTAAAGCCTTACATGGCTTGGGTCCGGGTTACTTACGGGAACGCATCTCCCTATATAATCCGCCCCGCACTCTTAGAACAAGTGGGAAGAATTTGTTGGAAATACCATCATCCAAACATTCTACTTCCCTGAAGGCATTTAGTATAGCGGCCCCCAGACTTTGGAATGGACTCTCAGAAGAGACCCGCCTTATTACATCTCTAGAAATCTTTAAGAAGGCGGTAAAGACAGAACGCTTTCGCCGTGCTTATCCTCCTGACCTCCTATGAAGATCATTAGTATGGAAAGAGTCCAGCTGACCCCTTGATTGATGGATGCTATTGTTTTTAGATTTGATGTTTTTTAGGTTTTATGTTTTTATTTTATTGTGGTTGTAATGTTGTTGTAATTTTAACTTTGTGATTTTAACCTTGTTGTGATCCTGCTTTGATCCATCGGGAGGGGGGAAGATAGAAATAAATTATTATACCTCTGTTGTGTTTATGCTGTATGGCCAACATGGTTACACCTGAATAATATATAATATATATATAAATATATTATATAATATATATTTCGAGTTCAAGAAACCAAATTAATTTTGTGACAGGGGAATCCAAACACACAGGAACAAAGGTCGAGAGCTTAACTCTTTGAGGTTGTTCACCTCCAACAAAGTCTTCACATGGCCAATAAGGGGAATGGCTTCTGCTTTCATTGAACTCCCTCAATAGCATCGTAACTGACAACATCTCAGTCAGAAGTGGGCCTGTGACTCTAACATCATCACCATTTTTCCTTGACATCTTTGCCTGATGAAGAAGCCAGTGAAGCTTCAATAGCTTGCACAATGTATTTTATGCTTTGGAGGTGGCCCTATAAACATATCACTGCTTGTGGATTTTGGATTTTTTAGTACATTGTCCTATAGTTGTGCTCCTTATGATCAATGCTTGCTGTTGGAAGCCACACCTTTTCTTTTTTGTTACTGAGATAACTGTACCATCTTTAACAGTCACTACTAATGACAGAATTTGGAAAATTAGTTTTTTCAAGAATGAATACAATTGACACAATAAAGACATGTAAATGGGCACATGCAGATTGGCACTTTGGGAGCTGAAGCATCAGTCCTATTCACACACATTTGCGGATGACATCATTATTTCAATATTTTTTTCTTTTTAAAAGTAACTTTCCAAGCTCTGCTCCTTTATGTATGAAAAAAAATTAATCAGTTTTGAACATACAGATAAGGAGCTGTTCACAAACTTACATGTTTAGAGCAAGATATTGCACAAGTGGTAGAGAGTGAGCTGGGGAAAATCAACTTAATACTATTTTGAAGACAGCCAAACTCTCTATAGGTTTTAATACTTATTTGTCAAGATGATTAATGATACAGTGATTGTTCATCCAATACAGTTGGCTGTTCTACTCATATAGGACCTCACTGACCCTAAGCATTAAGCTTTAAGAAATGTAACGGAACACCACAGAGAAAATATGTCAGGCATATTTAAACTTATATTGCCATAACAGGTTCAGCTGCCTGATAAAGATTTTAAGTCTAGCTCAAAGCTTCTCTTGTGCCACAAGTTAACATCAATGAAAGACAGACTGTATACAGATGCATCTACAAAGAGTGGTCAGTGTGTGTGTGTATTTTCTGCTGTGAAGTAAGCTTGACTTTCTTCCAAACTGCCAACTGACAAACAGTTTCTCTGAACTGAGCATTGATTTGTCATGTTTTTCTTGAGCAGCAGGCAGTGTGATCAACTTTTAAGCCCAAGTCCATGAAGGCTAAACTGATTACATGTTCATTCTAAAATGTGTTAGTTTTTAAATGTGAAAAATTGTGGAGATGGTTAGTAAATTCAACTAATGAGGGCTACATTTGGTCCCTTTGGATGCAAATTAGAAGAATGGGTTTCTCTTGAAATCAATCCAAGGCAAGACACTTTATGGAGAGGTAAGGGCTTTTTGAAAACCTGCTCACCATTATCTAGTATAACTAATAATCCAGTATAGCTAGTAATTCTGGATATAAAGTGAACCTTCAGTATCTGCTGGGGTTTGGTTCCAGGACCCTTTGGGATACAAAAATCCATGGATGTTCAAGTCCCATTATATACAATAGTGTAGTAAAATGGCATCCTTAGATAAAACAGCAAAGTCAAGGCTTGCATTTTGGACTTTTTTTGTTTTTGTTGAATCTTTTCGAACCATGGTTGGTTGAATTCGTGAATATGGAGGGCCAACTTAAATAAATGAAAAAGAGCAAAGCATCAAAGCTTCTCTCAAGAATCTAAGCCTTCTCTCAAGTCTAAAAAGCAGGAATAAGGTGATCCATCCAAGGGCACAAACTTCATGGTTCAAAGGCAGACCAGACAGAAAACCAATCTACCTGACATCCATCAGGAGAACCTGCCCTCCAGGCTGACCAGTCTCAGTGCTCCAAGAACCCATACAGAACCTTGGGTAGAAACCAACTATATCACCCTAGTCATAGTGGGCCCCACTGCAACCTAGCACTCCATATCTAAATGGGTGTACCAAGATAAGTCTTGGGAACTCTTGCTTCCCCTGTATATTCCAACTGTCAAGTTACTGAACATAATTTACCTGATTTCACTGGTCTGCCAAAAGAAAACTGCCCTGATTTACTTTACTGACCCTGTTCTACCACCTTGCCAACTGCAGCAGTCCAAGTATACTTGTTAGCTTAAAACTATAATAATGCCCTGGAGCTTTTGGAAGAGATAGACATACTTTTCGTGCAAATGAGGCCACATACATTTCAACTGCCTGAAGGAAAAACTTAGTTCAAGACCATGGAAGTGGCTATTTATAAACTGTGTATACTGACAAGTATACAAGTTTGTAATGCTTTTCAATATACAGAAAAATAAATAAAATAAAATAAAAATCCTGTTCCTGACAACCATCAGTGATCACATCCTTAATCTTTATCAATCATTAGAAAAGTGCGTACATCAGAAATTGCATGAATGGTGGACATTATTCAATCATTCTTGACACTTCTGCAGGAGGATTAACAGGAAGTTTAATGTAATGAGTCTTTTCTTAAAAAACAAAATCACATCCATCACAGAGCAAATCCTTTCTCTGAAAATGGTGAGAAATGAGGTGACATTTCAACACTCGTTGGCTTTGAGATTTACTGGTAAATACATACGTATACACGTATACATTCTCTCTCTTATAAAAGAGAACAGTCTACTATAGTAGGAAAAGAAAAGTAGAAAATACCATTATACCAATATGAAATAAAAGCAAAACTGGTAAGTGTATAGATGATTTAAATAAAATTTATTGAGGAACTTGCAATGTTTATTAAGATTATTTAACATTATGTGTAAGGAAAAAATACTGCATGCTGCTAATTTGAATATCTTGGACAGGAGGCATTACAAAACATGCAAAGCTATGCCAACAGCATGTCAGCAACTATGAATTTCCCTGAGTGCTCCCCCACACCCATCAAATGGAAAAAAGAACTGCTATTAAGCACAGAAGAAAATGTGTGTGTGTGTGTGGGGGGGTTGGCCAAATGTAGCTGACAGCACTGAGCAAAATCCCCAAAGAAAACTACTCAACAAGGGAGGCATAAAAGCAGAGTGCATCCTGTTACAGATAGATTTTGTCAGCTCTTCCACCACAAGAAGAATAGGTTGCCAAAGTATCAGGTTTATAGACATTTGCACCTAGGGTTTCTTATTCTTGGGGGTGGGGTGGGGGGTGGAAACAAAATTCAAACTTAAGGCACATTTCAGTTCCATTCATGTACAAAAATTGTACAGTTCCTTGGTGAAGCATATATATAGGAGAGCCCTACTGACTGCACGATGAAAGCTAAATGTACAAATTTATAAATCATCTTGACTAGGTAGAACATGCGCAGAAAAGGGCAATCAAGATGATCCTAAGCCTTATGAGGAAGGACTTAGGGAGCTGAGTATGTTTACCTTAGAGAGCAGAAGACTGAGAGATTACATGGGATTTAAATATTTGGAAGGATGTCACATAGAAGATGGAGCAAGCAGGGAGTAGAACACAAATCAATGGATTCAAATTACAAGAAAAGAGATTCCACCAAACCATTAGAAAAAAACTCTTTACTGTAAGAGTTGTTAGATAATGGAATGGACTGCTTTGGAGAGTGGTGGACTTTAGCAGTCTTTAAACAGAGTGTAGTATGCAGGCCACACATGTCCCCTAGGTCACCTACAATTTTTTCTCCCTAATTTTAAACCTGAGGTGTAAGACAAGGTTTGGACTGCCCAGAGCTGTTTTAGACCAAAGAGAAGCCTTGATTTAATAAGGTAATAAACCAGAGACTGAGTTCACATACACACATGGAGCACTAGGGCAGCTCTTCATAGTCCTTCCAAGGGGGTTCCTTCCACAATACCTTCCAGATGCCTACTCCTGCCACCCTGGGAGAAAACACCCAGTGGAAATACATTTTTGTGCAGGAATTACCATATGAGACTACTGTGAGTTCATAACCAAGAAAATATTTATTCAGTTTATTTAGTGCTTTTTACACACACACACACACACAAGCAGAGACCATTAATCACATCCCTTCATTCCGCCACATCACCTCACAGGTTTCCACTGTCCATATAGCGATCATGAGAAATGGAAAAATGACAGAAGATCTGCTTTTCATTTTCTGTCAGCATCAACTTTATCAGTAACATATATTTTATTAAGCAACCTCCTCCCCATCAACACCTCCTTTTTTCTGTCCTCCTCACATTTCCTTGTCAAAATGACAGTTGGAACCAATAGTCTGCAACAATGTCAAGTGCTCTTCCCACGCTTTCCCTCCAGAAAAATTTCCTAACTACTTTAGAATTAGGCGAACTTCTTAGTGATTTATAAGTAGTAACTGCTAATGGGAAATTGTTTTCTTGGTCTGAGATTAATTTTGGTCTGATGAAGGCAGGCAGAAGAATGTAGACAAATACAATATAGTATATGATTGGGAAAGGAAAACTCTCAAGTTTCTGAAGATGGGAAAAGATCTTATTTAACAACTGTCAGTCTTCTGGAATCTTAAGCAGGAAATTAAGAACCAACTCAGCTCTTATGTGAGATGAGTGAAATCCAAATGCTACAACTAGACCAGTCCCTTTTCCCTAATCAAAACAAGTACAGAGGAGCCAGTTCGAACTGTGAAACATGGGCTGGAGTTGTGGTGGTCTTACTCCTTGCCTCCCACTGAGATCCCAATGTGGACAGCAGTGTATGTGTGTGTCCAAAATGTATAAAAGGATCACCTCCGATTAAATGAATTCTCCAGTTATAACTAAGGACCAAAACCCACGGCAGAAATAATCCCGTTTGAGACCATTTTAACTGTCCTGGCTGAGTGCTAGGAAATCTTAGGAACTGTAGTTTGTTGTGGCACCAGAGGTCTCTGACAGAGAAGGGCAGTTAAAGCGGACTCAAACTGGATTAATCCTACATTGTGTTTTGTACCTAAGATATCTTTTAGTTATTCTGTATTATAAATGTCTCATTGATACATGGAATATATTTGTCAGTGAGGGCAGAGATTCAAACAATGCCCAGCAAAAAATGGCAAGAAGCAAATTTTCCTCTGGCCAGCTGTCTCCCTCCCATATTATATCTGAACAGATTCATCAGAACAATCTTCCAGGAATGAATGCAACAATGTGAAAGTAGCCTCTTACTCCACAGTTGCTCCAGAAATTCTTGAGGCTTAAAGAACAACTGGGACAAACTCATCTTGCAGGTAGAACAGAATTGTGATAACAGCAGAAAATAAATCTCTCAGATAATTACATAACAATTATTGATGGAAAATTGAAACCTCATTGTAGTTAATTGGACCTACTCAAGGGGAAAAACAATGAGATGACAATTTTCAATGATACAAGTATGAACATAAAACTGGAAAATATGCAATCAAAGGCCAACTGGAAAAGACCAGACCAGTTGGTCCGTAATGTGTATTCAGCTGCTTCAGGAGCCCAGCTCATCATCCACAAAAGAGTTGCCACAAGTGTCAGCAGCAGGAAATTCCAGAAAGAGAGCCTCCAAATAAATTACTGCATCATGATTCAAATAATCTTCAGGAAATATTTAAACAGATGCAAATACTTTATTGGTCAAGTTCAAATTGTAACTCGCTTCTTATGATGCACTTTGCTTTTTAAGCACTACATAAAATTGTACAGTATATAGAGCCAGCATGGAGTGATGGTTTTTGAGTTGTACTAGAGTGCCATGGTTACACTCCTTGCTTCACCATAGAAACCCACTGGAACTGAACACACAAAATAGAAATATTGTAACTTAAAACAATTGCTAAATCATAACCAAATTAAGCCTTGAGAGAATTTGTATCAACTAGTTAATGCTTTCAAGTTTCCTATGTCACATTGTTGTCTTTACACTGGAATTAAAAGAAACAACACCCCAGTTTAGATCAACATTTAGCAGATCAAAAAGCCAAATATGATAATTGGGATAAATGTTTGGTGACATTTTCTTTTTAAAAATCATTTGGTTCTAACTATGTTAATTACAGGGCATCTGTGCCATACCCGGGTGCACTATACGTGGCTTCCAACTTATGCAGAAGGCGCGCGACAATTAAAGTAATGGCGCAGACGCTGCCCCAATCCACAAGCACATGCCCCATTGTTTGCAATTGGGTGCAAGCATACGTGGATTTCCCCTTACGTGGGGGAATCTGGAATGGATCCCCTGCGTAAGGGAAGGGCCCATTGTATTATGCAAAGAATATTTCCAGAAACCAAATAAATGTAACATCAAATTGTCTTGAATGTAGCTCAGACTACTATTTTTATTCAACTAGTCCTCACCAGTCATAGGGCTCTCCATATATGTTTGGCTACAACTCCTTTTGCCCTCAGCCAGCGTGGCATAAGGTTGTTTGAAAAATATGGAAGTTGCAGTCCAATATATCTGGATGGCACTATGCCAGAGAAAGTAGTTCTAGCCAACCACTTTCTCCTCTTACTGGCTGAGGAATTTCAAGAATGTGACATTTTGCTCATTACCCTGTACATGACCCTTTTGATTAGATTGAATCAGGTTACAGAGACCATGTGGTTTACTACTGAGATATGATCAGTATTTTGCACTTCAGTATTCAGATAGGACAGTCAGAACAGCAAGGACCCAAACACCTGATCATGTTGAGCTGGGTTCATAGACAACATCCTCACAGCACTGCGTGTTCAGAACTTCTCTAAAAAGCACTCCTAGCATTGTTGTACTATTACTGTTCCAACAATACACCCCTATAAACTGTAACATGACAGTGGTGCTGGCTATGCCCCTTCTCAACATAGCATAACACACTTCTGATACTCAATTCCTATCAGTTTTTATACAAAATAGATTTTGATTCTTAGGACCTATGTTTGCTCTTGGACTTTACTAAGAGGTAAGTGCTATTACTGACAATTAAGTAAAAATGGCTTAGCGGTTAAGATGACAAATCTGGCAGCCGCGAGGTTGGCAGATGAGCAGTTTGAGACCAAACACCACCTGACAGAGTAAGTTCTCATCACTAGTTCCAGCTTCTGCCAACTTAGCAGTTCAAAAGCATGTAGAAGTGCAAGTAAATAAATAGCTACCATTTCAGTGGGAAGGTAACAGCATTCCATTAAATCTTCCTGGCCACAGCACTACAGTGGCATCTCTGACAATTCTGGCTCTCTCAGCTTAATAAGCACCACCGCCTACAGTCGAACACGACTTGACAACTTTATCAAAGGGGAAACCTTTACCTTTACTATCCACACAAAACAAACCATCCTTGTAGTTACCAAATGCTGCAAAATGCACCAAAAAGGACAAAAGACCAAAGAAAGAAAAGGAAGATGTCAGATCAGATCAGCCAAAGTTACAATCACTGATCTTTTACCAAATTACAGAGACCAAGGAGATTATTGCACTGCCAATTTCCGCTGGGATAGATGCGGGTTGAAACTGTAACAGACAGATCTTATCGGACACCCTCATAGCTGGGCAGCAGGATTTTTCCATTCTTGAAAAACTGTGGGAGAAGCCTGGATACTGCCTGGCCACGGGGCTGTCCGATAAAATATGTCTGTTACGGTTACAACCTGTGTTTATCCCAGCAGAAATTGGTGGTGCGATAATCTCTCAAGTTAGAACAGATGTGAGGAATTTTATCTGCAAATTTGCTATGGGAAAATTCCTCATAGCAAAGCCAGAGTGTAAAGGAGCCCTGATCACTTGAGACAGCTCTTCTTGCAAGGACAATTGTGACACAAAGTTTTGAAGTTGTTGTTGTTATTTTGCCATCCAAACTGCCATGGATTAGGATCTTCATGGGTTATCACACACTTTTGATCAGATTCATCCTGATTTTCCAGTTACACTGCTCTAGTCACCATCTCCTGCACATCACTGCTGAGAGCTCTCTAGAAAACGATTGGTATGGGAAAGTATTCATGTCCCAGCAAGTCTAAACCACACCAGGTAGCAATCAACAGAACATATGTGATAGTACCTCTATCCAGGGTGGCCTCATAGTTCCAACCCTTGGGGTCTTAGGACTCACCCCTTAGGACTTAAAATTCTTCCCTGGATCTGGTACTCATGTCTCAAGTGGAGAGCTAAACTGAACAAATGGCTATGTTGATCAGTGGGTTCAGTGTAGTAAAATATGACCATCTTAACTATTATCACAATAAAACATTCAGACAGATGTAGAAAATAAAACAAATTAAGATTTTATAACCGTTAAATGCACTCTGTCCTCATTCCCAATCTTATCCATCCTCCTCTCCTAACGAGCCTTCACTCTGTCTCTCTCTACTCTAATTTACTCCATTTCCTCCTGCCCCTATCTGACCCTTTAATGGGCTATAGAAAATTACAAGAGAACAACAGAAAGTTCTTCCACTGCCAAGACCACCATCATCCCATTCATCATAGAAAACGAGGTTGAAAATGTAACATGCAACATGATTGGAGCCTGATAACATTTGGGACAGATCCATGGTTGTCATGGCAGACAGAGTGTTGAGCTATTTTCAGCCAGATAACCTCACCATGAGTGCACAGGCCCCATAGCATAATACTCCAATAGTACCTCCAAAACAACTATAGATATTTCAGGAAGGAAGTCTGTGAAGCAGTGATACTCCAACAGAATCCCTATTGTCTCATCCACTCATCTTCAAATACACACACTCAAACCCAGGAGACCACAGGATAAAGCCCTGGTTTGGATGGGTGGGGTGGAATCATGACATATCATGCAACTCCATCTCCCTGCCCTCCAGATTTCAGCTGCCATTACGCAGAAAATCCTGTTCCGCTGAGCTGTGAAAGATTAACAAAGAGAGAGATCGTAATCTATCCAGGTCTCTGTGATACAAGCCTGATGGGCATAATCCAGATTCAGGTCCTACACAGCTGCACTGATCTAGCATTGAGTGTCAGCATTTTTGACCTAGAATGACTGCCATGAAGGCTATCCAGGCTATCTGGAGGTGGGAGACAGTTGGGGGGCATCCAACACCCAGTTACTGTGCCTTCTCTCATGATAATGTAACTGTGTTCGCTTTTCTTATTTCCCTTCACCTTCTAAAATGCTTGTGGTTGCACCCCCAGTTCCATCATCTCCCTCCTTGCTGCCCCAATATACACCTTGAAATACATTTCTGCCTTTCACTTGATAATTTAAAAAAGGAACACATCATTCCAAAAGGCAAGTGTTAATTTTCCTCCTTTCCTTTTTCAAGCAAAGAACAACTTCTTGCTCTTCTGCTCAACCAAATAATGTTTCTCCCAAAGGGATCACCCGCTTTGGTAGCATTCCCTTTGGCAGGAAGCCCATGCCCATTCCAACAGAAGACCACCTTTTAGTCCCCCAGCCCAGAAAGCTGGCACAATTGAGATGGGGGTTAAATGGTAGTTCCTGCTCAGAACTGCTAACATATGGCCTCAATCCTACAAAGAGGTCAAACTACAAAGAGGTGTTTTAGATGTTCCAGAAATGAAGCCATATGGCAGCTAACTCCTCCTCTGTTCACATATACTTGTTACTCTGGTACTAATTCTCTCCAAAAGTCATGGCTAATTGTATTTGCAATTGTTGCAGAGTTATTTGTAGTTCTCCAAAGCCTTCAGAACTACCCAAACAGAATATTACTCTATCCAAATGTCCAGACAAGTTGTTTGTTTGTTTTGACAGCTTGTACCCAGCAGCCAACTTACCTGGGAGTATGCTCCACTTACCAATAAGTCAACATGGTACAGTACTTTGGGTGTTTGACTAGGCCTCGGGGAGACCAGGTACGAATCCCCACTCAGCCAAGAAAACCTTATGACAGATTTCAAGCCATAAGCTGACTTGAAGGCACATAACAAGAAAGCTTCAGCAGGAATGCCTTCTCAGTAGACATGTAAAGGGCTGCAACAAAATGTAAGAAAATGTTTACATGCCTGTGGGTTTTTGTTGTTATTGTTGTTTGTTTGTTTGTTTGTTTTTGGTAACACAGAACACAAAAAGGGAAGACTTCTCTAAACAAGATGAAATTGCAACTTTATTTCATTATTAACTTCTAGAAACAGGCACAGATGATGTGAGACATGTGAGAAGAATTAATTAGATGCTATGATCACTCTTGCAGGAGCTCTCTTGTTTGAGAACCCAATTTTTCTTCATTTCCCAGCCTTCTTCTACCATTTCTTTTCAGACTATCGCAAATGAAATGCATTTATTTTTAGACCAGCATTTTTATGTGGCCTTTTTTTTATGACAGTTATGACATTTCAGTATATATTGCTTTCATTTGCCCTTTTGGCTGTCTGCCTTGCTACTCACCTCAGAGTACAGACTCCAGGGATCTCTTGAGAATCAGGCCATGTCTCTAATGTTCTTTTTCAAATCCCACCTTCCACTACAGTGAACAATGTTCTCGTCTGCTATCTCCCAAGGACTCAAATCCCCCTTTTGCTTGACTGAGCTCCTACAAGATTTTTATGCCACTGAACACAACCAACCAGTCAACATTTTTAAAAAAAGAGTTTGAACCATATATATAAAACGAAACGGTTCTGAATGAAATTCATTTTAATCTCTAATTTGCTGTCACTGAGCATCATGCCAGACTGTTTAATTCAGAGGAAAGTGGTAGGTGTCATCATCACAATTCATGTGTTTTATATGGTATCTCCAGCATGGGCACTACGCTGATATCCAGGCTCCTTAGCCCAATAAGTACCCAACTATAAAGCCACAATGGTTGCTGGTAGGAATTGTGTACTCTGCCAGATAGCTAGCAATACTAAAGGATACTAGGAACTGCTCTCCAACATCTGAGGGTTGCCAGAAAAGATTGGGCTAACCAGTGTCAACAGAAAGCTTGATACGTTTTGCTGCAATCTTTAATCTTTTCACTACAAGAGTAAATGGGAGAAAGCAGAGAGCTGTTTCTTGCACTTGTTATAGCAGGTCAGTGTCAGATATTTTCCCTTTATGGCCACCATACCACCCTAACCTTACCTGCTCTTGTATGATTTCAGAAACTCAGGCCTGGTACAGACTGGCACAAAGCGCCAGCCTGGGGCCGATTTTAGGGTTCAGGAGAGTGGAGCATCCGCATGCTCCAGAGCCCTACTGTGCTTTCCAGGTGCCATTTTGGCGCACGTGCCAATGATACACATCATGTGCCGTGTCCAAACAGTGCAGAGCACAAGGGACATCACTGCACCACTCCAGGGTGCTAATGACGCCTCAGCAGTGGCAGAAAAACAATTCATGGTGCATTGTTGCCGTGACATGCGGTTGCCCCAGCAACAATCCATGGGAGAAATGGGTGGCGTCTTGCCCCCCCCCTTTCTGCCCGTCTGTATCCCCCCTAAGTACTTGGATGTCAGACCACCAGATAGGATCTCCAGGTTAAAGCTAAGACAGAATAATGCCTGAAAGTTTAAACACTGCTGCCAGTCATAGACGTTGTTGTCATTAACATTGATTTACTTTCAAAATTGGGACTCAAGGTAGCTTACAATTTAAAAATGCAATTCAGCTATAACATACAAAAAAGTGAACAATAAAATAAGATTAAACTATTGACAATAAATTAAAAGATAAAATACCACTGAAAGATAAAAGCTTTAGTTTAAAACAATACAGCACTGCTTTACCCATTATTTAAAAACTTTCACTTTTAAAAGACTGTAGGAAAAAAAAGGTCTTTGCTCGGTGACAGATTAAAAGCAAGGAGGGGGCATTCTGGCCTCCCTGGGGAAAAAGTTCCAGAGTCTAAGGGCAAGAAGATCCTCTATTGAGTCCCCATGCTTGTGACAATGGTGGGAATAAAAAAAGGGCATCTCATGGGCTGCATCTACACTGCAGAAATAATCCAGCTTGACACCTCTTTAACTGCCATAGCTCAGTGCTATGGAATTCTGGGAACTGTAGTTTTGTAAAGCATTTAGGCTTCTCTGTCAGAGAGCTCTGGTGCCATAAGAAACTACAGTTCTGAGAATTCCATAACACTGAGTCATGGCAGTTAGTGGTGTCAAACTGGATTATTTCTGCAGTGTGGATGCAACCAATGTAATCTTGGAGCCTGAACAGGCTCATAAAGGCAGATATAGCCTGTGAGATAGCCTGGACATGAACTATATAGTTAACAGTACAGGTTGAATCTCCCTTATGCAAAATGTTTGGGACCGGAAACATTTTGGATTATTTTTTATTATTAGTTTTGGATTATATGTGCAATATGTAAAATGTAACTCAGAAGTGTCTCTTTCTATGCATCAAAATATCCATGCATTAGATTAATCCATCCTAATTTCCTGAAATCTGTCAAGTTTAAGAGGTTCCTGAAAATATTAAATTTGGGAGGGGGGGTATTTTCTTGTTATATTCAAAGTTCAGCTTATTTAGCTTGTGTATAAATCTGCCACTGAGAAACAGAATCCTAGATGGGGAAGAAGAAAAAACCACTGTGGATTTGAAGAAGTGCCTCAGTGGGTCAGAGGACGGATCTAGGAAAGGAAATACACAACAAGGTATGCATTATTTCTAGTTTTTCATAAGCAATACAAGCCACATCTGCTCTGCCAACAATTTGAAGCTGACATTTTATATAGCAGATGGTTTATGTGCTTTGCACTGTTTTCACTGCTGTGTTTTACAATTCTATTAGCATTTCTAGATTTTATTTGATTTTTACATAGTGCTCCTGTTTCACTAGCTTCTAAGAATTTGGAAAAGGACAAACAGAATAAAAATAAGATGAAGCTTAAAGAATGCTTAGCAGATTCATTACCTTGTTATTGTTGTGCACCTTTAAGTTGTTTCAGATTATGGCAACCCTAAAGTGAAACTATCATGCTGTTTTCTTGACAAGATTTGTTCATAGGGAGTATAACTGTCCATTCCTCTGAGGCGGAAGGAGTGTGACTCACCCAAGGTCACCCTCATGGGTTTCCATGGCTGAGCAGATATTCAAACCCTGGTTTACAAAGTTGTAGTCCAATGCTCAAACCATTATTCCACACTGTTTCTCAGATTCATCACCTACCAAATTAAAAAACCGACCTGTTTTCATATAAAATGGGTAGATTAACAAGAGATGTATTCTTGGTTCATTAAAAGATAACATAACCTACCATAGATTGCAAAAGGTAAACATTACCTTTTACTGATCAAACGTTGGGTTATCCTAATGTAAATTCTAGTGGTAAGAATTTACCCAAGGTTTTGGATTCCTCTGAAATGTTTTACTGAAGATCTGGACTTTTTTCAATATTTTCATTCATTTTACAATTTAAAAAAAATTAAGACATTTCACAGGTTGAAACTCCAACAAATACTACTCTCCCCCATAATTTTTCTAGGAAAACCAATGACTGCCATAGGAATCTTGCACTGAACCATAGTTTTCTCACTTCTCTGTGCTTCTGTTTTGCTTCTGCTCCATAAACTGCAAACCTGTCCCTTTGGCTTCCTTCTCATACACAGATTTGACTTATCTTCCCCCTTCTGAGGGAAAAAGTTATTAAGGCTAAATCATCTTTGTGGAATTGCCAGGTCACAGGACCTGGACCCTCTTGTCCAGTACTCAGGGCAAGAGAGAGGAATTTCAGGGGAGCAGCACGGACTTGAAAAATGTATCAACGTGTATTTTCCTCATGTGTTAGACTTCGTGTTTTTTGTTTGAACAATGTGTGCTATGCAATATGACTGATGCTTAATGTTTGATGATCAGTGCCACCATCAGAAGCTCTTCCTTGCAACATTCCTTGCAACCCCTCCATCCACCATCATCCAGAGAGGGAGAAAGGCAAGCCATCCAACCTGGAGGGAGTGAAATGATAGGCCCAACACCATCAGGCCTATCCTTAAAAAACAGAGCCCTTCCTCCAGTCCATCTGCCTTGGTCCAGGCCTCAGAGGGAAAGATGAACTCCAGGACCTGATCCCTTTCCCCACAACCATTCCCTTCTCTTTTTGTGTCATGTCTTCTTAGACTGTAAGCCTGAGGGCAGGGAACCGTCTAATTAAAAGATTGTATGTACAGTGCTGTATAAATGTACAGTGCTATATAAATAAAGCTTAATAATAATAATAATAACATTAACCTTGAAATATCATGAGAACCTGCCTCCTGTTATGTAAAAAAAATTCTCCCTACACCTCCAGTTTTGGTCCTAGGATAGTCCTGACAACCCTAGTCATCAGTGCCATCACCCAAACAGTTCTTGTCCAAATTCTGTGTTACGTCCCATCACTGGCTGTACTAGATGGGAATAGCAATAGCAAGTACATTTCTATACTGCTTATCAGTGCACTTATGCACTCCCTAAGTGGTTTACAACGTGTAAGCTAATTGCCCCCCCAAAAAAGCTGTGTACTCATTTTAGTTACCTCAGAAGGATGCAAGCCTGAGCCCCTGGCTGGTATTGAACTCACAACCTAATGGTTTGTAAGTGAGTGGCTGCAGAACAGACATTTAAGCACTGTGCCACCAAGGAATGATGGGAGCCAATACATCTAACACATGTGCAGGGTATGGGAGGTGTATTGGTTGATCTATGTATTCCTGAAGTATTTTAGCTTCCACTAAGACACATCACTTAAATATTTTCTATCAATATTATTTGGGAGAAAGGCAGGGTGTAAATTAATATAGTCTCAAGACACCCACACAGATCTCTACTCACAGGACCCTGTAGGAAATCCATAAGCAGCTTCAAGAAGTATACTAGAGTCTCTGGAAATCCACCTACTCTTTCTCTCTCTCTCTCTCTCTCTCTCACACACACACACACACACTATCATTTTGGCAGCTACTTGGTAATCAACGAAGAACTCACCTAGTTAAGAAACCACACAGAGAAAATAACTAAAGCCTTCTTCAATTCATCTGCAGCTTTCACAGAAACATTTGCCACTATATGTGTCTTATAAATGTAGCTGATTAATCTTACTGACTGAAACCTGAAGCTCCAAAATAAGTATGATAAAACAGTAATAGAAACTGGAAATATTAGATTACAACCAGATGACATATGAGACAGAAAACCAAATGGAGGAAGTGGTCGACTCTAATTTTCAGGCAACCACTATTCCCTCTGCAATTGTGACAGGGCAGCTTTTCTATTTCAAGATTGTACAGTTGTTCTTGTGGGAAACTCAAACTTCTCATCCATGAGTAAGAGAGAGTTAACTGCACACATGGCATATTTCAGCTCTGACTTTGCACTGAAAGCTACCAGGCCCGCAGGTCAAATGGTTTGTCTGCAGTGTAGTTGCCTATCTTGTAGATAGAGACTCAAAGCATCAAAGCAAAGATTAACTTCAATACATCAGGCTGGTGTCCAGGCAGAATACTTTTTCCCAATTGTATTTTGCATTAGGATGTCATATATTCTCCAACATTTCATAGATGAAAACTGGGGCACATGTGGCCAAGCAACACCAGAGTGTGCTCAAGATGGCAAAAGTTACTAATAAGCAAGAACTCACAAGCTAGGAGAGGCTGCAGTAGCTTGATTTTCTCTGAGCTTACTGGCAAGATTCCATCATATTCTGGAATCTGTGACCAAAATAAATATATTCATTCATTCAAGATTCTGCACTTCCTCTCCTTTCCTCCCTGTTGAGTTAACTGAGTGTAAACTACTTTTGCATTTGAAGTCAATTTTGTAGCAGCTGAAGCAAGATGAAAACAAAGGGGGGGATGGGAGAAGGAGAGATAAATTAGGACATTTTAAAAGCAGCTGAAAAAGTAGTACTGTATGACAAAAGATTAATCAGGACCCCTACTAAAAAAGGATAGCTGGAGGGTATGGCATCAGATATTTTTCTTTCGTTCTTCAATCATGATGAAGATTTTTTTAAAAAACAAGCCAACTCTATTTGATTTGCCATCTGAGTTAAAAATCCAGAAATAAACTTTTCAATTAGCTCTTCCAGTTCCTTCCCCCTTCCTTATTTACCCCAACTTCCCCAACCTACTCATAGCGCCAACTGCTTTTGCTTATATTGTGTACCTGCCTCCTGCAAACGTCTACCATCAGCAATGCTGCCTTTTAGAATGCCGATGACAGCAGCCACTTTTTAAATAACAGAAGGAATATCACAGAGACTTATTTCTCTGCTACCCAGAAGGAGATGATTAGACCTAATGGGCTTAGTTAATAGAAGGGTAAATTTTCATTGACTAGTAAAGGAAACTTCTTGATGCAATTTGATAATGGAACCAATTACGTAGATAGGGTGAGCTCTTTAAGTAGAGCCATATAGACAGCCATCTGTTACAGAGGTTCTAGTTTTGAGTTTCTTGTGGCTGGACTTAAAGACCTAAAAGATGCCCTCCAACTCTATCTTCTATCTTCATTGAATAAATGTTAAGGCTAGTACATGGATTAGCAGTTTTCCTTTCTTACATCATATTTGAGGGATTAACTGTGAGGTAGAAGTAAGGTTGAACTAAGACAAAAAATGGTAACCATTGGCTTTAGAATTGCTACAAATCTGTAACCAATTCTTTTTTTATATATAAAATGTACCTTTATTATTTTGCGGTGCATATAAATTTATTAACAGTATTTTCTCATCTTGGTATGTTATCTCTATTGCCAAAAAGTGTCCATCTTTATCTTTAAATAATTATTTTGCCTGTTCTCTGATCTTTACATAGTCTGCCACACCCTTTTTCTTCTTTTCTTGATCACCTGCTACAAATAGGCCACCTAATTTTTTGTTTTGCAAAACATGTCTGCCCCTTTCTTTAATACAGGTTTCTTGTAAGCAAATTAGGTCTATTTTTTTTGTTTTTCCAGAACATGAAATACTGTATTTTCTGGCGTATAAGACTACTTTTTAACCCTTCTCAAAAGTTGGGGGTTGTCTTATATGCCGGGTGTCATCTTATAGGGCAGGTGCTGAAACATCTGAGCCAGACTGGAGAATCTGCAGTCGCTGCATATGTAACTGAAGGGTGGAACAAGCTGCAGGCGTCCGGGACGCCCGGGGTATGGAAAAAAGAGCCATGTTTGCAATACCGCTCTGATAGTCTTGGAGACAGGGAGGGCTGGGAGGCAGGGAGAGCTGACCAATCCAAGCAGGCTTTGTATAAAACTGTTTCCTGCTAGTACCTGCATGTCATAATCATTTGAATTAAACTACCATATGAAATCAAATCTGATTTTTTTTTTAAAATTTATTTGGTTTGCATTGGAAGAGGGGTAGTATTATATGGCGAGTATATCCCAAACTCCATATTTTAACTGGAAAAGTTAGGGGTCGTCTTATACACCCAGTTGTTTTATACGCTGGAAAATATGGTATCTTTCTCCTTTTGATTCTGGAATTCAGACCATTAACATTCCATGAAAGTAACTTTATTGCCATTTTGTGTTTTTGTTTCTTTCAAATTTGGATCTCTAGTGTCTGGTAATCTGTAACCAATTCAAGAGGACCTGAATAGATTGGAAAACTGGGCCAAAACTAACAAAATGAATATCAACAAGGAGAAAAGGTACTGCACTTAGGGCAAAAAAATGAAATGATAGATATAGGATGGGGGATACCTGGCTTAATGAGACTAAGTGAGAAAGGAATCTAGAATTCCTAGTAGACCACAAGTTGAACATGAGTCAACAGTGTTATGCAGCAGCTAAAAAGGCCAATGCAATGTTAGGCTGCATCAACAGAAATATAGTTTCTAGATCAAGGGAGGTAATAGTGCTTTCCCTTCATTTTGAGTGGTCAGAGCGGTGTAGGAACAGCCTAACTATTAAGTGCAGGAACAGCCTAACTAAACTATGAAATCACACAGCACAGTCCATGTTCCTAACACCTCAGATCAAATAGAACAAATAATTCACACCAGGGAAGCCGGGGAGAAGGAATGAAGACATATGATTATTGCGGTACTGGAGACAGTTGTGAACACTAGGAATCCCACCCACAGGTAGACATGTTCATAAGCAAAAAGCTTGGCTATCCCAACCTCTCCATGTTTAAGATAGGCTCAGTTGGCATTTATCTTAATATTTTACCCAAAGGGGAATTCTATCTTGTGAAAACTTAACTACAGATCTTGTGCACAGAAGTATGAGTGCATCTATAAGCTCTTTTTATGTCCCTGTACGCCCTCTCACCCACTTGATATAATTTGACATCATTTACAAACCTGACTGTGTAGTTTTAATGTCTAGAAGATCCATAGGAGCAACATAAATAATCTGTGCAAAGACCCAAAGTATGTCTTCAGCATGGGCGTGTGTGTGTGTGTGTGTGTGTGTGTGTGTGTGTGTGTGTCTGTCTGTCTGTCTGTCTGTCTGTGTTGTGTGTCTTCAAGTCATTTCTGACTTATTGTGACCCCCCAAGGCAAACCTATCATAGGTTTTTTTTGGGGGGGGGGGCAAAATTTGTTTAGAGGAGATATGCCATTGCCTTCCCTAGCAGCTGAGAGCATGTCACTTTTTCAAGGTAACCCAGTGGGTTTCTTGGCAAGCAGGAATCGAACTCAGATCTCCAGTTGTAATACAATGTTCAAACCACTACACCGCTTACAACATTCCACAGATGGAAACTAGGATTATGTGTGGCCAAGCAACATCATAGTGTAATTAAGATGGCTAATGTTATTAATGAGGAAAAGAACACAAGCTAGGACAGGATGCAGCAGTTTGCTTTTGCCTGAGACTACTGGTAAAGATCAGATTCTGCTCCCTTCTTCCCTGTGTTAAACTGACTGCACACTATTTTTCCACTCTGAACTTCATTTGCAGCACTGGAAGTAAGCAGAAGACAAAGGGAGAAAGTGGGATGAAAAGAGAGAAAATGAGACATTTTAAAAGCACTTGAAAAATTTGTAACCTCCCAGCTCCAGGAATTTCTGGATGAACAGATTATCTAGACCCATTTCAATCTGGTTTCATGCTCTACCTGGGGCTGACTATGAAGTGTTCAGAAACTGTCCAAAAAGCTGCAGCCAGACTGTTAACTTGGGCCGGTTACAGAGACATTTCAGCAGGGGCGTTATACAAACAGCTACATTGGCTGCCAGTTTGTTTCCACACACTATTCAAAGTGCTGGTGATGACCTATAAAGCCCTACATGATTCTGGTCCAGACTATCTGGTAGACCATATCTGCCTGCCTAGGACCTGAGATCATCACAAGAAGCCCTTCTCTCAGTCCTACCACAAAAGAGGGCCTTCTAAATGGCTGCCAGTAGACTCTGAAACACCCTTCCCAAGGAGTTAGAATTAGAATGCCCCTTCCTTATTGTCCTTCCTTTGGCAGAATAAACCCTTTTTATTCTGAAAGACCTTTAAAACAAACTTTTTAAAGAACAGACCAAAGGGTGCTGTATTGTATTAATTGAACTGTTTTTAAAAGCTTTGTATCTTTTTAAACTGCATTTTATTCTTTTAATTTGGGGATTGAATTGTTTTAATACTGCAAATAATTTAATACTATTTTAATGTTCACTTTTTGAATGTTTTTAATTTGTATTGTTCTTTTAAACTGTGAGCCGTTTTGAATCTCAATTTTGAGGGGAAGGTGGGATACAAATGAATTTAATGATAAAAAGTGAGATGGCAGAGGATTAATCAGGATTGTCACAGCCAAATCAGGACATTTGGAGGGACACATGGCTTAGGATATGTAAGGCCCTATGACACAGTAATGCTTCCTTCATGAAGCTGGCCAGCTCATGAATACCAGCTTCACTCCACTGCCTAACACTTGTGCATTTGGTATATCTATTTTTAGGGATGGAAATAACACATCTTTAAAACATAAACATGGGTACAATATTTAAAATTTAGATTGTTTCAGTCTGTAGTAAAGACTTCCATTTAATCCTGCACTGCCTTTTATGTTCTTTTAATGTCACTGCTGCCACTTGTTTGATCATTTATCCTGCTGTAGTAAAGATTTTACTTCACACTGCTGTGCTTTGTGCCTGTTCATGTGATGGCAGCACTGTCTCATCAGAAACATAACCTGTTAGCAGCAACAAAAATTCAGGTATTAATAATGTTACATTGTCATATAGAATCTCAGAATCATAAAGTTGGAAGAGGCCACAAGGGCCATCCAGTCCAACCCCCTGCCATGCAGGAAATCTAAATCAAAGCACCCCTGACAGATGGCCATCCAAAGAATGAACTCATTTGTACAAAACAGGGCTAGGGTCTTTGGCCAATTACAGTATTAAATATATGGTTGCTGTCTGCACAATGTAGCTAAATGTTACCTTTCAAACAGAAAGGTTCTGTTGAAATGAAATGGCCATTGTTCACTTTTTATTTCAAAGAGATTGGTAGTAGAACTGTCAGTGTGAACCTTTGTGCTGAAGTATCCCTAAGGCTTTGAAAAATCTGCCTCTTCTGTCTCCCACCCCATTCCCAGCTAATGTGCAGCATTTTGTCCCAGATGTTTAAGCAAACTAGGACATGAAATATGAATAATATCCAGTGCTTGGCATTGACATTGTCCTCAAACCTAGCTAATTCCTATAATGTAGGACAGTTTATTCCTATATATGAAAAAAGGCGTGGATCTAGACTTTGCCACAGACTCACTCAAACAAAGACCAGTGCTGCATTGCCTTAAACATACATACTTCATAGGATCCATTCTAAATATGGCTAAATCTGGGCCACAAATCAGAAAAGTTATGATTCAGGACTGCAGCTCCCAGAATTTCCCAGCTAGCATAGCCAGTGGCTCATGCCAGCTGGACATGCTGGTAACAGTATTCAAAAATGTCGCTTTTCCAACTTCTGACCGAAATAAAAGCAATTAAATGCTGATGATTATTTTACACATGGAATTGGAATTGACGTTGGAGTCACTTAGACTTTTGATTTTGAGCAGTTTCAACATCCAATTTGAGACCAGCTGGTCAGGAGCAGCTTGGGAGTTCATGGCATCCATGATAAACATGGACCTATCCCAAAGTGGTTTCAGAGCCCACAAATATGAGCCTTTGATGCTGTCTTTAGTCCGAAGCATACAGATCTGTGAGTGAAGGTGATTAACACTTCCGAGTTGTCATGGACTGCTAATTTTCTGGTCAGAGTTAGTATTGTGTCTACTATCTGTCCCTGCAGGAGCAGTGGCCCTATTAAGATTGTCCTCCCTTGAAGGCTAATGGAGCCTTTAGGATTCCAGAAAGCTTTTGGGGGAGGGGGGTTCTGTTGAAATCCTGGTCAACAGATGGAATCAAAACCTTACTAGGGCTATTGACATGATTGCTCCCAACCATCCTCTCCAACCTGTTACTAATAGTATACTGGGGATCTTAGGGATCTGGAACAGGAAGGATCATGATTGGTGCTTAGATGGTGGAAAACCTGACTTCTATCTGACAAGACACATTATAGAGAATACCTTTGTTCTATAAGGTGGCAATACATGCAATGAAGAAAGTTTTCTACTCTACACATATGGTGTCTGCAAATTCACATCCAGTCAAACTGTTCAAGGTGATGAGAGATTTAACTCAGACACCCTCCCCCCTGAATCCAATTCTAGAACCTTCAGCAGTTTGCTGTGATGCTTTTAATTGTCACTTCACAGACAAAATCTATCAGATAAGAGCTAATTTAGATGCCATCATTTTAGTGGAGACTGACAATGGAGTGTCCAGTGACTCTGAGTATGATTACAGTTTCAGTTGGTGAGTACTACCGATGTGAACAAGCTGCTGGGGCAAGTAAGGAAGATAATTTGCCCTCTCGATCCCTGACCTTCTTGGCTGCTCATCCAGGGAGGAGATACAATTAGGCTTCAAATACAAAATATTATTAATGCATTCCTCAGGGAGGGAAGTTTTCCATCTTGTTTTTATTGTATGTCCACTGTTGTTAGCTGCCCAGATTCCTCAATGATTAGGCAGGATACAAATAAATTATTATTTTTATTATATTGTTTAAAAGAAGTGGCGGTATGACCACTTCTTAAAAAGCCCTCCCTTGATCCCCTGGACTTAGACAAATACAGTATAGGCCAGGATCAAATTTTCCTTGTCTTGGCAAGATGATTAAAAGGGCAGTTGATTTACAACTCCAGGCAGTCTTGGATGATACAAACTATCTAGACACATGCCAATCAAGTTTCAGAGCAGGTTATAGAATTTAAACTGCTATGATCACCTTAGTGGATGATCCTTGCCTGAGCATTGAGAGGGGTGATGCATCCCTGGTGGTGCTTTTAGTAACATCGACCATGGTGTCCTGGAACATCTGGGGGATTTAGGAATCAGAAGCACTGTATTTCAGTGGTTCTGGTCCTATCTCTCAGACAGGTTCCAGATGGTATTGCCTGGGGATAACTGTTCCTCAAAAAAGGAGCTGTTATATGGCATACCACAAAGTGCCATTCTATCCCCAATGCTATTCAACATCTACATGAAACAGCTGGGAGAGATCATCCAGAGGCATGGGGCAAGGGCTATCAGTATGCTGATGATGCCCAAATATATTTCTCTATGCCTTCAGATACAGTTTCAGTTAAGGATAGTGTGTCTCCTCTGAATGACTGGAGGAGGCAATGGGCTGGATGAGTCCAGGTAAGATAGAGATGGTCACTGTAAAAAGGACCTAACCTTGGTTTGGAGGTGTGTCAACCACTTCTGGATGGTGTTAGACTCCCCCAAAAGACTATGCTCACAACTTGGGGGTGCTTCTGGATCTGTTGCTCCAAATGACAGCTCAGATAGCTTACTATCATCTTCAGCTGTTATGCCATCTGCACCCCTACCTAGAGCTGAAAAACCTAAAGATGGCAGTGCACACACTGGTAACCTCAAGGCTGAACATCTGTACTGTACTGTACATTGGGCTACCTCTTCAGAAACTTCAGCTAGTTCAAAACATGGCTAACAGATTGACTACTAGGACATCCAGGAGTGATCACATTACGCCACTATTAAAATCACGCCACTGGTTTCCAGTTAGTTTGTGGGAAAGGTACAAAGTGTTGGTTATTACCTTTAAAGCCTTACATGGTTTGGGTCCAGGTTACCTTCAGGATTGTCACCTCCCATATAATCCACTCCATACAGTCAGGTCCTCTGGTGGATATTTATTCCAGTCGGCCAGGACTATGTTGCCAACTGTCAGCCAGAGGACTTTTTTTTCAACCACCCCTAAACTATGGAATAACCTCCCAGAAGAGATTTGTCAGCTGAATATGCTGTCTGAATTTAAAAGAGCATTGAAGACCAGTCTCTTCCATCAGACTTATCCAGGTGATTTTTAAATTGTGAATTTCAAATTATGAAATGTGGATTCTTTTAATCTGTGCACATCTTGTTTGTCCCTTTAAACTGGTGTGTGTTTTAATTGATGTGTTTTAACTAATGTTTTTTGTCTGTGGGGTTTCCTTCTTTGGGGGTCTTTAAACAGAGATTAGATGACCATCTTTTAGGAGAGCTTTAGTTACCTGCATGGCAAAAAGTTGGAGACGGCTCTTGCAGTCCCTTCCACCTCTATGGTTCTCTTCCCAAGTGATTACATCTTGGTAATTAAATGGACTGTGTAATAAAAAAGCCCAAATCAAATAAAACATGGCATAATTGAGACATATGAACTCTATAAAATTGAGAATGAGTGATTAGTACTGTGTCTGGAGATCTGCCTAGGAAATTCATCATACTTCAACAACAAGATCCTATTCTTCCTTTCCAGTAGTAGCACAAAGGAGAAAAGTACTGGGTGGGGCAAAATCCCATTAAATGGTGGTGATTGAGAAGTCAAGCAACAGAATGAGATACTGCCCTCTGAAATCACAAACAGGAACTGGAATATGGGAAATGGCTTTCTCCGGTCTCAATGTTGTTATTATTATTATTATTTATATAGCACTGTAGATTTGCACAATGCTGTACATACAAACAATAAATAAATAGATAAGAGTAAACCTGCCTATGGTGTACAATCTAGGAAATAATAGGATAATACATATAAAATACATAGCAATACAGGAAAGGGTTCAATAAAACTGGCAACAAAAGAACATCAAATAGCAAATGATAATCATGCAATGCCTGGGAACGCTTCTCTGAACAGGATGGTCTTCAACTCTGTTAATGGTAACTTATATTAATAGTAATGGCAAGGACTGGGTAAACTCCAACCCATGAGTGCTTCCTATTCTGCTGCTACCTTCCATCAGTGATCAGAGAGGGTATTTCAAGTTTGAACAGAACTGATTTTTTCTTTGTAAGCAAAAGATCTGGTGCATGAACCCAGGCTGCACTTACTGGGCAAGAAAACTGTTACACTGGGATTTACTTCTAACTAGACACATAAACAAGTTGCACTTTCTATGTGTGATAGAAAATATAAAAACTGATAAGAATTACATCTCACCTACTCTTTGTTTTTTTTTGGTTCTACCACTTGTCCTTACCTTCACTTACTTACTGCTAGAAAGTGGCTCCCCAAGATCCTGTTCACATCAAATTTCACCCTAGGTCTGAAAAACATTTCCCTCCTGACTTATAATCTTTTATAATAGAACAGTGGTCACCACAGTTCAAGAAGGATACTGACAAGCTGGAGCATGTCTAGAGGAGGGCAACCAAAATGGTGATAGGTCTGCAAACCATGCCCTGGGGGAGTGACTTACAGAGCTGGTTATGTTTAACCTGGAAAATATAAGGTTAAGGGGTGCCATGACAGCCAAGTTTAAACATTTGAAGGGGTGTCATGCTAAAGATGGAAGAAGCTAGTTTTCTGAGGCTCCAGAGACTAGGTCACAGAGCAGTAGATTCAAACTACAGTAAAAGAGATTCCAGCTAAACATTAGGAAGATCTTCCTGAGAGTAAGAGCGGTTCGATATTGGAACATGCTCCCTCAGGGAGTGGTGGAGTCTCCTTTTTTGGAGGTTTTTAAACAGAGGCTGGATAGCCATCTGTTTGGAATGCTTTGACTCTGTCTTCCTTCATGGCAGGGGACTGGACTGGATAGCCCTCGAGGTCTCTTCCAATTCTATATATCTAGACCAAAAAGTCATCATTCTTGCTATTATTTTTCCAAATTAAAGGCACTATGGTGCTGTACAGCAGAAATATATGGCTAATACTTTGTTATGTGGACTGTCATACGGTTAATTTGGGAAACCCAATTTTTAGTGTAACCCTTCATATGCTCCTCTTCTAACAGTAGCTTCACACTCAGTGTACGTTGATGTTTGTTGCACAGAGATTTTCAGTAATAGCAAAACACAACAGAGTAATAAATAAAGCCATTCAGCAGAAACAACCTTTTATGCACTCATGTTCTTCCAGCTACATAAGAGTTCACACAGGCATATAACTGTCAAACACATCACTACAAAACCCTTCTCAAGATCTTCAAATATTTATTCTCCACTCATGTCATTCTTGTCTTTTAACATATGATTTAGCATCTAGGGGAAATCCTGAAATTTGGTTGGAGGGGAAGAAGAGCCACGGTATTCTAAGCCTTAGGAATATTTCAACACAAAAGTTCATACAGACAGGTCTACAAGCGATCTCTTTGGCATAAAACATGAAGGGTGGGCATTTTGTTTAAGAAAGAGCCCTTCTACTTAAAAGATAACCTTCTGAATAAAGCAAAAAACTCACAGAGATATAGAGGAAATGAACTCTTTCAAAAGTATAACCAGTATTTTTAAAGATTCTGAGCTCCTGCTTTCATTAGAATATTTTATATGTGTCACTTGTATTTACTGAATATTCTAAATTAAAATACTACCTCAGTAATGACAAAAGTCTATGCTATGGAAGAACTGCTAGTTTTGGTAATAAAAGGTTCCTTGACTTTTGTCGCATTTGTGCGATCCTGTCTGGCACACTGAAACATGGAATAACGCTTACACACTGCAATATTTTTATTCTGCTTAATTCCCTATGAATTAACAGAGCTAAAACCCAACAAATCAGGTAAAAACAACAATAATATAAAAAGCCAATGGAGGCCAATTTTATCTCCAGAGGGAAAGCAGTCAATAGCTTGTGAGTGATACAGAGAAGAATCCTTATGAATTATAAATCCTTTGTAGGAATTTAAAAATAATATACAAGTGCTTTCCTCTTTACACAAAGGAAATGATAAGTTTTAAACACTAAAGACGAGAAAGAAACATTTTGGATGCATTAGGCTGTTCAAGTAGTGATCATCTCAGGCAGCAACAGTTGCTATAGGCAAATAGCAAGTTTATCTACAATACCATATACACGAAACTCATTTACAGAGTTACTCCCTTCCCTCCATTCAAATTAGGCTGATGGATGATTTCAGGACCTTTCAACTGCATAGCAGGCAAGCAATTATTCTAGTGGCTTTCTCATTTCTCAGCTTGCAGAAACTGTAATTAACCAGCCTGCAGATGAAAGCAACAGGTCATAAAGATCAATATCCATAGGTAAAAGAGCTGGTGCAGAAAAAAAAGCTGTAAACTACAAATTAGTACAGAAAATTAGGAGAAAAAGAATTCTGTTTTTAAAGTAACTCTGAAAATAAATTAGAATAAGTATTACTGTCTAGACAAGGAAAGCATACTGTATACAGCAAGATTACCAAAGTCACTCCTGCCCTTGAAGAATGTAAGAGTTGTGGAGAGGGATGTGGGGGAGTAAACTGCAGAGCAAAATTTCTCCTTACTCTTAAATAGGTTGAAATCATGTTGCCCTCCAGATGTTGTTGGACTGGAACTCCCAGCAACCCTATCAGCATAACCAATGGTGAGGTCTGATAATATCTGAGGTTCTACAACATCTGGAGGACCACTTAATTTCCCCACTTGCCTGCCAAGATATCAGGAAAAGGCTGCTATGTAATGGAAGGCAATGGTTCCTATATCAGTGGGGTGGTGAAAACAGGCCTGGTGGTGCTCTTTGGCAATTCCCCTCAAAGGAGCACCAAGAGAGTAGATGGGGTTGCTGCTTCTTTTAGGTTCTCCTGGGATGGATCTTTCCATCCAAGTTCTTGCCTTTCACCACTCTACTCAGAGAGGGGGATTCCAACATTGTTATGCCATCAATGAGGAAGCAGGCTGTGATGGATTTGAATAAGCCATTTGCGTGTATGTCAGCTTTTATGGGTTACAATCAGGCTAAGTTATCACATCAAAGCTAAAGGTTGTAATCACTGCTAACATATTCATCATTTTCTTTGTTTTGCCTTTATATCTGACGTACGTATTATCCCCACCTGTGCCTGGTCACACATAAGCACAAATACACACACACACATTGCACAGCCATCATTTACAATAGGCCCTGCATCATTCATCCAGCCTTTAGGGTGAGCACAAATAGTTATGCCAGCCAGAATTTTTCTAAGTTCTTTGGCATCATTTTCCTTTGCCTCATCCTTTACATCCTTTGCTACACCCCCCTAAGTTTTATCTTCAACTTATAAACTGGTCATACCAAATTGCTTTTGGCCCCCAAATGGCCCTTGACTTAAACATGAGATTGACTTAAACACAAGTATATACACCAGATAGATGCAACGGCCAGGAGTGCTTACTATCAGCTTTGGCTGTTATTCTAGCTGCATTCCTACCTACAGCTGGAGGACCTAAAGATGGTAGTACACACACTGGTAACCTCAAGGCTGGACTTCTGCAATTAGACTATCTCTATACCAGGTTTGGAAATTTCAGTTTGTCAAAACAAGGCCACTAGATTGGTTACTGGGACATCCAGAAGTGAACACATTACACTGATCTCACTCCACTGGTTGCCAATTAGTTTCTCAGCAAGATACAAAGTGTTGGTTATTCACTTTAAAGCCCTACATGGTTTCAGTGGTGTCCCTGCCCCTGGTGTCATCTGGTGCATGGCTTCCTAGGACAGTCTCACCCTTCTTCTAGGTCAGGAGTAGGCAACCTGCAGCCCGCGGGCCGGATGCAGCCCGGCGAGGCCTTGGGACCGGCCCCAGCCCAGTCCTGCCGCCGATTGCCGCCAGGGCCTTTGGCCTCTCACACGCAGGGGCAAGGGGGGCAATTGTTTATAGACACCTCAGAAACATGCATTTATATTAACATTTTTTTAAAAAATCAGCATTTGTTTTTTGCGTGTCCTCCACTTTTTTAAAAAAAAAAGTGTCCACCATTTGAAAATGTTGTCCTACATTTGTCCCGGTTTATTTATTTATTTATTTAATTTTTTTAAAAAATTATTTATTTATTTATTTATTGGCTTCGGCCCCCCAGTTGTCTGAGGGACAGCAACCTGGCCCCCGGCTCAAAAAGATTGCCTACCCCTGTTCTAGGTAGTCACCTAGTGCAGGCCACTCCTCCTGCACCTAGTGATGCCACTGCATGGTTTGGGTCCAGCTTACCTACAGGATCGCCTCCTCCCATATAATCCACCCCATACACTTAGGTCCTCTGGCAGGTGTTTATTCCAATCAGTCAGGACTAACTGTCAAGCAGAAGACTTTTTCTTCAGCTGCCCCTAGACTAGAATGACCTGCTGGAAAAGATTCAACAGCTGAATACGCTGTCCAAATTTAAAAGAGCATTAACGACCAGCCTCTTCTGCCAGGTTTATCATGATGATTTTTAAATTGTGAACATTAAATTGTGAATTTTAAATGTTGATTGTTTTAAGCCAGTGTGGCTTAGTGGTTTGTGTGATGGAATACAACTCTGGAGACCAAGGTTTGATTCCTCATTTGGTCATGAAACACCTGAATGATCTTGGGCAAGTCACATGCTCTCAGCCTCAGGGGAAGGGAATGGTAAACCTCCTCTAAACAAATCTTGCCAAGAAAATCCCACGATAGGTTCACCTTAGGATCATCGTAAACAACTTGAAGGCACAAAACAACATCTTTTTTATCCTTTTAAATTGATGTGTGTTTTAACTGATGTTATGTGTCTGTTAATTCCCCACATCTCAATCTGTGGGGAAATGGGGGTAAGAAATAAATAGTAGTTGTTGTAGAAGAAGAAGATTTAACATACATATCAAGATGTATTCTAAACTTTGCAATCAAAGACATTTACAAAGGTGCCTATCTTCCACCCCAAATCTGGTAAAGGTTTTCAAAGGGTTATATTAGAGAGGAAGCTGCTTTTAATTTCTTCAAGTTACCTGCCCATCTAACCTAGTATTAAGCTACAGTGCTGGATGTAATATTGTATTTGAATAATAAACAAACAAACAAACAAAAATACTCTGACAGTCATTCTCCAGGATCACAGACAGAGAGTGCTCCCATCATCTGCTTCCTGATTCTTCTAACTAGAGATACCAGAGACCAACTCTGGAACCTTTTGAATGCAAAGCAGCTACCACTGCACTGCTCAGCTTAGTTCATTCCAGCAGGACAATCAATTATTACAGATGTATTGTTACAATATACAAAAGACTACAGCACCAAAATCTGTGATTCCTGTTGTCAAAGCAACTTCCTAGTGTCATCTGAAAAGTTGACTATTAGGAAATCTGCCTTTTCTGGAATCCTTTGCCTTGTTTCTTAATCCAATTACAAAAGCACAAGCTTGCCTGTATCAAAAATAGTGTCCTGCTTTACTGTAATTAAAAGAACATATGTGTATAAAATGGTTTATAATTTGGCACTGAAACATTCAGTAATGAAGGAATGGGGGAGGAGAAACATCAACATGGAACAGACTTGCCTATGACAAAGGACCGTATATTAAAGAAATTGTATCTACATCCTTCAAAGGCAGTCTGTAATGAAAGAGAAAGAATAGCTTTACTTCTTCATCAAGAGTTCACCTTCTAAATGTCAATAGATGCTGGCAAGAGGCGGGGAGAAGAGAATGCGCAAGTGACTCATATTCCTGAAGCACAAAGTCTTTTCCCTTGTATTGTGGATGCACAATCTGTAACACTCTGAAAGAACCTAGTATGAAACACAGACCAAAATGCTGTTCTATCAGAAGGATAGTGTAGCAGATTCAGAAGAAAAGAATGATGTTACTGGTGAACAGACAGAGATTGCATCAGTACCTAGTCTAATATTGATTTTATGAACTCTTCTCATTTCCTTACATACCGATAACCAGATGCAGCCATTCCATTCAAGGATTCTGAAATTAATCAACTGCTCCAAAGGAAAGAAGCCTCCAATCATCTTTCCACTTTCCTATCAACTGCAAAATCAATTTAAGAAACGTGCTCCGTTTTCAAAGCTCTTATAATGCAGAACTTATTGATCCTTGTTTTGCAGCCCTGGACAGCATGGCCTTTAGAGGAAGGTGATGGGAGTTGCATTCAAAATAATCTGAAGGGCCAAATTTTGCTCACCCCATTAAAGAGTCTAGACCAAGAACCAGAAAACGTTATTATGGCATATGCAAGCAACTTTTTTTTGATCAGTTACAAGCTTGGTAAATCAGGGGAACATTGGAAATATAGCGCGGATACAGACGGACAAAAGGGGTGTGTTCATGACGTCATGAAGGTATAGCCTTCAGACGGCCCTTACCTGAATGCCGCCATGAACACGCCGCCCGCAGCCCCAAGGGGAAGAGCGTATTAAAAAGGTGCTGCTTTTCCCCACTTCTTTTCTATATAGTGCGCAGCTGCGCATCTCCGTCTGTAAGCTGCTGCACCGGTACGCCAGAATTGTGACGCCTGCTAATTTAAGTTGCCCATTTAAAAGCTCCATGTCTGCTGTGTCGCATATGGTCGGGGTCCTGAACATGCGCAGTTGCAGTCGGCTTTAATTGCAGGCTCAGCTACATGCAGGTGTGGAAGCTGCAGCACAGCTGCAGCACATTTTAAGACTCGTAACCTACCTAACCCTAACCCTAACCCTAGAGCTGCATGTATGCATGCGCTGCAGAATTGTGGAAAGTCTGGAATTTAAGTGCACCCTACACACTTCCTGCGCCATTTTCACCTAACAATAAAAAAACGCTAAAAAAAAATATAAATATTTACATGTACAAGGGAGGTGATGGGGATGGCAGGGGGACAGCGGTGGCAGCGGCGACAGCTGTGGCTGTGCATTGCAGATTCAGCAAGAGCGCGGGGACCAAAGGAGAGGAGGCATCCATGATGCTGGTGACATTGGCAATTGCAAGCGGACAAGGATGCCAACACCAGCTGATCACCAGCTGGCAGGAGACCACCATTGTTCTTGGCCAGGGCGGGGGAAAAAGTTTAAGGGGCTTGGGTGCTTTAATGTGCCATAGGCTTTCTGCCGCTGCGGATGTGCAGCTGCGCTCCGCCAGCCGGCAAAGGGAAAAAAAAGCCCCGTTTTTGGCCACCGTGAGGAAGCTGCCTCTCTCTTTGCGGCGTCCTCCGAGGCGCGGTATGAAACTGCAGGTCAGAAACGGCCCCAGGTGAGGCGTCTTCACTGCCCCCCATTGGAAGCCCCATACACCTTAGCCACGCCCCCGGGCGGGCGGTCTGGGGCTCCGTATTCAGCAGAATACACCTCCAAGACGTCTTCCCCTGCCCGTCTGTATCCCCCATAGATATCTTGCTTTTAAGAAGGCTTTTGATAAGATTGACCATGATATTCTTGCAAAATGGTGAAAAAGTGGACTAGACAGTGCTCTATTAGATAGATTTCTACCAGTTGCCGATAACTCAGAAAGTGTTCACTGTTTTCTTCATCCTGCATAGAACTGACAAGAGGGGTACAAAAGGGTTACTCTTGGACTCAGGGTTGTTCACTTCTTCAATGATGGGATAAAGAGTAGGTTTATCATATTTGCAGATTACATCCAAATGATGAGGAGTAATTTATTGCCAGAAGACAGGAGCAGGATGCAAAATGACCTTAACAAACTGGAGAGCTTGACCGAAACTACACAATGAATTTCAACAGGGATAAATATGAAGTAAGTGTTTCATATAGGGCTAGTGTACTTAGATTTTGGTTCCAGAAAGAGGGACTTGAGGCCAGAATGGTCCTTTTAATTGGGCCCGAACTAGCTACTGGTAATTCCTTTTAGGATACTATATGTTGTGGTTTATATAATGTCATTCTTTTGTGGAAAGGTTTAAATCCTAGTTTGGCCATGTGTCCTGTCTTACAAGAGCATAAATCTTACTGATGTTTTACCCACCCTTTTTTGTGTTTATTTGTATTTGATTTATGTTGAATGATATTTACTGTGTTTTGGTATGAAAGTCCCCATCCTCTGTATCACAGGGAATACGTTCCAGGGCTTTTTGAAGATAATGAAAATAGGATATGTAGCAAATCCTATTTTTTAAACCTGAAATGAATAACACACCTGGGCTTCCACCCCAGCACACTGTAAATCATGCTGGAGGAACTTGAAACACATCTCCAGGCCATTGTAGGTCCTCTGTGCAATTCTATTATATGCTTGGGAGCTGTCCATAGAGTTGCTGGAGGAACCAGAAATGCCTAGAGAGAAGTTTTGTTTTTTGGATGCAGGTAAGTGAAACTGCATACTGTATACTGGTCACACAGAAACAGAGGATGTATTGTATTGCTCTTAGCTACTTTGAGTACCATTGTGGAAAGGCAGAAAAAAACAGATTATATGTAAATAAGATCTTGTCCAGCTGAAAAAGATGCTTCCAAATGGTTTTGTGATTTGGACTTAAATGCTATGTTTCAGCTGGAACTCTGTTCTTAGGTAACAGATTGACCTGTTGCATTTCAAAAGAAAGCAATCCACAGGAATTATTTCTTTGTGTGAACCAGCTAATGATATGTCAAGAAGAAATTGTGGGAGAAATAGAAAATGGAAAGAACAGGTTTCTTCTTCTTCTTCTATTTATATCCTGCTCCCCCCCCCCCAAAAAAAAATTGGGACACAATTCAACTTACAAATTAAAAAATAATACAATTAAAAATATACAGAAGTGAGCATGAAAGTAGAAGTAAACTAGTATAATATTAAAACACTGTGTTTGATTTAAAAAAAACCCAGAAACTTGGATCATGGTCAGAGTGATTGCAGACCTGTGGACAATTGGCTTTTCCAGGCTAATGGAAAGAAGCAAGAGCTCTCAGCCCAGAGTTCTCACTTAAGCCAGTACCCCTTGGTGCTGCCTCTACCTCCACTCACAGCCTCTCCAGACAGGATTTCTTTAGTGTATATCGGCCCTCCCATAGTGCAGATGGCAAGTATTTCACACTAGCTAAGCACAGAATCATAGTTATAGAGTTGGAAAAGACTAGCTAGTTGAATCTCCTGCCATGCAATTAGAGCAGTCCTGAAAGATGACTGTCCAGCCCCTGTTTAGAGACCACCAAAGAAGAGTCCACCACCTTCTAAGGTTGTCTATTACATTGTCAAACTGCTCTTGCTCTCAGAAAGTTCTTCCTAAGGTTTGGCAACAATCTCTTTTCTTACAATTTGAATCCATTGATTCATTACCAAGTTGTTAAAGCAGAAAATGCAAGCTTACTCCATATTTTACAAGACATACAGATATTTCACGATGATATCAAGTCACAATTCAGTCTTATGTCCTCTGGGGTCCTTAAACCATTTCTCATAGGGCTCATATTCCAGACCTTTTACTTATATTACCATGGCTGCCCTTCTCTGGATGTGTTCCATCTTGTCCATATTCTTCTTGAACTGTGATGTTTAGAACTGGACACAGTATTCCTGGTGAGATTTGATGAAAGCCAAGTGACACTAATACTTAATTGAAGTGCTACAATCCTGATGATGCAGCCCAAAACTGCATTGGCTTTTTTGGTTGCAGCATCACACTTTTGACTCATGTTTAATTTGTGGTATACCAAGATCCCTAGATCCTTCATATGTTCTATTGTCAAATCAGCCATCACTCATCCTCTATATATGCATTTCATTTTTCTGCCTAAATTTACTTCATACTTATCCCTGTTGGAATTCATTGTGTTAGTTTTAGTCGTGCTCTCCAATTTGTTAAGGGCATTTTGCATCATGCTCCTGTCTTCTGGCATATAAATTACCCCTCATAATTTGATGTAATCTGCAAATTTGATAAACCTATTCTTTATCCCATCATTCAAGAAGTTGAACAACCCTGAGTGTAAGAGCTGTTCAATTGCAAGTGCCCATTGGTCTATTCATTATCAAGATTTCCACCTTCAACCCTGGTGTCTTCAGGAGAAGTCAAATCACTGTTTCCATTGAAGAGATTGGCAGTCAGCCATCACTCAGAAAAGGGTTGATCACTTTCTGAATCAAAGGCCACAGGCCTGATGTACTGGTTTTTGTCAGTCAAAATTATCAAGAACTGGACCAAGCTGGATGGATAGAGCCAAGAGCTCTGTATACTATGTCCGAATCCACCAAATGAAATTTGATTGTCAATGCAACTGAATAGATTGGTGCACTAGACATGTCTACCATTTGATTTGCATCACCAAAGGAGTTTAGGTTGTAATAGGTATATGCAATTTTAATCTCAGAATGCACCACAAACCAGTCACAACAAGCAATCAATGATTCAATTCAGTCTTTTGATAGAACTCTAAAACAGCAGGGACAACACAAATTCTGCATTGCAGTTTAGTGGAGATTAGCGTACCACTGCATACTGTGACAGAAAACTGCTAATTGTTTGCCATCACTGCCATGTATGTTCAGCAACCTTTTCTTTCACTTGTGATCCATCTGTCTTCCCCTTTGTTTCATCCCATTCATGCAATGAATTTATGATGCACGTGTGCAAGAAAAGGTGTGCATAGACAGGGAAATAATGGAAAGGAGAAAGGAAAACTAAGTCCAGTTCATTTTTATTTGTTTTTGAAAAGAAATAAATCAATCTCCACCTATCTGTGAAACCACTGAGGCCAAAGACAGAATATAAAAGATCCTGTATTTCTAAGAAAGAGCTATTATATAGCTAAAGGGAAACTATGTTTTTTTAAAAAAAAAATTGCAAGCTGCTAATGTGGCATGCAAGATCTTTCTCTTTGTATAAAGAACAAAATCTCTCTAAGTGAATTCAAATGATAATCTGAAATAGAGACTGACATGGTGAAGCAACCTCAGGGGGATTTCTTTTCTGGTGCAGTCTGGATTTCAAAATGTCACAGACATGTGGAAAAACAGCAGTTCACCTCCTCCCCCTAAAAGCAGGTTTTATCAGGACATGGCAAGCTGCTATCTCATCATGCGCTTATGACATGTCAAAGCATACAGAATGATGGGTTGTCATGCCAACTGCAGTCAAATTTTTCAGGCTTCTTCTACACCAATCACTATCAAAAATGGAAACATGAATCATACTTTCTCAGTGGCACAATACCAGATACCAGAAGTACCAGACAAGAGACACTGGGGTATACAAGTTGAGCCTACTTTATCCTGAATTCCAAAATCCAAAATTGTCCACATGGGTGGCTAAAATAGTGACATCTTTGCTTTCTGATGGTTCAATGTACAGATTATAATATGTGTATAATGCATAAAAACATAAATGAATTTCATATTTACACTTGAGTCTCATCTCCAAGATATCTCATTATGTATATGCAAATATTCCAAAATCCAATAGGTCCCAAGTATTTTGGATAAGGGAGATTTAACCTGTAATAACAACATGCACAAGTGTGGACTACAGTTGTCCCATCAGAGGCCAGATCCCAAAAATCATACTCTTCTTGAAGGGGAAGAAAAGTATCATATAGACAGTGATATTTTATTTCAAACTACTCTTTTCCACACCTCACAGGGCAACTACAGTTTCTGCAGCAAACAGGAAGAATGTGCATCCCATTTACTCAGGCATGGGCACTGGCCATGTCCACACATCCCAACACGTATGCTCTTATATTATGCTGTCCTCATTTTATTTCTTTGCAAAAGAAGGCACTGGTGCCCAGATAACATATTTAAGAACTCTTCTAAACTGGAGATAATTCCAAAGCTGTATATAAAAAAGTAGACCTTTGCTACTGAAGTAATCACTTGTCCATTAACTTAAATATTTAACAATAAGTGAAGGAAATGAATATTCTATGGCCTCTGAGCCACAGCCATTCCTTCTCTATGGTTGGAATACATAAAACATACCATCCAACATTTCACAAATGTTAAAAAAATTAAGTTCCAATCTCTCATCATGGTATTGAGAATTAGTCAAAATGTACTGAGTTTTCACTATAATATTGTTTAATTACATTAAAAAAATTATACAAAAAAAGCCACCATGCCACCTCTAAATTTTGCCAAAAAATACGATCGGGGCAAATGTAGTGTGAACCACACTCCGCTGTCAAATTGATCCATCAATTCAGATCACAAACCAATGTATTTCTTAGTGGGAATGAGGCCAAAAAAGTGGGATGACAGAGAATTCATTTGGACTGGTCCTGCCAACTCAGGACAACTGGGTAGACAAGAGGTGTGTACATGCTGGTGTACAGCAACTGTCCTCTAATATTTTCAGAACTACGGATTGTCCCAAAGGATTGCTTTTTATTTCTATTTCAGAATGCAGGAGACATCAGAACCCCAAAGCCAATCTGCTCCCATGAAATAGGTAAAGTTTGCTATGTGCAGACCAGATATTATAACAAGCATGGACATCACTGGATGAGTGCAAGAAGTTCAGGCCATACCAGGTGACATCCTAAAGGGGGGGGGGGGTGACACCACTGCTTCCCTAATATCTGCAGAAATGTGCTGTGGCATTTGCCTGTGCCCCTTTAAAACACTGAAGGTGGTGTGAGTGGAGTGAAGTTCAATGGGAAGAGAAAGGAGAAGACTCAGGGTTGTTTGTTTTTTTTTAAGTCTTTTTTTAGAAAAAATAAATACGTTTTTAAAAATTATTATTTTTAAATTTTATTTTAAAACATCACATCTTACCAAATTTTCACTTTAACAACATGAAACTATATCCATGTGAATACAATTTGGCTGTACCTATGATACTGTTATTTAATGATGTAATTTTAATGTTGTTAGTTGTTTATGTCACAACTATTGATATTACATTCAGTGACATATGGACATTACAATTTAAGAGTAATATTAGTCCTAAAATCATTACTAAGGATTATGTATGGTGTGGCATGGGAGGCGGCCAATGGGAGGGTAACACCATGAGTTACCACACCGGGTGAAGCCAACCCTAAGGACATCCCTGCTAACAAGTCAAACTTGACTTAAGATAAAGGCTTTCATTGTTTCATTAATATTTAAGATATTACCTGGAACTAGTCTTCAATGCTTGATGCACTCTGCTGACCTTCTTTTAGATGCCAGGTAATTTTAACTCACTTTGTTGGACCCTTTTAGCTTTTCCCTGAGGCAATGAATGCACACATGCATTCTCTACGTTATGAACCTGCTCATTTTAATTATGTAAACCTTGCAGGAGGCTATGACTCTTCATTTGCTTTAATTTACAGCTCACCCATCACAGGGGGAGCCTGTTCACAGGAAAGAAATTAAAGCCATTCTTCTTGGAATCCAGTATACAAATGTAATTTGAAGGCAAGGTTCTTCAACAACTGTTTGGCCTTAGGAAGACAAGATGACCATCAGTTACAGAGCAGCACAGGCAAGAAGCCAAGAGCATAGTCTAACTCAGCCCCAATACACAGATTCTACATTTTAACTATGTTTCATCCATTTTCAGGTCAAGCCTTGGCACAACTTTAGACTCAGGTATTCTTGTTTCCCATAACAAACTAGTCAGACCAAAGTTGGCTTTTTTAAATGTTTAAAGAGAAAGTATTCACAACAGCTTCTTCTTTGTTGGCGGGGGGGGGGAGGATTCATCATTATAACTAGTAAAAATGAAACTATCCTTATACAAAAAATCCCCACCCAAAAATACACCTGGGCAGGATTTTTTTCCTTTTCTTTTTTTCCAATATGTCTTTATTTATTTTAAAATGTTAAAATACAAAAGAATGTGTAACAATATAGGAAAATACAGTAGAAAATAAACTGTACCTATTCTCTTTGCTCTCATGTTATCTGAGTTCATCTCAATCAAATGGCTTTTCCACATAAGTACGTATAAAGTGAAATAGAGCATTATCTTTTAACCGCTTGTCTCGTTGTTTGTGCAATAATAAAAAGAAAAGCTATATCTTATTCCTTATATGTTAACCCTTCATTTCTATATTCTTCTATGTTAAACAGATCTTTACTCTTGTTACTATAAGAAAATTTTATTAATATCCCATACCCTGTATAGGTAGTTTACCATGGGTTTTCATTCTATTTCCCAATGTTTTATTGGTTTTTTTTTTTTTGTCCCAAACCATTACTTCATGTGTTGTTGTTTTTCAAATACATAATCATATGACCACAGAATTGATTTAACCCCCAAGGGCCATCTAATCTGACCCCTTTCAGTGCAGGAACATACTGTAAAATTACCCCTGAGAGATAGACGCCAACCTCTGTTTAAAATCCTTGACCAAAGGAGAGATTACTGCCACCTGAGGCAGTCTATTCAACTGTCAACTACCTCACATTGTCAGGGGGTTCTTTATAATGTTTAGTAGGTTCTATTTTCTTCTAATTTGAATCCATAAATCTGGTTTCTTTTCAAGAGCAGCAAAAAACAAGTTCATTCCATTTTCCATGTGATAGCCGTACATATATTTGAAGATGGTTATTATATCAGCTTTCAATTTTCTTTTCTCCAGGTTAAACCTAACCAACTCCTTCAACTTCAAGACTTTAACCATCTTGGTCTGCATGAGCTGCAGCTAATCAGTATCAATCTTAAACTGACCAAAGCAGCATTACTATTCCATTTCTTAATCTGGAAACTATAGTTCTGTTGTTACAACCTAGAAATGCACTATCATATCACCATTAGGTTTGATAACACTTTACCATTAGGGAATTTTTGCCACTGCATCCTAATCCAGGAAACATGTGAATTCTCTAATAATAAAAGGGTCAGGTAATTGTGATATCGGCTGGGGCTTAGTACCAGGACCCCCCATGGATACCAAAATCTGTGGATGTTCCAAGTCCCATTAAATATAGTGGTGCCGTAAAATGGTATCCCTTATATGAAATGGTAAAATAAAGATTTGCTTTTTGGAATGTATAATTTTTAACAATATTTTCAACCCATGGATGGTTGAATCTGTGGATCCATGGAAATGGGAGCTGACTCTACAATTTCTTATCCTGTGAATCAGGCATATGCATACCTCTTAAACATTTCACATGTTCCTAAAAACAATCATTAATTTCATGAGAATGGCTTTCATAATGACCCATCTAACTCAAATATCATCTCCATAAGAAAAATTTAGATGTAATGTAAACTGTAGTCTCCTTCCTATGCCCAAACATTCTTCTCAACCACACTTTTTCCCTTCCATGCAGAAAAACCTACTGCATCACTAACATTTTAATATTATAATATTTGTAACAACACAAACAAGCCAGTGAAGAAAAAATATATTTTAGCTCATTACACATTTATGTAATGCAGTGCAAACATTTTCAGCCACTGTTTTCTTATGGCTTTAAAATGCATACATGAAGGCATAAGAAGATGTTGCCTTGGAAACTAGTGTGATAAAAAAGAATAGGGCACAGCTCACCAAATTTGCAAGTTGAAACAGGCATTGCACAACCCTTGCCACAAGAAAATTCTGCTAAATAATTCCATATGAAGTACATAACCTGCATATATGCAAATTAATTTCTAAATTAAATATGTGCAGATTAAATAAAGTTGCTCTTGTCAGGCCACTATAAATATGAGTTCTGTGCTTTCTTTTCTTGCATATTCAATTAACACTGCCACCAGCATGTTTTCAGCAAGCTAGTATTTTATACTGAAGGATTGACATGTCAAGGAAGGCATTAAAAAAGAAAGAAAGAAAGAAAGAAAGAAAGAAAGAAAGAAAGAAAGTGGAAATTAAACTCTTCTGTTCTTCATTATATGCAGAATGTACCACCTTTAAAATGTTCCCTTATATAAAAAATGCTACAGTGGTACCCCGGGTTACGAAATTAATTCGTTCCGCGGTTAATTTCGTAACCCGAAATACCTTCGTAAGCCGAATTCCCATAGGCGCTAATGGAAAAATAGCTCTCTGCTGCCCTCCGGTGGCGGAAAATAGCGCCGCGGTTTTTTCGTAACCCGAAGAAACCTTCGTAAGCCGAAGCAATAAATCCCTATGGGATTTTTTCGTATCCCGAAAAATTCGTAACCCGGCGCATTCGTATCCCGGGGTACCACTGTATCTAAAACAGTTAGCATTTTTATCTGTTAGCAGAACTCTCAAAAATGATCCAGCTTTATTAATAGTAAAATTTTATATGCACAAACAAATAAACAAATCCTAAAGCATATGCAACAATTGTTTGTTTGCTTTTTAAAAAGAGATCCTGGAAACATTAGCAAGGATCCACTTGTGTTGTTCTTCTGCAAGAACAGCTTCCCTAAATACAATCTGGAGAGAGAGGGAGTATCTTTTCCTCCTGCAGCCCTTCCTACATACCCTCAAAATCTGCTGAGAACACAAACCCTCACAACAGATGTTGGGGCAGTTTGGAATACTAACAAATGGACAGACAGGGAAGAAAATCTTTCATTAGCAGAAGTCATATAATTATTATTATTATTAACCTTTATTTATAAAGCGCTGTAAATTTACACAGCGCTGTACATAAATTTTTTAGTCAGACGGTTTCCTGCCCTCAGGCTTACAATCTAAAATATAATGTTGGATTTAACCACTATGAAGCAGGACCATGTAAAGCAAGTCCAAAAATTTTTTTTAAATGACAAATTTTCACTGAAGACTAATGACTGGAATCAGCCACTTTGATAGTGTACATGTAGGAAATGCAGCAGGCATTGTCAGAAAGTATTCAATGGGCCTTTAAGAAGATTAAGATACAAGAGAAGATAAGGACACAATACTGCTAAGCGCCTTGAACCAAAGCACTTCAGTGTGGGTGACCAGCTGGTATTACAGTGAGACAAGTATCCGATATAGGGTTCTCAGCTGTCTTCTTAGGGTGATAGTGCCAAATGTGTTTGATAGTAAATTATTGTTAAAAAGAGACAAGTTGAGACAGAACTGCTGGCTATCCTCTTTGGAATGGAACTTGTCAGTCAGCTCATGTCTGACTAGAAACTATATCATGCAAAACCCACTGCTGTCCACTGAAATCACCAATTTGTAGTTGTCACCTACATCTCCATCTTCCCAGGCATCAAAGAGATTCCTTCCCACCATCTGCTTTCATAGTTCTCCATCCTGAACAATCTCATGCATCTTGATGTGTGTAATTTTTAGCATGGTTCTCAGCATAACCAGAAATGTTTCTTCTGGGGATTACAAATCCCAGAATATGCCATACTACCTATTATGGCTAGATGATTGCTAGAGATGAAGTCCCCAAGAATAATTTTCCATGCTCTTGTTTTCAGTGAAACTTGACCTCATAGCAGCTAGTGATTTCCACACTGGTGGAATTGTGAATCCCTTTCAATTTGTACACTAAATACCAAAGAAACCATCCAAGGTATTGAACTCTATCTTTAAAATAGGTTCAATTCCTCAGATAGCTCCTTTACAGCCTGGAGCAGGTTCTCCACCCCACAACACAGAGCCACCAATCACCACTGATTCCTTATGCTTCCACATTTACTTACCTGCCATTCATCCTTTAGGTTTCAAATGTACAGTGCAGATATCATTTATACTTTCACCTGCTTTTATGCTATTTAAACAGTAAATTATTTTAATGGAGTGCTAGGCAAACTGAATAATTTACTTTTTGATGATTTGTAGTCTACCATTTAGCCAGTGTTCTCCAAGAAGGTTATGGACTCAGACTCAGTCAGAGAAAGAGGAACTGTCAAGATACTTGGAGATGACACACAGTAAAATAAGAAATTTGCAGCAAGCAGCTTGCATCATTGACAGTAATATATTATTAAAATATCACTAAATGTAAGAGCAGCAATAAATGTTCATTTCCTGATCTTACTCTGATGGGCTTCCATTCAAACTCAAGAAAAAAATCCAAAGCTTTTATTTCCTAATGAGTCTCCTGGGTTCTCTATGAATCATTTTTAAAAGGATGTGCAGAAGGTGCAAGTAAATGGGAATAAAGGGCATTGTAAAGACTGTTGACTACCTTAAGTGTATTGGGCTTTAAAAAGAGTAATATTAAGGCCTGGCTGTGCCATCTAAAGAATGCACAGCTGAAAAGTACTTGCTTACAAACAAAGGAAATCTTGTTTCTTGGACAGTCCTTTATGTGTCCACCCTAAACTGGACAACACCTGCCATGGAGTATTATGTTTGCATACCTGGTACATGAGACAGACATGGTTATTTAGTCACAAATGGTCCAAGATGACTAATTATAAATCAAAAGTATGTATTATTAATGTCTTGCAATTTAAAGGCTGACTAATAGATGATGCCACATTAATAAGGCTCATGTGATCTGATTTTTAAAAGAAAAAAACAACTAGCTAGCTTTAACAAATAGGGGTCTTTTACACAGATCAGGAACACCACATGGGCTAAATCCATTGTTGGCCAGCAGAACAGAATATTCTTCCTTGTGTCTCTTCCTTGCAGCTCCTGCACCTGGAAGCTCAAAATCCAGAGGATTTCCCAGCCCTCCAGAGCTAGTTTTGTGGAACATGAGGGGCTGCAGTATGTGTGTGTGTGGGGGGGGGGGGTGATCACTCACCACGTGAACCCACTGGATTCCACTGGCTGGCTGCTGCAGTCCACCACTGGATCCTGTCTAGTACTGAGATGATACTGGCCTGTCACAGGCTGACGACAACACCATCCAGTGAAATGCATCCAAACATATTCTATTCTTAAGTTTTTCCTCTCCAAAGCAAGCCCTAAGCATCAAAGCCCCATCAGTCTATTACTAGCAAACACACATTAACTGGCTATTCATTCACATTCTCATGTGAGTAATCTGGAAAGGCGGCCCCAAGGCAGAAGCCTGAGCATACCCTATTTGGAAATCTGGTTGACTCTAGCAAGGGAGTAAGCAAGGCATCCACCACAGTGAGATCACCCAAATGATCAGCATAATCCCTTTTGTCTATAGAGGGTGATTATGGGATTCTGGCCAAAGAAGGTGACTGTGCATACACAAACAAAGGACACTTCTCTGACAGTGCAAGATTTCCTTTATCTGGGATATTCATGTCAATCATCCAAACATTTCCCTCAGTCTTTTGACCATTCTTCCCTCCTGGAAAACCATCTAGCTGTGATTTAATCCATTCATTCCTTGATTACTGCCCGAGTCATAATTTTGGGTATAGAATAGCAATTTGGTCTAGTTTGTAAGTGTGGACACACTATGTTGGTTCTAGTAGACAATAGCAATAAGCCAGCCACCCCACATGCCAAGGTGGCCATTGAGCCCTCTCCATTCCAAATGCCCAACTATTTGAACCATGCTTCAAGATTGGTAATGTATCAATGTTAGCCTCGACTATTCATCTTCTCCCACCTTTGCTTTGATAGTTCTTGTGTGTGTGTGTGTGTGTGTGTGTGTGTATAGACTATTTTCTTAATAAAGCTACCAAAAATTAGTTGGTATTGCTTCTGGAATTCTGTGTGAGATGGAACCATTATACACAGAGTTGATCCCAAGCTGACTGTTGTTCCAGCCAAGGTATTTTATTTGAGCTATTAAAATTCCCCTAAAACCTATTAATTTGTGGGTGCCCTCCTGGGACCTCAACATTTTATATAACACTCACCATTTAATAATTAGAACTATATTAAGCTAACTGACCAAAATCATGTGATATTGCAATACTACAGCTCAACCATTTGTGTAATCATTTTAAAAGTCCCATTTCAAGCAATAGCATACCTTAATTAACTCCATAAGTTAATTAAGCACTATATAAAGGAGTATTTTGTGTTGTCCCAAGCTTTCTAGGCTCTTTCACTTAATGGTCTTCAGGTCCTCAGTCTTTTTACGCATTAACTCAGTGATAATTTGACTTGTCTTGTTTCATTCCTTACCTAGTGCTGTCAGATTGATTCTGAGAGGAGACTGACCAGACACACATCTGGCAGTCAAAATAATGTTCCAGCCTTTATCACTTTTTGCACTTGGCTTGTCTTCTCAGAGCTGCAAAGTTGTCATGGATTAATAATCAAAATAAACTTTTCAAAAATAAGCAGCTAAACAATATTGCATTTCCTTATTAGAGAAGTAATTTTGAAAAAGCATTCCACATTGCATTCCACAATAATATTGTACAGCGCACCCGCGCCATACACGGGCGCGCCATATGCGGCCTTGAGCATACACGCTCAAGCCGTGGGGTGCGCACGGGGCGGAAGGGGCGGCGCGTCCCATTCAACCGAATGGCCGTGTGCGCCCGTTGCGCCCTGCGCGCTCCCGCGCCGCCGCACACGAGCCCCATTGTTTCCAATGGGGCTCGAGCATAGGCGGAATTTGCCTTACGCGGCAGGATCCGGAACGGATCCCCCGCATAAGGCAAGGACGGACTGTATTAGAAATGGTGAATAGAAAGGTGAGACACTCTTAATCTGAGAGAAAACATCAAAGCAGTGCTTAATCTGAAAAATATTGGTTTTGTTTGTGTGTAATGTAGGGGAAAAAATTCTACCAGATTTCTACCCTTTCATTTTTAACATATCTGTACTTGATAAGTAGTGTGTGGGGGGGGGGGGGGGGAATCTGTTGGTTGTCAGTTTAACAACAAGTTATTCAACAACCTGACCTTAAGAATAATGAGTTCTATTTATTCACTGGTACTATGTATCTATATGGATATATAAATAAAATGCTATTCCCAGTGATGTCTTGGGATGGATATTGCAGGCAGATACAATGGTTCCCAATTGGCAATGGGGTCAGACAAGGCTGTATTCTTTCACCCTATCTGTTCAGAATATATTATAAGAAAAGCAGGCTAGGACACAGGGAAGGAGGAGTGAAAATAGGAGGAAGGAATATCAAGAATCTAAGATACGCAGATGACACCATAGTACTAGCAGGAAACCTCACAGATCTGGAACACCTATTAAGGAAGATCAAATAAGAAAATGCAAAGGCAGGCTTAATGTTGAACATAAAATAATAATAATAGTAATAATAATAATAGTAATAATAATAATAATAATGACTACCAAGGACCTTCCCAAGTTCAACCTAAATAATGAAGAAATAGAAATAGTAAAATAATTCCCATACCTAGGATCAAACTTTAATAGAAATGGGAACTGCAGCCAGGAAATCAGAAGAGAATTAAGAAGAGGGAGGATGGTTATGAAAAAGCTAGATAAGATTCTAAAATGCAAAGATATACAACTGAGCACAAAAGTTAGAATCATACAATCCATTGTATTCCCTATTGCCATGTACGGATGTGAGAGCTGGACAGTTAAGAAACAAGATAGGAAGAAAAGCCATTCATCTGCGATGTGATGCTGGAGAAGAGTACTGAGGATTCCATGGAAAGCCAAAAGGACAAACAAATGGTTCCTAGACCAGATCAAGCTGGAAAATTCCCTGGAAGCCAAGATGACCAAACTGAGACTGTGATACTTCAGACACATCATGATAAGGAAGGACTCATTGGAAAAGACAATAATGCTGGGAAAGTTAGAGGGAAGTAGGAAGAGATGAAGGTCACGTACTAGACGGATGGACAGATTGATATGATAGCTCTGTTTAAATATTTGAAGGGATGTCATATTGAAGAGGGAGCAAGCTTGTTTTCTGCTGCTCCAGAGAACAGAACCCAGAATAATGGATGCAGGCTACAGGAAAAGAGATTCCACCTCAACATTAGGAGGAACTTTCTGACAGTAAGGGCTGTTCGACAGTGGAACACACTCCCTTGGAGTGTGGTGGAGTCTCCTTCTTTGGAGGTCTTTAAGTAGAGGCTGGATGGCCATCTGTCGGGGATGCTTTGATTGAGCGGCAGGAGGTTGGACTGGATGGCCCTTGTGGTTTCCTCTAGCTTTACGATTCTATGATTCTATGACTCTATTAAGGTAGTTACGGGCATGGGGTTCCAGGAATTAAGCAGAGCAGTGGAAGACAGAGGGTCTTGGAGATGTCTCATCCATAGGGTCACCATGAGTCAAGATCGACTTGAGGGCAGTTAACAACAACAAAAGAATTCCTTCTCTCAAGTGCAATCCTCTGCACATCTACCTACTCTGTTACAAAGCTGAAATGCACTCGGTGGAACATGCTAGGGTGTGGATCATGGAGGGAACTACAGTGGGGAGGATTCCAGTTATGACTTTCTGTTGATGGAACTTCTTCTGACAGAAGGCCAAAGGGAATGCAAGAATTCCCTCTCTCCATCACTATCAGAGTCTGATCTTCAGCATTGAAATGGCTCCCAGAACACATAGTGGGTGCAGGAAGGAAGAGAATAGGCCAGGCCTACTTGCACAACATTGCATTCCACAGCTAAGATTGGATCCAGACTAATGCTGGAATCCTACACACATCTTCTTAGGAGTAAGTATTTCAATTCTTCACTTCAAAGAGGTTTTCTTTTCTGTGATACTACAAAATAAGCTATTGTTACTGTATTTCACTATACTGTAGTCCTGATTATTCTGCATTCAGTATCCAAATAAAACAAAGTTTATAATTATATCCAGTCATTATTCCACTTAGAGTAGAACCACTGAATCAATGAGAAACTGATGAATCAACATTTATATGATTTCAATGAGCTTACTGTAATTGACACTAACAACTGGGTTTAGGTCTATAATATTATGGCAAAGCCTTGATAGGCAGTTCCGCTCCACAAGAAGACATTTCCACACCACCTCACTCTTTTCTATATTTAAAAGCGAGAGAAGGTCATACTGTGTCCATCTTCTGGAACAGACAAACTTTACTAATACCACTTAATCCTGTAAAGCTCATTTCCCAAAATCTTTATTAAGGGATACACCATAGCCATCTGAATGTATGTCATGATAAAACATACTGTCTAACTTAATTCCACTGTCTTATAGGAAAAGCCAGATCACTGAATAATCAGATTTAGCTATGAGTACAGCAGAAGATCTATGGGGCCATTCAAACTACCTTTTGAACCGAATTGTTATTCAGATTAAAAGTCAGAAGTTCCCATTGGCACCGGTTTAAACACATCAGAATTAGGGTCTTTCACTCTCAATCCAGGGCAAATCCCCCTTGGAACGTTTTTTCCGAAAGTGGATTATTTCCCATGTCTTTTAGGAAAAACCCATTTGTTTCCTGCTGCCGGCAAATGTGAACTTGGCCCCAGTCATGATCAGGTCAAGTTCAGGGGAGGGATTTAGATCAGAGGGAGGGCAGAAGGTGGAACATGCCTCCCCTTTTGCAGGCAACTTTCTCTCTCTCTCTTTCTCTTTCTTTTTTGTAATTTTATTTTTGAGAGATTATGTGAATGCTTGTTCTACAGGTTGATACATATTGATAGAATGTATCTGCTTGTGCTACGTTTCCCTTTCGTTTGCTTGCTTCTGGCATGGCACATCACTTTGCAAGTGGCATTTTTTAAAAAAAAAAATTGTGTGTGACAGAATATGCAAATGCTTCTGTTTCCTTTTAAATTTGGCAAATTGATACAATGTGTGAATGCTTTGCTACATATGTATATGTGTATGTAAGGCAGTCTGGGGTGGCAATCGGAGGGAAAGCAAAGAAAGAGGATGCAGAGATGGCATTCTGAGGTGAAGTATTATTATTATCATTATTATTATTGTGATGGGAAGAGGCTGGAATCGGGGGGCGGGAGGCAAGGGCTTCGGAGGTGGCATTGGGCTTGAAGGGAAGGAAAGGGAAGAAGTTCCAAAGAGGAGAAAATGCTGGGCTGGAAGCAAAGGGGAAGCTAGAAGCTGGCATTCAGAGGGAAAGCTGTGGAAACCCATGACTTTGGGAGGAGTCACACTCTCAGTCTCAGGGGAAAGGCAATGGCAAATCTCCGCGGAACCAATCTTGCCAAGAAAACCCCAGGATGGGGTTGTTTTAGGGTTGCCATAATCTGTAATGACCCAAATACAGACAACACACACACCTGGAGGTTTTGAAATTTGACAAGTTGACAGAATATGTGCACATTGCTGCCAGTGTTTTTTTTTTAAAAAAAAAGGAAGGGGAAAGCATCCATTTGGTTCGCCAATGGTTGTAGGATATGTCACCTTTGATGAAAGCAGAAGTGAATTTGATTGACAACAAAGGAGGCTCCATTTTAAAGTGGTACTGCAGATGTGAACTTCAGAGGGACAAATTGCATCGATCGAAGTAAAGAGTAGTATGAACTTCTTTCCGAGCAGATTCGGTATGGGGGCAACCAAATCTCCCCAGTTCTATCCAGAGCAAATGTGCGAGTGGGAATGGGGCCCATGTTTTGATGCCTGCAAATACCAGATGCCAGCAGACAAAGTAAAGCAGCACAATTGATTATAATATTTACCTGCAATAAACACCAACATCTTGTGTTTTAGCAGAATAACAATGGGACATTTGTTTCAGGCTCTATGATTATAATTTTGATTTTCATGTCCTCAAGAGGCTGTGTGAAAATTAGAAAATCCATCCTCATATAAAATAGTATACTTGCAGGAATGTTTGCCCATTGGCATCCTTTTGTTAAAAAAAAAAAAAAAGGGGGGGGGGGGAGAAAAGAAAAAAGCCTTACTTATCTGGATTATGTAACAGTTGGTACATTCCATTACCAGCATTAGACAGTAGTTTAGAACCAGAGTAGCATCTTTGAATTTAGACTGGGATGGGTAAAGTTTGGCCTATGATCCACGAGTCCATTCTAAGGTAATTTTGTAGCCCCTAAGATCTCTATGTCCTTTACTATCAGAATAAGTCAATTTCTGTGTTGAGAAGCCTCCAGCAGTGGTAATTTTGTACTAAAATGAAGTATGGCACCTGGTGTCTTCTATTGTCCTTTACAAACTTCTTTCCGAGCAGATTCAGTATGGGGGCATCAGTCAGGATTGAGGCTATATATATATCAACGCTTGCCAGGATAGGTACTGCCATTGATGTTGTTGGCTCTGGTGAAGCCTTGTGTCTGGGACTACTGCCCAGGTTAGTAACTGTGCTCAGACCACTGACTGCCAAACCTATTGTCTCATGTACAAGTACCATAATTGTATCTTTATGTGAAAAAAGCTAGTGTTTCCCCCTTATCATTTGTCTCTACCAATACTAGATGCAATGATTCTTCAAAGAGCTTGCCTTCAGTAAAGAGGACAAATATCAATTTTTGTTTAGAACAGGCATCTACATGCCAGTGTGTTTATTTGCTTGTTTTTATTTAAAATATGCCTCCTGACTAGTACAGAGGCTGACTATGCTCTATTGCTAAATTGTATACAGCTAGACTGGCATTAGCTGAGTAAGCAGTCACTTCGAGTAGCTTATAGATTCTTTACCATAATTTTATTTTTCCCTGTTTATACGGGGTCTCATATATAAGATCTTTCAGAAGAAGTATTAAAGTCTTTAAGACAAAGTAAAGGAAGAGCAGAAAATGAAAAACACAGCCTCCTCAGAGCCAAGGAAGGAAAAAGGCTGAGGGATGGCCGGGATTGGTCCTTCTGATGGTGACTCCCTCTAAGTTTTCCTGCCTTCCAAAATGATGAGAGGGGATCATCCCATGACAGGATGTTTTCCCAGGTATAGAAGAGGATGTTCAGCCATTTCCTCCTTTAATTTTCCCCTTCTTTTATTTTGGGGGCTGAGAATGGCTCCTGGTGTGTCCTAGAAAAATTAGCCTTAGGCCCTCTGGAGCGTGTCCATTCTCATTTCAAATGGAAAAGTGAGAGAGCTAGATATTAATGGCATCTAGATGTTACCAAAACTGAAATACCTCTCTCAGCAGTGTCCTCTTTCTGTTAAATAGCATGGGAGGCCACCACAAGCCTGTGGCCAAAGCACGATAGGACCCCCTCCCCAGCACCACATTCGTAATCATCCTTTCAGGGAGGAACAGAGCCACCATAAAACAACACTTCTAAATCCCATCAGAGATGGATAAGCCCATTAGAATACCATGGCCCATGGTCTGGAAGCCATTGAGAAATCCAGTAGAACCAAAGGAGAATCTTGACTAAGATGGCAGAGGGGCTTCAAAAGGGAATGTGTTTTTGTTTCACTGATAGGTACTGCTCCAACTGGAAGATGGGGAATACTGAATAAAACTAGTTATATACCAATAAAAAACTTCTACAGTATTTTGGCAACTTGATAGAGAAGAACTGCTTAGAGGTAGGGTGTTTTAAAGAATTTAAAATACTGGACATATTCTCATAGACAGAGTGTAGCATTCTTCTGCTGATCTTACTTATGAGATGGACATGGCATATGTCTGTCCTGTATTTTATTGTAAACATCATCTCTTTAGTTTCCCCTGAGAAGTGTAAGGCCCAGAGAAAGACATCATGTGGTACTCCCTCTCTCACAGGGCTGTCAGGAAAAACAGGCAACAAGGGAGGCTTCAAACTGATGGGGAAATATCTAAAGATCAGTCAGAATGATGAAGAAAATTCTACCAAACAGAATTCTAAAAGGCTCTAACAATGAAGTAGAAGAACAAAGCCTCTTTCATGAGGGGAGGCTGGAAACTTTCAGGAAACTGGAGAATAGATTTAGGCCCAGCACTAGTTCCACATCACTCCCAGAGCTACATACAACAATGCTTTCTCTCACAGAGTTTGTAGGGGTTTGTGGGCTGCAGGGGGAGGAGAAGGGAAAGTTCTCTTATGCCAACAATGTGTGTTCAGATAACAACAGATTTCACCCAAAACTCATCAAGAGTGTATTCACAAAGTACAATAATATAGCAGATTGCTTTACATGCTCTGGCTCCATCCTCCAGAATCCAGGAGTGTGTAGTTTAGTCAGGTAACTCAGAATTCTCTACTAGAAAACTATAGTACCCGTGTTCAGTGGAATGGCCTATAGCTCTTCATCACTGAAATCTAAATGCCTCACGAAACTGCAAATCCCAGTATTCTGGATGATGGAGCCTTGTCAGTTAAAGCATTATCAAACTATTAAAACTGTGTAATGTGTAAATACACCCCCAGTTGCCCACTTCTAAATACAGAAGCTACCTCTATCATAAATCAGGCCACTCATACTATGAGCCTGAAACGGAACTCTCAAGAATGTTTCATTAATTTTCTCATTGAGAATTTTGTATGTTGGTGAACATCTGGAATAAACTGAAGAACAGATCTAGCAGAAGCAAACTTTAAAGGGATCATTCATGATTGTTACTATAAAACCTAGAACCATAAGTTGAAGAAATGTTAGATATGAGAAGCTGCCTCAAGCATTCTTTACTCTCAATTTTGGGAGAAAGTTTTCTATTTATTTATTTATTGGAAAACAGAATTTTAAATTTAATAGCAAAATATATAATGAATGCTAGCACTAGGGTATGTGCATCTACTTTGGATGAAGCATCACCATTAAATCAAATTAGGCTGCTTCAGAGATATTTGGACCACTTGCAAAAGGAAGTGGCCTGGTCCTGTAACTCTGAATATGCTTCACAGGAGATTGGGTCATCTGTCAAAAATTGGACACACCATCACAATGGTCTCAATCTCTATAACACCTCCTACTCAATGATAAAGTAAAGCTGCTGGGATGTGTCAACTTTTGTCAACTTCCCTTATACCTGTTTTCACTCCCTGCTCTCTTTATCAGCCTACTTGTCATAACACCAGTCACTGAAGAAAAAAAACATAGCTTTGGAAAGTGAAGTGAGATGAGAGTAAAGTTTTCCTGGATTCCAAACAAAGCAGTTCTTGCTCAAAGGGAACTTAAAGCCACTTTGTATCCAAAGCACTGCAGAGGGTTTGAAAAGCAGTTTTGTCACCTCTGCTTTTCCCTACTTCTGAGGTCCACCCACAGCAATTTCTATCCGTACCATACTGATTTATAGTATTAGTTGTACCATATTGCAGATGCCTTCTGTTTTACAATGCCTAGCACCAAAGGATTATATCCATATTTTGCCCATATAATTAAAACTACTTGATTAGGGGAAACTCTGTTGGTCCAATAGCAGTTTCATGTTTTGCATGTAATAGGTCCTAAATTCAATCATAGCCGTTTCCAGATATAGGAGCACAGAGAGTAAGGTTGAGAAAGATTTTTAAAAATATATCAATCAGGACTCAGTGATTAGGACATCTAGATCATTGATCAAAAGGAGCTGTATACAACAGCTAATATTAGCCGTGGGGTTTTTTTTTTGGGGGGGGGGGGGGTAGAGGGTCCTTTCAATACATCATTTCCTTTAACACCACCAACTTACCAAATACAACCTCACTCAAGCTAACTTGTAAGGCATGAATATAAGCCTGCCAATCCTTTTTTTTAATGAGTTCTTTAAAAAAAAAAGTAACCCACTGATCTTAATTCAGATTTCTTTGAGTCTATATAATTACAGTCTTTAATTAGGAAACCATTTTTGCAGAAGAGAGAATTAGCTTTTTATAGAACTAAAAATCTTCAGAATGCAGATATGCTCACTCTAAAGGTCAGCCATTAATTTGGTAAGAACTTATTGTCATTTTATAACCTGGAAGAGCAACTGTACAAATCCAAGACTTAATTATAGTAACAATTCATTCTTCTTCTTTTTTTGTTCATGGATTAAGATGCACCCAGCAGTCTGTTTCAAAAGAAGAACTCTATCAGTGCTTTCCAATGTGCTTTTTTCATTGCATGGAACACTGGCTGTGTTTACAGATTAAACAAGCACTCTTAATGGGAACTCTGTATTTGTTGCATGTAATTATAATGAGGTTAGACTGACCTGTGTATTGACAATTACATTCAACAACAGTGACTAAATATATAGAGTACAGAAATAGCTTCAAAGGATTTTGAAGCCTCTTTTAATGGTTTATGATTTCAGACCTTCTCCAGAAGACAGCATTTTTCAGGAGGCACAAGGACACGCTACCTGAGGCTGCATCTGTATTGCAGAAATAATGCAATTTGACATCACTTTAGCTACCATAGCTCAATGCTAAGGAAGCCTGGGATTTGTAGCTTGTTGTGGCATCAAACCACTGGGAATGGAAGTTTTGCAAGACATTTAACCTCTGTTACTCCACTGTATCCTGTGAACCTAAGCTGAGCAGGACATGAGAGAATGAGGCCCTCCAGATCACTACAGCTGTATGAAATAATACTTCCTCTTCTATTCCACTTTGAATATATTCAGCCTATAAAAGCACTAACAATAAAAAGCAACATATACAAGAAGTAGCATTATATCTTCCTAGTGTTGAAGGGCAAAGAAGAACATCTGGTCTTGGTCTTTAAAGCAGCAAAACAAAAAAAGTCACACAAAATGAATTGGCCTGGGTACCAGATGGTACTCGGTTTTAGAGGGCACTCTTCTCCAAATATATTGTTCTATTATTTTCTTTTCTTGACTAGGTGAAAATAATTATTCCAACTTCCAGTAAGGAACAAATTTTAGCCACCATTAAGTGCATCCAGCTGATCATTGCATAAAAGCTTTCTACAAAAATCATAACACATATACTTTGGCATACTGATCAGATAAGTCCCATTTAGTGTTTTAACATTTGAAATAATTTTGCCTTCCCCTTACATCAGCTTCTTCCATCTGGCACTGAACTTCACTGACATCTTAAAGAGTTTTCTGCTCATTTAAAATCTGTTTTGATTTGTCTACTCATATAATTCAATCATTTGTAACAAAAGATCAAAGGACAAATTAGATCTGTGAGACTACAAGTGTATTAGAGTATAATAGTGTAAATCTTACTTTTAAAAATCTTACATTCAAATACAAGTATCTATCTGTATTTTCTGTATCTATAATATTACAGAGCCATAGAAAATCATAATATTTTGAGAATTACAGTAGGGTGGAATTGGTCTATGAACTTGAAAATGTTTATCACCCGGGAATTCAGACATACACAGTCTCAGTGTCAAATCTAGATTTTAAAATTCAGCCCAGAACAGATCTAGAATGTGCCGGAAAAGGGCTCAGGGCAGGATGTCAGAAAGACCCTTTCCACCTTATAATCACATAAACAATCTGAGGGATTCCATAGAGGCCTTGTTGTGCATCTCACCAACCCAAGTGTGTATATTGATGAGTATACAAAGTGAAGCTTCCTCTGTAGTTGCACCTTGATTCTGAAAACCCTGTCCCAAAGGAATTCAAGCTGCCATCACCTCTGTAGAGCTGCAGGTGGGTGGTTCAAATAGCAGTATACAGTAGTACTGTTTGGCCACTATCTTCTTAAAATTAATTTTAAACTTGTTTTTTAACATTATCTAATAATATATATATAGAGAGAGAGAGAGTCAGAGAGAGAGAGAGAGAGAGAGAGCGTGTGCACTTTATGTGCATTGTTTTGGTGGAAGCAATTATCACTTTAATCAACTTCAGTTAGACCTCCCCTAGAATACCATGTCCAATTCTGAGCACCACAGCACAAGGAGATTGACAAGCTGGGACGTGTTCAGTAGTGGGTGACCATGATGGTAAAAGGCCTGAAAACCAAGCCCTATGAAGACTGTCTTAAGACTGGGGATATTCAATTTGGAGAAAAGGAGACTGAGGTAGCTATCTTTTAAGTATTTGAAAGGATGTCATGTAGAAGGTGGAGTGAGCTGATTTGCTGCTGCTCCAGAGACTACGAGATGAATCTATGGATTCAAATTACAAGGACAAAGATTCCTCCAATACATTAGCAAGTTAAAATGCTCTTCCTGTCTGTAACAGCAGTTCAACAGTGGAACAGACCACCTCAGAGAATGATGACTCTCCTTCTTTGCTGGTCTTTAAACAGAGGCTAGGCAGGGGTGGTTTAGTTATAGGATTAGGTGGTCTTTAGAGTGCCTTCTCATGCTATGATTCTATAATCAAATACTGTATTTCTAATTCCTACATAAATAATGAATTTATGTTTAAAGTGTATTCATCAATATACAAGAGAGAGTTATCAATGGGCTTTGGACATCTTAAGCTGCTGGGGAGGAGACCTGAACAGTCCAGTGAAGCTTGAGCATGCTCTGCAGTTGCAGCTGGTAGACTGAGAAATGGGAATTGAATAGAACATCCTGGGAAAGGATACCACTAACTGGTGCCCTAAACAATGACACTTGTAGATTTTTGTGGGGCTATGTGGCCATATTCTAGAAGAGTTTATTCCTGACGTTTCACCAGCATTCTCTGAAGATGTCAGCCACAGATGCTGGCAAAACGTCTGTAATAAACTCTTCTAGAACAAGGCCACATAACCCGAAAAAAAACCACAAAAATCTTTGGATGCCGGCCATGAAAGCCTTTGACTTCACAATACTACTTTTATTTTGTATTGTCACAGTTTCTGGGTGATCATCTACGCTGGCTTGAATATTCCACTGTATGACCTAATAATTGGAGACACCTTTTTGAACTTGCAGTTTACTATACTAGGCTGTGCAGGGATGAGGCTGAAGAAGAAGATGCAGTAGTGAATTCAAAGACAGAGAGAAATACAGAAAAGTGCCTACAAGTTTAGCATCACTAGAAACAGCCTAAGGAATTAAGGAGGCAAACCATGCCATTGAATTAGGAGATCTGAAAGTGTAGTAACAATTTGGCTGGCCTCCCCAAAAGCCCACTTATTTCCACTACACACTGTTTGTATATTTGTGAATAAAATCGCTGCTATAAAGGGAACATATGTAGAGACAGGCAACCCACTCTCCCACAATCCCATGCAGAATAATATTTTTTTCTCATTTAATTGGTTTTATAAGCTCTTAAAGGCACTTTAGAGTGTCAATCATATTTCCCCTGCTGAATTGTATAGTTAATATAAATTATAATCAATTTTGCAAGGTGTAAAAATGAGTATTTACATAAACAGCAAAAGAGAAATCTCTTTTATTATGGTAGAATTGCATTACTCTTATTTCAGTAAATAGATTGCACAGAAAAATATTCTTATGTCAAGACTATACTTCTGTATTTGCCTCCCACTGTTTTGAATTAATCTTTCTTGAAGAAATGAATGATTTAACACACACACACACAAACACAAAACACCAGCGTTAAAAGCCCAGATTGTGTGAAGACATTTGAATCATGTAAGAGTAAAAGTAGTCAACTTACACATTCATTTAGTTTATATCAAACTGTAATGTCATAGTTTGGGGGAAGACACAGTCCTGCATTGAGCAGGGCAGTTGATGATCAGGGAACTTGGAGGTTTCTCATTCACAGTGTTGACATTAAGCTGAAGTTGACTTGACAGCAAAAGCCAAAGCAATAATAAAAGTCCCACACGCACCCAATAAAAGAAATGTTGTTTTTATATAAACTGTATACATATAAAGTATTGTGTTACATAAAAACTATTATAACTATATGAGCATATAGTTATTGTTATCCAGTTGGTATATGTCCTATGAATTATTGGTTTGGCCCAATGGATGAGGAAACCCTAAAGAAGGAGCTGTTCTTATTAATTTAGTTCAGAAAGAGAGTAAGAACTGCAGAAAAGAGGTGCCATAATTTCCAGTGATAAGGATTAGGCACTCTTCACCATGAATAAGACAGCAGGATTTTCAATTATGCATTTAGGAGATTCTAAAAGGGTTAGTTCCTTATAGAACAATTTCTATTACATATTAAAACCTATTTTGTATGTTTTACTTAAGGCTTGATGTTATGCATCCAAGGTTGCAATACTGCTGGGCAGCATATGTAAAAGAGTCCTACAATCAAGTCCTCCACTGGCACCTCATTGGAAGCATGGAAATTTAGGACACTGGATATGTGCTCAATTTAGTACACAACTTGTTCTTCTGGTTTAAAAAAAAACTGAGGTACTGAAATGGTGGTTGTGTTTGCAGTATTCATTTATCATGGTTGCACAGACCCCACAAGAAGGTACACAGACTCAGAGATGGCAGATACAATTTATTCTCTTACACTAAAGATGGGGCTGTGGGAGGTGAAGAGACACTGTTACTTTTTAGACTCTGGTGTCACCTTTTGTTTGGTGAAAATATTGGACAATGCAAGATTCACACTGGCCAACAAGTTAAGACTACTGGTTCAAATGTGCCTGGCTTCTGTTTAAATGAAGAATTGGATGAGACCCTGCAACATCTTTTATCCTTCAACAAATAATTTCTGCCCTATGGACCTTCTTCCATACTGCTATTCATAGTGTGGGCTATGTAGTGAAAATCTGAATAATTGATTCTTTTAGTGTTTTCTGATTTTTGCTATAAACATTTACATACATACATACCCAATTAACCCTAAGAGGGGATATTTTAAACCACCAGAGTGATGTTTTGTAAGAAAACATACAGGGAACTAGATTTCATGTAGGCATTTTACAGTATTGTCTCATATGCATTTCTGAACAACTTGCTTAAATTTCATATACTTCTCATATACTGGGTTTGTTTCTTTTTTTAACAAACAAAATCAGCTGAAACTTTTTTACACATGCCCGCACAAACACATACACTCTGTCTACTGTTTTTGCCACTGGGATTCCCCAAAACCACCACCACCAATGTAATGTCTTGGGACAAAACATGTCCAATGCCATTTTTCAGTTATCCATGATGCAATGAGGCAGTAGGGACATGCACTGTTGGTCACTAAGTTGGCCTCATTTTCTTCAGTGGAGATGAGGCAGAGGCACAAAATACCCCACAACTCACAAAATGTTGTGCACGAGGATTAAATGAGGATGAGACATCTTTAGCATTTAGCTCATCACTTTACATTTTCACTAGAGTCAATGAATAAAGCATACTGAATTGTTAGTGCACCTCCACAAAAGAACCTCAGGATTATGCAGTTTCCTTTTGACAGGTTAAAACTAAGGTATTAACACATGCAATAGCCATTGTGGTTTAGTGGTTTGAGTGTTTGACTATGACTCTGGAGACCAGGGTTTGAATTCCCGTTCAGCCATGGAAATTCACCTGGTGATCTTGGGCAAGCCACATTCTCTCAACTTCAGAGGAAGGCAATGCCAAAGCCACCTTTAACAAATTTTGCCAGGAAAATCCTGTGATAGATTCGCCTTAGGGTCACCATAAGTTGGAAATGACTTGAAGGCACATTACAACAACAGCCAGTCTACACATGCACATACAAGATCTGATAAAACGCTTATGTAACATGAATCATATGCAGAAGGCGAGACACAATTAGTTTAAAAAATAGTCAGGGAGCCTATACTCAAAATTAGTGTTTGGGTACCCATTTACTAAAATATGTCGAACAGTTAAAATGAACTATCACCGTAAGTGTCATATAAATATCTAGATAAACTAACAAATGTTTCCTGCTACCTTTTATCAGGATTCTATAGTTCTTGAACTAAATAAGGACTTCTTTTTTTCCCACTGTCCAAAACTAAGTACTTACAAAACTACAGCTTTCCACTGAATGTATTTTTCTTTTAAATTACTACAAGTAATATGTTATCTGAAAGAAACTCTAGCATATCACACATGAGACTCAAGCATTTCTGGTCTCCTGCTGTTCCATTTCCAGCAAATTTTCCCACAGCTGGTGCTGTGCAAATTTCCTTACAAGGAAATGACAACTAAGCAAGTGTTGGATTATTTAACAATAGACCCTTGTATTCCTCCTCCTTTGTGATGAAAGAGAAAAATCAATATTACCACAGTCCAGTAACTCACTTAACATCTCTTGAACCAACTTCTATAATGTTTCACAGTGATTAAACTACCTTTCCTTCATCAGTCCTTTGAGCCAAGAATAGCATCACTAGCTTCAACTAAAACATCAGAGCAGCTACACCAACAAGGACCGGCGGGGGGGGGGGGGGGAGTTATAAGATCCATAATCAGGATTTTAAAAATATTTAGCATCTGGTGGGTGGCACTAAGATAGATTGGAAGAGTTTAATGAAAAAAATTCTCCAGTCCAATAAAAGTTCATGGGAAAATGCACAGAGGCTAGTTTTTCACTCTCTTTCTCAGGCACCCAGTCTTTCTATGTAAACCTTTAAATGACCATTCTTGCTTTGGGATTGTAATGTAGGCTAGGAAAGCCATTTATGAATCTTCAGATTTATATCAGAGTTTGTTTGCATTTTTATACGTACACTATCTTAACTTTTGGAAGCTGCATTGAATCCCTGTTATGGGGGAAATTTAGGTTATAACTGAAATAAAAAAAAACAGTCATAATGCAGGAAAAACAAATGCTTCTTGTGGCAGCAAAGCTCCTTTCAGAGATGGGCCAAAACAACTAGCTGTATAAGTGAAGGCCAACATTAGGGGGGGAAAGTTCACTCAGGGTGTATCTACACTGTAGAAATAATGCAGTTTGACACCACTTTAACTGCCTGACTCCATCCTACAGAATCCTGAGATTTGTAATTTTGCAAGGCACCAGCACTCTTTGGCAGAGAAGGCTAAATATCTTGCAAAATTACAAATCCCAGGGTTCCCCAGGATGGAGCCATAGCGCTTAAAGTAGTATCAAACATACAATATAAATGCACCCTCTGAGAAAACCCTTTTGAAAACCATGCAGTTTGATACTAGTTCAGGTTTTCCCATCTTCATGGAACTGGAGCCAAAACTGACACTAATAAAGGTGTTATAAATAAAATGGAATTTTGCTGATATTTTGAAAGACTCGGGGAGGGGGGAAACTATGGATAACAAACAGGCCAGTTTCTTTTTCTTTAGCATGACCACCCTAAGAACATTCTTGTGGAATTAAAATTATAAAAAGAAAAATTGTCACATATACTAATTTTAGTTCAACAGAGGAAAATCATAGATATAAATGCAAGTAATAAATAAGGGGAAGAAAAAACAAACCCAGACCCATAATAACTCAGTGATGAGAAATTTTGGCAGGGTGGGGTGGGCAACCATTTGGGAATGAGAAACAGAATCAAGTGGGTGGATAAACAGTAGAAACAACCATCTTATTTTACATTGGTCCTTTCACGGCTGCCACAATTTTGAATGTTTTGTGTGAAGAAACCGAAAAGAGAAAGTAAATCATTTAATGTAGTTGGGACTGGGAAAAGGTAAGTCCATCAGAACTCAAAACGGTAACAAAGAACAAAAGAACTGCTCCAGCTCAATTATTTAGTGAGAGTTTTTAAAATTAAGCCTGTCATTTTGTTATGGTGATGGCCAAACAGGATATGATAGAGCAAGAAGAATAAACGACTGTGTATGAAAACTTATTTGTGTTGTCAGAAGATGGCTGCAGTTCATCATTATGGATAGTGTGAAATTAAAGGCAAATTATATTTGCATAAGGGAAGATTTATTTTTAACCCAGTAGTCCATCCACTGGCAACTTCCTGACTAGACTATTGCAATCCACTCTACATGGGACTGCCCTTGAAGACAACCTGGAAGTACAGGTAGAGCAAAATGCAGAAGCAAGATTGCTGACCAGAGTGTCATATGGTCAGAGTGACAAGATATCATAACTGCAAAGGAGGAGAAGACACCACAAAAATGTAGGATACTAAAGAAAAGTGTAAGACATTACCAAATAAAAGGTAAAAAGACTAATATAAAGATAAAATCATTTCATATAGTTTATTTTCAGCTATATCACATATACTACAGTTGGTCCTTCTTATACACGGATTTTTTATACACGGATTCAAGCATACACGGTTTGAAAATGTTCCAAAAAAGTATAAATTTACTTTGATTTTCCATTTTTTATTAGGGACACCATTTTGCTGTGTCATTATATTTAATGGGACTTGAGCATACACGGATTTTGTTATACACGGGGGATCTTGGAACCAAACCCCAGCGTATAACAAGGGTCCACTGTACATTTTATTATGTCTTCAGCCATCTTTTTCTAATTAACTTATCTTTGTTAAAATGCCTTCTTGGCATTGCAATACAGTTGGGCCTCCGTTTTCATGAGGGATCTGTTCCGGACCACCCCCACCCCTGTGAAAAGGAGGTTCACGCATATTCAAGCCCCACAGACTTGAATGGGGTGCACCCCCGGGTGAAAGCGCAATTGAAAATAGCAGAGGTCACCCCTCCACTGATATTCAAGGTTGCGGATCTCAGATCCACAAGTTAGGAGGGGCAACTGTATATTTAGAGAAATCTGAGCAAAACAAACACTTACGATTATATTTTACTTGCAACAAACCCTTGACTGAATCTACATTTCAATTATTACCTTCACTTGTACTTTTTCCATTTGCTGTCTCATTCCTTCTGTTTCTCCCTCAACCCAAATTGCACACTCCCTCCCTTCTCTTGGTGCCACTGATCTGCTTCAACAACTCAAATCCTCATTTCCACACCTTCATCACATACACACACAAACAAAACCACCACATGGTCAGCCACCATCTTCCCACCCCTTCCCCTCTCCCCATATACTGGGATCATGCCATTCAACAGTTTTGCTGCAGCCATTAGTCTATATTGTTGCAAGCTAAACATTTTGGTCATGTTTACTGCTTGGCAAAAACTAATAAGCTCTTTGCAGAAGCGGCGATAATAAACCTTTTGAGCTACTTCTTGCTTCCCTGCTGAGGCACCAGATGATACAAGGACAGGTTTTATGGCTCAGAATAGAAGACATTTTGGAATTCCTGCCAGACATAAGGTTGAAACGTAGGACATATCACTCTGCATACACCCAACATTTACCTCCCTTCCAGCTGCCAATTCACTTCAAACTGGTGGTGGTGATATTTAAAGCCCTAAATGACTTGGGACCTTGATACATGAAGGAATGTCTCTCCCTATATATACTTGCTCAAGAATTGAGGTCTGCAGGAGAGACCCTGTTCTGTATTTTGCTAGTGGGGGCAATATGAAGTGTAAAGTCTGGGAAGGGGATTTCTTAGCTGTGGTGCCCCAGTCCTGGAATGCCCTCCCCTTGGAAGTCTGACTGGCTCCAATGATACTTTCTTTTTGGCAGCAAAGCAAAATATGACATTTTATTAAAGGCTTTGTGGAATAAGTTACTTTGAAAATTGCACTTTTTAAAGCACTATTAACTGTTGCTTTTAAAGGGTTTTGACTGTTACTATGTTTTACATGTTTTTATCTTGTTCAAATCATTTCTGTTTTAATCTGGAAATATTTAAAATTGTTTATATTGTAAACTGCCTGCAATTCCTACAATAAAGAGAGTGCTGGAATTCTTTTAATAATAACTATTATGCTCTAGAAAAGACTAGCTCAGTCTTCAGGGTTTTTATACAGAGGGTATTCAAAATGGTTTCCATAAACTGTTTCAGTGACACCAACATAATGACATTTATTTCAGCCAGACAGCCAGGTTGTTTTTTTTTTTTTTTAAAATAGAAGTACTTACTAGTCTGTCTTCACAATAACATTTTAATTATTATTATTACTATCCCAAATGCAAAAAATAAGTGATTTTTCCCCTTTCCCTTGCCCAATGGTCATCATAATCAAGTTCATCACTGAAGATGTACAATGCCATGCATGGTTAACAAATGCAAATTTAAATGACCTAGAGCACAGCTTTTGACCCCAAAATGATTAACATACATTACTGATTCAATGGGTCAAAGTAGTAAAAGGTTATTTCATAGTCAAGTCAAAATTATTCAAACAAACCTATTTTAATCCCATACAGTTGCTATAATTGATCCTGCTAAAATCCATGTATTTGAAATATGGAATTTGTTGTTTTGTGGCTGCTAGTTTCATGTGAATAGATTATAAAATCTTTTCATCATTTGGATCATTGGGATTGCAGCATTTTATTTTCAGAAAAGGTCAGTTAGTCGATCCGTATCAGACTCATTTAGATGAAAAAATCCTAATTAAAATTAGTTAATACCTCACTAAATGTGAAATTAATACAGTTGCTAACAAGAATGATAACTTTGACCTCTCTATCACAAGAGAATATAAAATATGTTTGTTACAAGCTACAATTCATTACCAAAAAAGTGGATATTTATTGTCTCTAAATTTAGATTTTCTAACAGGTTGCACACAGGCATTTCTACCTACATTATTTCTTTTTATTGTATAACAACTGCTGGTTATGCAAGTGATATAGATTCAGGTCATGATTAATTTGTATACTTTAAATCAAAAAATATGGGGAAGGGCCATTGGTTGAAAATAGCATGCTTGTTTGGTACATTTGGTACATATAGTTTTAAACATTCCACTTTTATGCAGGCTTATTAATATGGAGACTTGAAATCATATTAAAATGTTCCATGTTTTAACAGTGCCAGGAATAAAATCCTTTGGTAGCAATAGCAACCTCACAGTCCTTTGTGCTGAAGAATCTAGTTCCTTAGCAACAAATGAAGACAACTCTGTTGCCAAGGAAATGTGGAAGACATTTGTAAAAAGTATGAAAGGAAGCAACAGCTAAGAAAGCCATACAAATAACCCTACCTTCTAGTTATTTTTGTACTGAAACAAAAAAATATATATTTTCCAAAATAAGCTGAATTAATACTGGGCATGTGGAAGGTACTTTGTGTGTATTTTGTGTGTATCATCATGACAAACATTTGCACTCACATACATACACATTCCACATACAGGTATTACAAGATCAAAAGCATTAGCTGAGACCCCAAGAGCTACTTCAGGTCTATCCAAGGGCTTCCATATACAAAGTAAGATTTTTTAAATTCTTTTTCCCTTTCAGAATTAGAACTCTGTGTCATTGGACAATGCTTCTGAATTTTCCCTCATGTGATGTGAATGGTGTTGCTGAAGAAACCCAGTCAAAAACTAACTCTTCAGCTATTTGGACTGTACCCACAGTTGTCGTATCATTTTTCCTGATTTCAGATACACCCAAAATCTTAACAAAGATTATACATAACATACAATTTTCATATCTTCTGGTTCAGCACTACTATCCCAAATAAGTACCGTATTTTCTGGCGTATAAGACAATGGGGGGTATAAGGTGACCCCCAAGTCGCCCGCCGGCAGCATCCCTGGCCTGCCCTGAGGGGGTCTCTCGCTGGCTGGAGGGGGCCTCTCTGGAGGCCTGAGGCAGGTACCACGGCTGGGCTCTCTCGCCGCTCCAAAAGGCGGCAGGGAAGCGGCTCAAAAGCCGGCCAGGCCAAGGAAAAGAGCTGGACCCTTACTCCCCGGCGTTTCCGCTGCTGCTGGAGATCCTCCGATCCTCCAGCAGCTTCAGAATTCCTCCGCGGAAGCTGCTTTGCTAGTAATAAAGTCAAATTTTGGATAAGATGTGATGTTTTTAAGGAAAATAATTAAAAAATGAATTTGTAAGCTGCTTTGTGTCTCAATTTTAGGGGGGAACAGCATATAAATATAATAATAATGATGATAACAATAAATTATTTTTAAATTAAATTTTAGAATTTCAATCTTAATTTTTTTTTACAAAAACTGTGGCTCTCCTTTCTCCTCCCACTGAGCCTTGCCCCATTCATACCACCTTTCAGCATTTTAAAGGGACACAGGCAAATGCCGTAGCCCATTTCTGACAAAAGGCAGATCTTTGGGGAACAGTGGTGTCACACCTCCTTAGGGTGTCACCTGGTGCGGACCAGCCTCCCACACACACTCCCTCTAGTGTCTCCCCTGCTTATGAAACTTCCCATTAAGACAAAGGAGTCATTTTTGTCAATTCCATCTTCAGCTCTAGAACCATTTGAAAATCAGCAAGATATTCAATTAGTAACAGCAATTTAAAATATTAGTGTTCATGCGCAAGATATATTTGGAATGCATGAAGGTCACAGAAAAAACTTTTAACTAAGCCAAGCAAATGGCAATTCACAAGATAGTTTTTTGTGGGGGTTTTGGGCTCTGTGGCATGTTCTAGAAGTTTCTTCCTAACATTTCTCCAGCATTGTGGCTGGTGTCTTCAGAGCCACAGATGCTGGTGAAATGTCAGGAAGAAACTATGGATACCGGCCATGAAAGCCTTCGACTTCACAATTTAGGAATACTTTTTCCATCTTCATTCCTTGTAAAAGCAAGTGATCTATACCACTGCACTTTTCTGCACATAGGGCAAGACAATGTTTTAATTAATAAATATTGTAATTAACAGAAATAAAGCACTGCTACAAGAATCATAGAGTTGGAAGAAACCTCAAAGGCCATCCAGTCCAACCCCCCTGCCATGCAGGAATACACAATCAAACCAACCCCCACAAATGGCCATCCAGCCTCTGTTTAAAAATCTACAAAGAAAGAAACTCTACCACACACTAAGAGAGTGTGTTCCACTGTCCAACAGCTCTTACTGTTAGGATGCCTTTCCTAATTTTGAGATGGAATCTCTTTTTCTCTAGTTTGAATCCACTGCTTCAGATCCTGTTTCTGGAACAGCAGAAAACTTGCTCCATCTTCAGTATGACATCCTTTCAAATATTTAAACATCCTATCACCTCTTAACCTTCTCTTCTCCATGCTAAACATATCCAGCTCCCCAGGCCTCTCTTCATAGGGCATGTTTTTCTCATCGTCTACAGAAGAAATCATGAGAAACAGCATCCCTGACAGATGGTCGTACAAGTTCTCTTGAAAATTTCCAGCAATAGAGAGCCAACTCTATTTCCTTAAGTAGTTCCATCATCAAACTGTTTTCACTAACAAGAGGATTCCACAAACATTGAAATGAATTATACCATCCTGTGCTTTCAGCCAATTAAAGGTACATCAGCCCTATGTGGCAGCAAATAACAAGAGCTGTTTGACAGTGGAACACACTCCCTTGGAGTGTGGAGTCTCCTTCTTTGGAGGTCTTTAAACAGAGACTGGATGGTCATTTGTCAGGGATGCTTTGACTGTGATATCCCACATGGCAGGGGGTTGGACTGGATGGCCCTTGTGATCTCTTCCAACTCTATGATTCTAAGTCTTTGCTGTCTTCTAGTTCATTCATGTATTTGGCTATTTTGTCATCCCCACCCCACACTTCTCTAAGGTAGACAGATCCAATTTCTTTAACTATTTTGCATGTGACATTTTCCCAATTCCCATGTCCATCTCTTCACTGACCTCCTAAACTCATTCCAATTTGTTGAAACTCTTCTTAAAGGTCAGAGCTGGACACAATATGAGTCTGACTTGTGACAGTTACGTCTTATGACTTTGAAATTCTACTTTTAATAATTCAGCTCAAATTACCTTTGCCTTTTCTGTTCAAACTGAAACTGATCATGGCCATTTATTCTATAATCATTTCCTTAACTGGTTCGGAAAATAAATAATCTAAGTAGTTGTGCTATTTCTTCAAAGGGACATCCAAAAAAAATTTTTTTTAAAAAAAAAAGCCAAAGAGTAGCAAAGCATTTCTGAAGTACTCTAATAGGTTCAGACTTTCAAGCAAGTTGGTAAAAGCAGCACTATCAAGCTGACAAAGTGAAATTGCCTTTTAATTGACCTCCATCTCTTTGCAATTACCATGTCAGATTGCTTTCAACAAAACACAACCAAACCATAAACTCCTGCTGACTCTGAGAATATAAACCTCCAAGGAAACACAAATCACATACATTTGGTTTTTGCACTTCAGGGCTGAGTAAGCATTTTAGCAGTATCTTGCCAAATGTTCTTCTGTTCCTTTACCTGAAGATGAAGGATCCTTACAATGAACATTAACATCATGGACATCCATACCCATATCCTTTGATTATGCTTCTAAGATCTAGATAACTGTAAGTTGATTACAGCTGCTGAAAGGACCATTCTGGGCAGGACTGCATTCTCCTTTCACAGCTTAGCAGTGCTGCTGGACACAAAATTGTTCCTTGGTGCCCAGCTTGCAGCTGTGATTCAACTGATCAGCAGCTGCACCCACTTCTGCAGATAGAGAACCAGTCACTGTCATTTCTGCCTTTGTAACTTCAAGACTAAATAATTACAATGGAGCCTATGTGCAGCTGCCTTTGAAAATTGTTCAGAAGCTTTAGCTAGTGCAAAATGTTATTACTTACGTACGTGATGGACTGAAGTCTGCACCACTGCTGCCTACTCTGTAATAAATACACTGGCCAGCAAATAATTTCCAAGCCAATTCAAGCTTTTGTGCATGCTTTTAATCTTTAAAACACCAAACTGCCTGTCTCTCCCTACAAAAAAGAAATAAGTGTTCACAAGTCTGACCCTGGTTTAGTCCATCTTGCTTGATGGCCAAGTGGGTCTTCATTAGATGTAGAGTCTTTCCCACCATGTCACATCCCTTGCTGGATTTTTACCAACAAATCAAGAATCTTGATTCAGCAATCATTTAAGATTCGCTGTTTGCCTAAATCTGCTTCTTAAACTTATTTTTAAGTCTAGTGTAATGTATCAATCACCCTGTAGGCAAAAAAGTTAGAATACACATTTCCTAATCAAATACTTAAATAAGAAACAAAAAACCTAACAAAAGCAAGTAAATTAAAATTTCTAAAAATTAACTGCATACAATGAGAAGCTACAAACTTTTTTAAGAATTGAAAACAAAAGGTTGGCTTGTATGCCAGTTCATGTTGCATTTTCCAGTCAAATGTCTAGTCTTCTCTTTTTATTCTGAATCCTATTGTGTTTCTTCCATTGATATACTACTCTAGAATTCTGTTCTGTGGGTCAGGCTGCTAATTTAAATGTCTAAGTATAAAAAATAACTATGTCTGTTTTGTGTGCACCTGCATCACCTATATGAAATGGGCACCAATTTAACTCAAAGAATTGAAGTCTGCTATTCCCAGCCAGATGGGTTTGTAAATTGATCAATGATGTCTTCCACTCTTTTAATCAAAGACATGACTTACTGCTCCATTATCTGCCCTGGGTCCTTCCAGCCCGTCAGCATTAAGAAAAATGATTGCTTAACCCAAGTCAAAAGATAATTAAAAATAGTTCAAACTGTGGGTTTGGCCCTCTGTTCACTTGATGAGTAAATATCTTTATATCGTTAAGCCCTAAAGCCTCAAAGGAATTTTGCATAGTAGAAAGAAGCTTCTGAGATGCAGCACTTAATAGAAAAACCAAATCCCTCATAACCAGAGGGAGGGAGAGAGCCAGGAAAGCCAACCCAGCCTAAGGAGTTCATGTTGAACTCTGCTTTGCAAAGACCTATCCTCCTTCACCACTTTTGAAAATGCTGTGGCCTTCTGCCACCTTCTCCAAAGTTATGACGTTCCCTTATCTTTAATTTCACACTCCTTTTATTTATGCATTTTCTTCCTTTGCACGAAGGACTGCAGACTGCTGTAAAGCCATGGTCCTCGAGGAATATTTAATCCTATATCTGAACTTCAAGGCTTCTTTCCAAGTGAAAATCCTGATTGAAAGTTTCAGAAGCCAAAATTCCATTAAGGAGGGAAAACATACCTGTAACAAATGTATTAACCTTCAAAGAGGCTTTTCAGAGTTTGGTAGGAGAAGCAATAAATAAATAAATAAATAAATAGTGCTTATCACTACAAAAAAGCTAATCAGAGTAAATTGTGCTCAGGTGGAAAGAGATACATACCTACAAAAGGCACTCATAATACACAAGAATGCATTAAGGCAGAGACCCTGTCTCTCTTGCTGTCATGGAACCTAACCAGGCACATGAGATAAAACCACATCAGATTAAGTTATCCTAACCTTGAGATTAAATTTAGCAACCTTTAAAATTGGAAGAAGACCTAGAGCAAACAGTAGTAGAAAAAGGATTATGAATGAATTATGAAAGTTGAATAGGAACGTAAGAGTCATGTCCCCTATATGAGTCTGCTTGAGTTTTAAGATCTTCAGAGAAAGGCTTTTTCTTGGTTCCACCAGCATCACAGATGCATGTGGTGACTATATGGGAAGCAGCCTTCTCAGTGATTGCTTCCAGTTTAAGGAATTTCCTCCCACAGAAGATTCAGTTTGTCACCTCTCTGCTCCTTCTTCAGTAGGAGACAAATAACTTTTTGTTTTGATAGTTTTTTTTTTATTGGTTGTGCAGAATGCTTTTTTTTAACAGTGTGCTAGTCCCTGATCTTTGTTTCAAACATGTTCTTAAATCATTTTGAATTAATATTTTAATTAATATTTAATAGCATTGTCTAATTTTTTGAAAATTAGTATTACATGTTGAGTATCCCTTACCCAAAATACCTGAGGCCACAAGTTTTCTGTATTTCAGATTCTTCCACATTTTGGAATATCTATATTCCATAATGAGATTGGGGAGAGACTGAGGACCTGTCAAATGGCAGGAGGCGTGGATTCCCACTATTTCACAGAGCCCCACATTTCTCTCCAACTGCATCTCTCTCCAGACCTGTCACTCTTCAGTCTTGCAAAAACAGTACAGGTAAATAAGTACACTGCTTGTGTTGTAGTTTAAAAAGTAGTTTTGGATCTCAGATCCATGAGGTTAAGAGGGGTGACTGTATTTTCCTTTAGCTTGCATCCATTGCTCCATGTCCTGTTTTTGGAGCAGCAGAAAATAAGCTTGCTGCATCCTCAATATGACATCCCTTCAAATGTTTAAGCAGGGCTATCATATCATTTCTTAACCTTCTCTTCTCCAGGCTGAACATAGCTCCCTAAGTCTCTTCTCATAAAGCATGATTTCCAAACCCTTCACCATTTTGGTTGCCCTTCTCTGGACATGCTCCAGCTTGTCAACATTTTTGAATATGGTGCACAGAACTGGAGACAGTATTCCAGGTGAGGCCTGACCGAAGTAGAATAGAGTGGTGCTATTACTTTCCTTGATCTAGACCAGAGGTAGGTAACCTGCGGCCCGGCAAGGCCTTGGGACCAGCCCCAGCCCGGTCCTGCCGCCTATTGCCGCCGGAGCCTTTGGCCTCTCGCGTGAGGGCGTGGGGCCTTTGGCCTATCAGGAGGAGGCGGGCAAGGGGGGCAATTGTCTATAGAAGCCTCCGAAACATGCATTTACATTAACATTTTTTTAAAAATCAGCAAATTTTTAGCATGTCCTCAATTTTTTAAAAAAGTGTCCTCCATTTAAAATTTTTGTCCTATATTTGTCCCGATTTATTTATTTATGTAATTTTTTGTTAAAAAATTATTTATTTATTTATTTATTGGGTTCGGCCCCCCAGTTGTCTGAGGGACAGCAACCCGGCCCCCGGCTCAAAAAGGGTGCCTACCCCTGATCTAGACACTGTGCCATTCCCTTCTAGATGTTCACAGACTCTGTTTAATAATTTGCTCTGGAATCTTTCCTGATATTGATGTCAAACTAACTGGTTGAAAATTGTTGGGATCCTCTTTTTTCCTCCTCTTACTGAAGTTCTCAGAATTTTGGATAAAGGATACTCAGCCTCTAAGCAGGATATGAGTATAACAGCATTCTCTCACAGACATTCCTGAACAACTGGCATACACAGGCATACTGATTATGATATTTGATTTAAGTTACTATGGGCCAGTACACCTGGGAAAGGATAGCATGAGCTGCTTAGGACCCAAATTGCCATCTCGACTAGTAAGTATTAATTGCCTTCTCCTCCATGATTTAGGAGTTTTATCCTATAAAGATGTAAACAACTTGAGATCAGGTTATCTGAAAAAATGCTTTCTCTTATATATATAGTCCACCCTCCATGTCCGCAGATTTGAGCATACACGGATGGCAAGCCGCAAGGGGATGAGGTTGGCAGAGGAGGAGGAGGAAGAGGGAGAATGAGGAAGAGCGGAGAAGAGGAGGAGAAAGAAAAGGAGGACCAGTGGCGGCAGGGCAACAGAGGGAGTAAGAGGAGGAGAAGAAAGTGGGGGATCTGAAAAGAGGAGGAGGGGGGAAAGGGAGGACGAAGAGCAGAGAAGAGAAGGAGGAAGGAATGGAGAACGAGCAGCAGCAGCGCAATGGAGGAAGGAAGAGGAGGAGGAGGAAGTTGGAGAAGGCAAGTTAAGAGGAGGAGGAAGAGTCGCAGCAGTGGTGATGACGGAAGAAAAGGAGAAGGACAAGAAGAGGAGGAAGAGATGATAGGAGGAGGAGGCAGGAAAGGAGGAGAAAGAGTCGTGGCAGTAGTGATGAAGGAAGAAAAGGAGGAGGACAAGAGGAGGAGGAGGTGAGGAAGAAGAGATACTCCTCTGCTGCCTGCCGTAGTGAGAACGGCAAGCCTGGCATCGGGGAGGGAGCAAAGTGCTAGGTGGCTGGGCCACCATTGAGTACTAAAGAACTTGAGCATCTGCAGATTTGGGCGGGGGGGGGGGGGGGTCTGGAATGGATCCCCTGCGGATACCGAGGGCCCACTGTACCTGCATAAACCTTAACATCTTATCACCATGCCTGTTCAACTTACATGCAGAACATATTGTAAGAAAAGCAGATTTGGACACCGAAGAGGGAGGAGTGAAAATTGGAGGAAGAAATATCAACAATCTGAGATATGCTGATGACACCATAATACTAGCAGAAAACCTCCCAGATCTGGTACAGCTACTAAGGAAAATCAAGGAAGAAAGTGCAAAGGCACACTTACTGTTGAACAAAAATAATGACCACAGAGAATCTACAGAAATTCAATCTAGGCAATGAAGAAATAGAAATAGTAAAAGAGTTCTCATACCTAGGATCAAACATTGATAAGAATGGGAACTATAGTCAGGAAATCAGAAAAAGGTTAAGAATGGGGAGGGTAGCTATGAAAGAACCAGAAAAGATTCTAAAATGCAAAGATATACAACTGAGCACAAAAGTTAGAATCACACAAGCCACTGTATTCTGTATTACCATGTATAGATGTGAGAGCTGTACAGTTAAGAAAGATGATAGGAAGAAAATCAATTCATTCAAGATGTGGTGCTGGAAAAGAGTGCTGAGGATCCTGTGGGCAGCCAAAAAGATAAACAAATGGGTCCTAGAGCAGATCAAGCCAGCAATCTCCATGGGAACTAAAATGACAAAGCTGAGGCTGTCATACTTCAGAGACATCATAAGAAGGCACAGCTCATTGGAAAAAAACAATGATAGGAAATGTGGAGGGAAGTAGAAAGAAAGGAGGGCTGCATGCTAGATGGATGGCATGCTATGGTATGAGTTTACAGGAGCTAAGTAGAACAGTGGAGGACAGGGAATCTTGGAGATGTCTCATCCACAGGGTTGCCAGGGATTGAGATTGACTCAAGGGCAGCTAACAACAACAACAACAAACATTAACATCTTCTTCAGGAGCCTTGCTTTGCATTCTTTCTCCAAGTAATGTAACAGGGCTTTTTCAATGATGGTATCAAAGCTGTGGAGCCAGAGGAGTCCACATGGTCATCTCCTCTTTCCCCTGAATGAAGATCATTTTATTCACTCGTGCATCTTAAACATTCTTTGTGCTTTCACTGTGGTAGTATTATTCTTAATCTGAGATAATCATCTTGTGCTGCCCTGATTAGAAATATGTTTTATGTTTCTTTTTGTTTTTACTACTTGCTGTTTTTATTACAGCATTTTTACATTTTATTTCATTTTACTTGATCTGTAAACCAACCTATTTTCATTATGATGTTTTATTTCATTTTTTCTTGGCATGTAAATCATTTGTTAATTAGCAAACATACGCATTTAATAAATTAGATTAACAACTCCAACATTACCCAACTTATTTTTGTATGAGCAAGTGGAGCAAGAAGGTAAACAAAATCAACTAACATAAATTCAGGGCAACAAAATAAATGAATCTTTTAATGTGTTGCATTACTTTTCCATTTCATACTTCTGATATTCTATCTTTTAGAGTGTCTATTTCACAAAGGCAATTTACCAAAAAATGCACAATGAAAACATTAAGACTATGTTCAAATTGTACATACTGTAGGTATATTGCATATTCAAATTTACAAGATATATTCAGTTATTTTGAATATAAAGACACAACAGATAAAATAATTATTTCAAAACCTTTAAATCACTTAATAGCTAACAATAATTAGAATATTTTAGCACTCTCCTAAAAATTAATAGAGCCTATCGATGTGCGGCCACAAAAAAAGCTGAAATTGATCAATAAAATATTTCATTGGCTTGCATGTGACCTGTTGTAAAGAGTGGTGGTAATATTTAAATACTTACTCTGAAAGTTTATGACCAAATCTGTCTTTAAAAGAGAATAATTGTAATAGAAAAGCTTTATCCTCTGATCCTCATAAAACAAAATTGCACTTTCTAGTCAAGAAGGCTTTAAGGTCTTTTTTAAAAAAGGTCTGATCTAAGAAATCCCCAATTAAGGCTTAACCACTAGAAGCAGAGCTTTGGAGTTTTCTAGATGGTCTACAAGAGCCACAGATGGGAATTTAACTATGTGCACAAGTGGAAAAAAACTTTTTGGATTTATCATGGATTTCCTCCCTTTAATCATGCACAACATGGAATTTAGCAAGCAACAGGGGGGAAACAAATCCATCCTTGTACTTCAATTGCTGCAAAGAAGAAAGGACTCTGGAAAAGTAAATGGAACATCAGTTAAGTCAGATGGAAATCAATGACTTCCCCTACACACACAACACTGGCCAACAGGTTACTCCCGCTGAGTGCAAAAATACTACCTGACGTTTCTGCTTGCTAAGCAGCTTTGTTTACTCACCAGGCACAGGACTCTCTACTCAAGACAAAGGTGTTCAACTCCCCCTCCCTTTATCTTTCTTGTCTGCTGAAGTTAAGCAGTAGACCCTGCCACTTCAGCACAATATAGTAAGCAAGATAGAAAAACATACACTAGGAGAATTGTTAAACAGTAGAGACAAAGTTTCCAAATCTCTTTAAATTGCAGCTCTGACATTGATCTGGGGTCATTTTCCCTTGGTATTTCTTGAAGCCTATTGTCTTTCTTGCCCATAAACTCTGTTTAGATATGGCAGCGTGTAGCACTATTTCTTATATATAATTATTTGGCAACTGGGGCCATGGTAAAAGGCATGTTTTGTTGGGACTGCTAAGAAACATTGCTCAGAACAAGTGATAGGGAAATGCTAAACTGTTGTGGTCTAGTTCCAGCTTAGGGCTGACTCGAAGCATTAGCATACCTTTCAACAGTTCACAGATGATAACTGGGACACGCATAGCCAAAGGGGTTGTTCTCACTGGCTTATACTCCGGTTTTCAAATTGAATTCAAGGTGTTGCATTCCTACTGAAACCCGATTTAACTCTAGAACAGTTCTAGATTAACCTGCAATCGTTTCCACTACAATTCGAATCTGTATTGGTGTATTTTATTTAATCCAGGTTAGAGGCTTATAAACCAGAGTAAAAAAAATAGAAGGGTCGACCCTTCTATTTTTCCTTGATTCGTGGGCGCTTATGAGCGCATAATAGCTTAAGCGCCTTCTTATTGGCCTTTTTTAAAAGCACCAAATAAAAACGAATTACAAACGGTCAATAAAATGGAAACGCAGGAAACAGCTAAACTGGTTTATGTTCCTCGTTTATTGTGATGTCACGATGACGTCGCTTTGATTGACAGCCAAAAGGTGAGGGCGAACGAAATAATGCTAAAACCAGTTTATAGATACAGCTGATCATTCTT
>NC_056524.1:36256686-36261407 GCF_019175285.1 Sceloporus undulatus
ATTCTTGAATAGGAACGAAAGCGGATCATTTACAGCGAATCAGTTGGTACATGAGAACGAAGGGAAAAAAGCGATTTGGAATGCGGGATAACACCCTTGTTATTTTGAATCGGTTTTACCGAAACCGGTGTATTTTAAATCGTTGTAAATCGTAAGTGAGAACACCCCCAAACAAGATCAAAATGTGATCAAGACAGCAAAAACCCTTAATGAGGAAGTACACACAAGCTAGAAGTGCAGTAGTTTATTTTTTCCTGAACCAACTAGGAAGGGCAAGACACCACCCCCTCTCCTCTCCATTGAGTTAATTGAGTAGAACTACTTTTGCATGTTGAACTCACTTTGCAGCAAGTGAAGTAAGCTGAAGACAGAGGAGGAAAATGGGAGGAGAAAGAAACTACAGAGTCCAATTCTCCATCACTAAAATGATGTAAAACAGTTTTGATCATCTCCACATGGGGTTGAAAATATTTAAATTGCTCCTTTTATATGCTATTCACTCCATAACATGCTTTTTGTTTTGGTTATGTGGAGGAAGAAGAAAATAGTAGGGCCATTGCATAGAGAAGATGGCAAAATGCTAACAGGAGACAGAGAAAGGCAGAACTATTCAACACTTTCTTTGCCTCACTCTTCTCACAAAAGGAAAAGGGTGCTCAATCTGAGGAAAATGGAGCAGATGACACACCAGGGAAAATGCAGCACAGAATAAATAGAGATTCATCTAAATCAGTGCTCCCCAAATTTTGTTGAGCTACCACCCTTTTCCTTTTGGGCAGTAATCCTATGGGTCCCAATAAGACTCCAGCACATATTTTTTGATATTATGCTGGCCACATGACCATGGGATCGTCTTATGACAATGCTGGCTCTTTGGCTTAGTAACGGAGATAAGCACTGCCTCCTACAGTCATACATGACTAGACAATCTTGTCAAGGAAAAACCTTTACCTTTTCTGCTGCAAATTCAAATCACCCAATCTTGGTTGCTGCTCCCTTTGCATCCAGCCACCTTGGAGCAGCTACCAAGCAGCTGGCTGAGCAGGACCAAAAAGCTCGTTTAGTAGGCCTTTGACAAGGTTCCCCATGACATTCTTGCAAACAAGCTTGTAAAATGTGGGCTAGACTGTTACATGGATTTGTAACTGGTTGACTGGCCAAACCCAAAGGGTGCTCAACAATGGCTCCTTTTCATCCTGGAGAGAAGTGACCAATGAGGGTCCCACGGGTTCTGTCCTGGGCCCAGTGCTATTCAACATCTTTATCAATGACTTGGATGAAAGAATAGAGAGCATGCTTATCAAATTTGCAGTTGACACCAAATTAGGAGCAGCAGCTAATACCCCAGAGGAGAGGGTTAAAATTCAAAATGACCTGAATAGATTAGAAATTTGGGCCAAAATTAATAAAATGAATTTCAACAGGGAGAAATATAAGGTACTGCACTTAGGCACAGAAAATGAAATGCATAGATATAGGATGGGGCCCATTTGGTATTCAAATCTATTGAGTGCATGGTATTCAGAAAGGTATTAGCCAATTTCAAATCATTTTAGAGCAATTGCTTCAATGTTATTTTACTTTGGTGATTCTTGACATATTTTAAATCTTTATAAGCAACACACACACACCATTCCAAATGGAAGGTCTACATTCTGGACTTTACTAAAGCAGCATGAAGCCCAAGTAAATATACAGAAACAATTTTCAGTTAAGCAATCAACCAACCAATAAAAACTTGGATCTTCCTTTCCAAGACTGAACACCATGTTTCCATAGTACAAGAGCTTTCTGCTCTAAATGTTTAATTCAGGATACTATTAGGCTTCTCTTTCATACAGATAGGAATACGAACACATTATGTGAGATAAAAATGCCAACATAATAAAATAAAATAAATAAATAAAATTAAGTCCACTGTAGAGTTGGGAGTGAATGGAGTATTCATTTCATATGCAACAATTTCAGCAATTCCATCTGCAAACTGACAAAAATCTTAAATGCCTTATTAGCATAATTCTGCTTGGTGGACTCTTTCACAGTTTCTTTTTAAGCAGTTATTGAAATATAGGTTGTGTTGCATGATTTTATTTTTTATAAAATGAAAGAATGAAACAAAATCATATCAAGGTTATTTTTCAATTATGAAACACAGAATCCTATTAGGTGTTCATTCTGTTCTGCTATTATAGGCATTACATCATTGTAATAAAATATTTGGGTAGGGAAATGGTAGCTTGAAAATCAGGCCTACAATATCTAGACATCAGTAATCTTCCTGCAGCATATTAGGGGATTCTCTTACCTGTTTCCCATCCAGTGTGTACAGGCGTTTAACTACTCCTGAATCCAGTTTGATCGCATCAGTAATATCAGTGAGAACCTGTTCAAACGAATGTGCTGTCTTCTTGTTGAGCAGGATCCGGACTGCTTTACGTGGCTTCACACCACTCCTAATGATTGTGACCAGTTTAGGCCGAATGAAATCTTTGTTCTCCTTTGATTCTGAAGGGCTTCCTTTGGCCGCGCCAAGAGAGGCCACTGTGCGGGATGCCGAAGTGGTTTTAACATTCACAGACCAATTAGGATTTACATTCTTCGTGTACTCCAGTTTCTTGAAAGGCTCGATTGAACCACACACGTAGCTCTCTCCTAGGATAAAGAAGTTTCAAATCATTAACTTATATCAGTCCAACGGCATCCTGCTTATAGTATTTCATGTCACTTCCTACAAGCCATTGTCAGTTTTGCTTACAAAATCCTAAAATGATGTTGTAGGCACATTGCTACTTCCTATGTCTTTGATGATGATATAAAAAATGACTAGAAATTTATTTCCCTACAAGATTTTAAAAAATGCAGTTGCAACCACCACATTTTTTAAAAAAAAAATCCATATAAACATAGAGAAAAGTGCAGACACTCCTTGCTATAATGCTATTTAAAAATGAATTCTTGGACTAACTATGTATAGTGTGTGAATATGCTTCTAAATGTAACTAGACTGTAGTCTGACGCTTTTTCATGAGAAGCAACTATTTATTTGCAGGTATACCTCAGTTAATAAAGCCTCTGACAAAGAAGTTCTTTTTTACAGGAGCTTAGCCCAGCCCTCTCCTTTTCTTGATGAAAGGTTTTTCGTAACATTTCCATAGGGAAGATGGTGTCCTGGTAGCAACAGTATGTCTACACTAAACAATGTAATATAGCTTCTCCTACAAAAAATGAGATTCTACCCTAGGTGAAGTCAGTTAAGTGTGCTTATGTATAACAAGCAAGGTAAATAGCAATCTCCAGAATTACTTACTAAGCATGAGTAAAGAGCAAAACATAAAAAAGGGGGGAGGGAGATTAGCCTGCCTCATAGATCTGTACGTTTCATCACCAAAATGGAAATAATAAGACAATACTGTGGACACTATAGTAAAACGTAGGCATTTTGGAAGAAGTTTTCTAATGGTGTCTAGAATTATAGAATCATAGAGTTGGAAGAGACAAGAGCCATCCAGTCCAACCCCCTGCCATGCAGGTAATCTCAATCAAAGCATACCCAACAGATGGCCATCCGGCCTTTGTTTAAAGACCTCCAATGAATGAGACTCCACCACATTCCGAGGGGTGTGTTCCACTGTCAGAAAGTTCCTCCTAATGTTGAGGTGGAATCTCTTTTGCTGTAGCTTTCATCCAGTGTTCCGGGTCCTAGTCTCTGGAGCAGCAGAAAACAAGCATGTTCCCTCCTCAATATGGCATCCCTTCAAATATTTAAACAGGGCTATCATATCACCTCTTAACCTTCTCTTCTCCAGGCTAAACATCCCCAACTCCCTGAGTCTTTCCTCATAGGGCTTGGTTTCCAGACCCTTCACCATTTTAGGTACCCTCCTTTGAACATGCTCCAGTTTCTCAACATCCTTTTTAAATTGTGGTGCCCAGAACTGGACACAATATTGCAGGTGAGGCCTGACCTGAGCAGAATAGAGTGGCACTATTACTTTCCTTGATCTAGACACTATACTTCTACTGATGTGGAGCCTAAAATTTCATTGGCCTTGTTAGCTGCCGCATCGCACTGTTGACTTATGTTCAACTTGTGGTCTACTTGGACTCCTACATCCTTTTCACATGTAGGCTCGTTCAGCCAGGTGTCCCCCATCCTATATCTGTGCATTTCATTTTTCTGCCCTAAGTACAGTACCTTACATTTCTTCATGTTGAAATTCATTTTGTTAGCTTTGGCCCAGCTTTCTAATCTATTAAGGTCATTTTGAATTTTGATCCTGTCCTCTGGGGTATTAGCTACTCCTCCTAGTTTGGTGTCATCTGCAAATGTGATAAGTATGCCCCAAATTCTGTCATCCAGGTCATTGATAAAGATGTTGAATAGCACTGGCCCACAAGATTAAAAATGTTTTTGTTCCTTCCGAGGTCGCTAAAATGAGTACCCAGACTTTTGGCGGCAAATTAGCTTACTTCCTAATTGCTGTTCACCGCTATGATCTTTGGAATAGCGGTATACAAATAAAACATATTATTATTATTATTATTATTATTATTATTATTATTATTTATACAAGATTTACCTGACATTTCATATGCGTGTAATATTAGTTTAAAAATATTAGTTTAAAAATGTGCCAAAACATGTTGAACTGCTCTTTTGGGGGGGGGGGGGGTAGAGGGATGTAGGAACCTATCTCTGTTCTTTCCATGTTATTTCTACC
>NC_056524.1:36261507-36276760 GCF_019175285.1 Sceloporus undulatus
TATTTTGGAAGTTGCTAACCTTTCCTTCTGGGGATATTTTAGGAACAGATTGTTATACTGAGCCTCCTTCAGAAGCTAGTTTGCACAGTCTGCAATTCTGTCCAATAGTGGCCAGTACCAGATGCCTTAGAAGATCCTCTGCAAGCTCCCTACAGATGGAGAATAAATTGCTCTTACAAGGAGTCAGATCTTAATCTCTAGTAGTTAGAGATTGGATTTTGGCCTGAAGCATCTGTTTTTATATCCTTTTCAACATTTTGAGGCATTAAAGCTCTAGGCCTCTAGCTGTTGTCATTATCTATAAGGATTGCAAATCTCATCAAATTCTTGGCCTCAGGTACATCTGGTGGCAATGAGTTCCACAATCCAATTTTCTTTCATCGTTCCTTAAGATGAAAAACCAGCTACAAGACACTATTGCTATCTTTGTTTCACATTCATGATATTACTTTAGCTGAGGAAATCAGAGGCTGTTGATGTGTTTAACCAGAGCTTCAGAAATGTTACTATTTAGACAACAGCACCAAGAATCTCCCAGCATGCATGGCCTAATTTTTGCATAGCTCTGAGTTAATTTTACATCTGAATTCCTCACGTGGAACACTAGGGTTTTGCTTGTTTTTCCAACTGTACTGAATTGAAGAGGAGTGAATTTATCTGGCCTGCTTGGGGCTAGCAAGGGAGAGGAGGAGACACGGAGACCATGGGACTGCCCAATGCCAATTTTCATTATTGTGTGGCAGGGCTAATGAAATATACACACAATTGCGAGCCTATTCATGGTACGACCCTGTGAATGGAGAAGTACACCCTTACCATATTTTAGATACATGGCAGCCATGCTTTCGATACAATGTCAGGTAATAAGTATCACTAAAGGTACTTGTTTTTGTTGTTGCTTTAACCATGGTTTAAAAGCCACATCTGATAAAATGCTAGAAGACACCTGTAGTTCTTAGAATCATACAATCCTAGAGTTGGAAGAGACCACAAAGGCCATCCAGTCCAACCCCCTGCCATGCAGGAACTCTCAATCAAAGCATACCCGACAGATGGCCATCCAGCCTTTGTTTAAAGACCTCTAAAGAAAGAGACTCCACCACACTTCGAGGGAGTGTGCTTCCCTTCCTGTCAAGAAGTTCCTCCTAATGTTGAGGCGGAATACCTTTTACTGGAGCTTGCATCCATTGTCCTGTTCTCTGGAGCAGCAGAAAACAAGCTTGCTCCCTCCTCAATGTGACATCCTTTCACCTCTTAACCTTCTCTTCTCTTAGCCTTTTCTTCTTGAATGTACACTTAATGCATCCATTAAATAACTTAATAAACTAACTGATTTATTAACAGCTGATACAGAATTTTAATGTGAAGGTTTAATAGTAAATGATACACACAGTAAACCAGTTATATACAGCTCTATGGAAGGTTTGTTGACACAAACCTGCTGCAGAATTATTTATGTGCCAAAGTAAAAAAAAAATGGGGGAAACAAGTCTAGGGCTGGGTTGTACTTAAAGAAAAAGTGCACAATTAATTCAGTGTGCCTGAATGCCATACATATCTGTACAGTTTTTTTAAATGGTTTTGGTAAAATTCAAAAACTTCTTATTTCACCCTTTCTTGATTGATTCATGCATTTCAAGCTATTCAATATGTTCAGCGAAGTTCTCAGAGTTCTACTTCTTGCCAGATGGTGAAGAACAAAAGAAGAGCTGCTGTCTTCCAACAGCTAGTAGTGTGAAAGCATCCCTTATCTCTCTTTTCTCCTTGCTCCTTTCTTCTTTTCTCTTCCTTATGATCAGCAGGAAATCTTTCCATTAAGAAAGCAAACCCATCATATTTTGGAGACACAAAGCCAGAGCAAAGAAAGAGGTGATGGGGGCCAAGACAATGTATTTTTAGTCATTTTGATAAATTATGGAGACATGAAGTTGATAATTTATTGAAGAAGGGAAACAGGGGACTCTGTGTAAATGTTTTCAGATGAATAATTAATGTGGCTTTCTAACATCAGGGGGTCTTTAATTAAAGTCTCTGTTAAACAAGGCAAAGCAGACAAGCCTGGTTGTGCATGGCAGCTAATTGCACCTTTCCCCTGTAAAGAAAAGTAGTTCAGAAAAGAGGTGTAGTTTCTACCCATAAAAGAAGAGGTTCCACCCAGGGAGAATATTGTGATGCTGTCTTGTTTGGTCTGGTAGGCCCTTGGGTTGGTAGATGTGTAATCTGCCTCATGTTGGCAAGAAGCCGCATGGATGGTACATGTGCAGGCAGGCTTCTTCTGAGCATTGCCAAATCTTTACAAACCAGCATGTATCTAAGCCTCTCCTACTCCATCTTTGCCTCTCCTTGTGGGGATTTTCCTGGTTTGATGGCTCTTGACTGTATTGATTCTGTGGAATCCCGAGGAGCCTTACTCTCTGTAGTAGGGAGGAGAGAGAGAAAACAGGCCCCACTAAGAGCCCATTGGAAGTCAAGTCTCAAGATAGTTGGCATAAAGTTCCTCACAAAGCTATTGGAAGTATTTTCACACTGGTGTGCAGTCAAGAAAGAATAAGAAGACTAGGAATGGAAAGGGCAGTGGTGAAAGAACTAGACTAGATCTTAAAAAGTAAAGATATACAACAGAGCACTAAAGTTAGAATCCTCCATTCCATTGTATTCCCCATCACAATAGAGGGATGTGAGAGCTGGGCAGTGAAGAAACCAGATATGAAGAAAATAAACTCATTTGAGATGTGGCACTGGGGAAGAGTGCTGAGGATACCATGGATGGCCAAAAAGACATACAAACTGGTCCTTGAACAGATCAAGCCTTAACTATTCCTCAACAGATCCAGGAACAGCATCTTGAGCTACTGAAATAATCTCTGAACACAAGAAAATGAACCAATAGTGTTGTTTCTTTTGGTAACCTTAGTTACAAAGCAGCTGCTGTCTGTGGATGAATTACTATTTTTAGGCAGTATCTTCATTCGCGAAGTTATGTATTTATGGACACAATCTAATGGGAATTTTTCATGCACAGTTCCCATTCAGGTGAGCATAGTTCCTTTCCAATTAATTGTACCAATACAGAATCTTTTTAGGTCACCAGCCTGGTACCCTCTGGGTGTGTTGGTGATTATAGGACTTGTAGTCTAACATCGCTGGATGATGCCAGGTGCAAAAAGGTTGAATTAGGAGGAAAAGTAAGGGTAATATCTCTCATTTCTCCTCATTAAGCACATTTTTGTACCATTTCAATAAACAAATGTTATGTTATCCCTGAATTTTTCAGGATTTTCACTCTTGCTTTATATATTTATTAACACATTTATACATTGCTTTATATCAAAATACAATAGAACAATTTTTAACAATTATAAAACAGTTTTAAACAATCCAATATGATAAAACAGTGCACAAATACAATCTACTAGCAGGGAATCAAGCAAAGCCCCAGAACTTTAGGTAAAGAACCAAGTTTCTTATTCAGGCTCTTGTTCGTTTGGATATATGTTTAATTTCTAGATTTCTCAGGGCTAGTCTCTCTCTCTCTCTCTCTCTCTCTCTCTCTTATTCACACACACAAACTGCTCTGTAAAAAATAAGGATGATAGCAAACAGACACAGAGAATAATGAATTGTAATCTTTTTTTAGCAATGCTTGAAAATAGATTTTTAAATTACCAAAACGGCAAGTTTGTTTTAAAAGACTGGCCTATGTCGAGCAGACTTTTAAATACTGCAACATTAAAAAATCAAGATGGGGAGCTGCAGGAACATGGTGCCTGTCAGTTTTATTCCATCTCAAATGTAAGTCTTGGGGACATAAATTATGATCATCTGCTGCTCTCTTCTGGTGAAAAGAATAAATACAGCAAATAGAATTACCGTGGAAAAGGGATTCTGAAAACTTTTTTGTGGAGCCGTGTTATATGTCAATTCACTGGTCACATATTGGCTTCAAGTATTTAAAGCATCAGTCTAATAAAACAGCAACAAAAAATCCATGTGCTATTTCAAAAACACAGATAAAATTAACAAAACTGAATTATATGCTATTATAATCATTATTTAAAGCTTTAAAATGTTATGCAAATGGAAAGATGTATGAAATATAGTCAAGAAAGTGAACCATTGTTTTTGGCTTATAGCCCAGAACCCAAGGACAGTTAGATTTGTTATAAATGAAATGGCATAAATAAAACATATCTGGCATGATCAAGTCAAACTTAAGCACTTTTAGTTCCCATTTATTTTAATGGGAGAATTAATCATACACTTAAATCTATCCTGCTGAAATCAATGGGGCTTAAAAGTGCATCACTTTTAGAAATATCTTATTATTGATTATTGTTTGCTGGTTTGGAAATCTTTTTTGGCTGAGTGGGATAAAATGTTTAAAATAAATTTAAAATTTCGTGAACCATGTATGTATGCATATGTGTTTTAAAATCTTATTTTAATACACCTAGATGCTTCCAGTTTTGTGAGACATTTAGTCTTCTCTGTCAAAGAGCTCTGGTGCCACAACAAACTACAAATTCCAGAGCCCCATAGCATTGAGCTATGGCAGTTAAAGTGGTGTCAAACTGGATTATTTCTGAATTGCAGATGCAGCCTTCGAGCCATTGATAGATCTATGGATGATCTGCACGAGATTCACAGTTCTTGACTCACAATGTTTTACAATAGCAACAAGAAATGACGACGAGTTTGATTCTGGTACTGAAAACATAGTCTTTGATTATGTGGTCAGACATGCTGTTCCTTATCTACCTACTTCCTGAGTCACCATTTGTTCCTGTTAGTGGTCTCAGGGTGATATTTTTTTAAAATTAAATAGATCCTCAGACATCTGGCACCCCTCCTTTGCAAGATTAACAAAGCCCCTACAAGGACAAGGAGCCTTCATCACTACTTTTGCCACCAGTTGACAGCATGATATAGTCACTGAGTTTGTGATAGGAGGGACTAAATAGTGATAACTTTATTAAAAATGGGCCTGCTGTTGCAGAGTGGGGTGCTCTTCTTCCAGCCAACCAGCAATGTCATCTTCCCAATGTATTCCATTCCATTTGTGCTTCCATCTTCTCTCCCTCTGAGTGTTCAAGTCACCATAACAGTCAACGATGGGCCTTCTGGTGAGGCATGCTTGGCACGTTCCCAGCCAAGATGACTAGTGCTTCTGGTGCTGCAGCTTACAATACTTTGCCAGTCAACACCCCCTGACATAAGAACTATGTTCCTGCTCTATAGTAACTTCCCTATAGAATTTGCCTATAGAAGTCCAATTCCAACACAAGAGGAGTCTTCCTGTATTTTTCTAGGAAAGCTTTTCTCAACATGGTCCATCCAGATGTGTTGGACTACAACTGCCATCATCCCCAGAGAGCAAGCCATCCAATGGAGAGGCAAATTACCCATCAGAAGAAGGTCTCTGCTCTGATTATGTGAAATGCTAAGGACATCCTCAAATCTTTGTGATGTTTCAGCATGACCCCACTATATATGTCAGCATTGCTTCTTTGTTTCTGAGCTGCCTCTTCCCTGTTGTCTAGAACTGTTGTATAGCCTCTCAAAAACTGAACAGTTGGAAATATGTTTTGGGACTGTTGTATAAGGCTCTTTTGAGGCTTTTCAGAGACCTTCTTAAGGTAAAAAAAATGCCACTGATCATTTCTCCACTTTTTTTTTGCTCCCCCCCCCCATTTTCAATGAGCTAAATCCATTTTTCAAACAGCTGAAAGAGTATTCCCTTATCATAACATATTTCATTATAGTATGGATAATTAACCTCATGATTGCTTTACTTCTTTTTTATATTAATTTCTATCACCATTATAGTAAGTAAAGTAAATATTTAAAAATAAATCTTAATACTTCATTCCATAATTGTATTCCAGTGGTATTTTTTAAACTGGCTAAATGGTTTTAAACTGACTGCTTAAAGACTTAAAAAGAAAAAGAAGAAAAAGAAAAAGAGAAAAGAGAAATTTAACCTTAAGCAATCTTGTCATCCCTCTACATCTGCAATTTTAACTTTTGCAGATTTGTGGATTTCATTAATATGTTCTCTCTAAGAATCTCTAGATCCTCCAGAAATGCATCTGAGGAAGCAGATTTTAGACTATGAAAGCTCATGCTGCAACCTCTTTCTTTCAGTTAGTCTCAAAGGTGCTACAAGATCTCTCTACATGCTGACCCTACAGACTAACACAGGTATATCTTTGAATAGGTCCTCCAGAGCAACTCTGCTGGAAATTGACCATATAGCTGTGCTGGGGAAATTACAGATAGCTAGAGAAAATACTTATCTAGATATTTGCATGTCCTCCAGCATGATTCTATGGCCAATTTCTGGCAGATAACAACCATATAGTTACCCTGGAGGACCTAGAGATTCCTAGAGAAGTATTCTCTCAGGTTTAAAACTATGGAAATTATCACACATGATTCACATACAAATATCCCCAATGGGATGGACATGCATTTAACCATCAATGACAGATCTTACCACACTCTCCTGTGGTCTGGCTATAGGCAGCACGTATGCAACCCTGGCTTATCCACAGCTTTTCAAGAACAGGATTTTCCCATTCTTGAAAAGCTATGGGACAAGCCTAGATTGCATACAGACTGCCCATGGCGCAACCACGGGAGAGTGCAGTCAGATCCATCACTGAGGGTTAAACAGGCATCTATCCCGTTGGGGATATTCACGTATGAGTTGCACGTGATAATCTCCATTGTGGTTTTTTTATTTCTGTTTTTTTCACTTTCACGAGGGCCCACTGTAGAAGGGTACATTAAGAAAACGTAAACCGCATATTATTATAATTCAGCCATTAAACCATATCAATGAATTGTATCAGTGATCTTTTGGATTGAGCCCGTTTTCTTATCTATCCTTCTGTCCTATCATCCCCATTTTCAAAACTATCCTTATATCTAGCAGACACTAATCCTCTTTGCATATCCTCTCACCCCGAGGCCTGGCCATCAACAACAGAACAATACACAGATTAACATGGAGATCACTCCTCCCTACCCAGGGTCACTCAATATATATACCCAACTCTCTTCCATGTCAGCATGCTCTTAAGATGCAAGGCACGGATGCTGGCAAAACATCAGGAATAAACTCTTCTAGAACATGGCCACATAGCCTGAAAAATCCACAAAAACTATAGATGCTGGCCATGAAAGCCTTTGACTTCATATCCTTATACCATTTTGTTTGTGTTCCCCCTACTTCCCAACTCAACAAACACGATCAAAATCTTATTCTTGCTGTTTTCCCCATTTTTGATTTGCTTGCAGAAGAATCAGAAAGTTATTATGCATGAAGGCCACATGATTTCTGCTTATACCTCTCATACACATATTCACAATAACCAGATGAAGCAAAATTTGATCACAGCTTATCAAAACAAAAACTCATTCAAACATGAGGTCTGTGTAATCAAACCATTTTATAGCACATAACAAATTCAGAGCATTTTCTCCAATGAACAAAGAACTCTCTCTGCTAAGCAGAACTTTGAAAAGTTCCTTTGTAGAAAAACAGCTCCTGGAACCCCCTACCCAACAACTTTGCAAGCTTTTTTCCCTAGGGCTGTTGTTTCTTAACAGTGAGATCATCACTCTCTTTCAGATGTCACTATATATACCTTGCAGGCATTGCATCCTTGTCCACATGATAGTACCGTTGAACTGGGAGGAGCATGGCACATTGCATGCCATTCCTAATGTCAAATGAGTTACCCTTAGGCACACCTGAGTCTTGTTTTCCTCCTCCCAGGTGGGCATACACACACTTGTGCACTTCCTTGCTTATTTCTGCACTTTCCAAAATACTATATTCATTATCAGTGATGGGATCATGGAGCACCCAGAATTGTGTTTGGCATCAGTCCAGCTTGGTGAAAATTGTATCTGAAGGGGGGGGGGATTATGTAGTCAGTAGTACAGCCACCCTCTGTATCCACAGATTCCTTATCCACAGATTCAACAATCCATGATTTGAAGATGATTAGATAGATAGATAGATAGATAGATAGATAGATAGATAGATAGATAGATAGATAGATAGACAAAGCTTGATTTTGCCATTTTATATAAGGGACACCATTCTACTACATCATTGTATTTATTGGGACCTGCGCATCCACAAATATTGGTATCCACAGGGGGTCTCGGAACCAAACGCCAGGAGATAACAAGGGGCCACTGTAATAATAACAGTAGCCGCAGCAATAAATACAATAGCTTCCCAAAAATACTTCACTCTCATACCCTGTGTTTGTGCCTGTTGTACATCATCAGTATTTCTGCCATATATTTAAAGTAAAAAAGTACAATGAGAAGAAATACAGTAGCTCCTTATATAAAGTATGTTGTGCATTGAGATCTGGAGGGGAGAGCTTTCTCACAGTCCCAACACCCTTGCAAGTGCAGTTGGTGAGGATTTAGGAGAGCGACGTCTCTGTGGCTGCTCCAAGGCTGTGGAACTCCTTCTTTGCAAAAGGTCTAGTTGCCTCCCTCCCTTCTGTCTTTCCACTGGCAGGTAAAGACATTTAGGCAGGCTTTTGAATTTTAACTATGGATTTGCAGTGTGTGAAGTGATGTGCTGTATGTGTGTGTGTAGGTTTCATTTTTTTAACTGAAGCTCTGTTTTATATATGCTTTTTAAGTGTTTTTGATGTTTTAGCACGTTATTAAATAATGTTGTTGTCTTATTTCATTTTACCATTTATAAATTCCTGTATTAGTTGGATCTTTTTTAAATTAGCGTAAGCTGCCTTGGATCCCATTTTGTGAGAAAGACAGGACAGAGGTGCAATAAATAAATAAATAAATATTTTGTATGCAGCTCAGCAGCTCCACAGAACGGAAAAGGAAAAATATAGCTTTTCTGCACCACGATAGAAGTGCACATTTTAAATATCTCATACCCAAACCCAAGGTAACACTAGATACCAGACTACACGGAGTTGTGGTTTCCCAGAACATGTACATGTCATATACACATGGTGAAAAAACTTTAAGAACTTTATAGTTTTTTCCCTGATGAGCAATGAAAAATTGCCTTGCCAGATATTTGCAAGGAGACATGAGTTATGTAAAATCCAAGACCCATGACATTCTAAGATTATTGCACTGCCAATTCACCCATGAGATACACGTGGGATTTAACAGTCAAAGATGGATTTTATCGCACTGCCTCATAACCGGGCGGTATGCAACCCATATTCAATCTGTGCTTCTCCAAGTTTCTCGCAGGTGAATTATGGTGCAATAATCTCCTAAATCTGAACTGTACTCGTTACAATCAAGAAGCAAGGAATGAACCCAGGATTAAATCACAATTTGGAACTGATTCATTCATATATGTAGCCACCATTAAACAGAATGAATTAAAGGTGTTAGCCAAACTAGCGTGAAATTATTATTGTTAACCTTTATTTATAAAGTGCTGTAAATGTACACAGCGCTGTACATACAATCTTTTTAATTAGACAGTTCCCTGCCCTCAGGCTTACAATCTAAAAAGACATGACATAAAAGGAGAAGGGAAAGGTGGTGGGGCTAGTAGGCTAATACATAGCAATACAGGAAATGGTTCGATAAAACAGGCACCAAAAGAACATCAAATAGCAAGCGACAATTATGCAATGCCTGGGAATGCTTCTCTGAACAGGATGGTCTTCAGCTCTGTTTTGAAGCTGGTTAAGGAAGTGATGGCCCTTGCTCTTGGGGAAAGAAGGTTCCAGGAGTGAGGGGCAGCGAGTGAAAAGGGGCGAATCTGAGATGGGGCAGAGAAAATCCTGGGCTGGGACAGGAGACCTTGACTACCAGAACGGAGGGCCCTGGTGGGAAGGTGAGGAGAAAGAAGGTCTGATAAGTAAGGAGGGGCCAGTCCATGGAGGGCTTTAAATGTCGACAGCAGGAGCTTGTACTGAATATGGAAAGGGAGGGGGAGCCAGTGAAGGGATGCCAACACAGGAGAGATATGGTCAGAGTGGTGGGTGGAAGTGATAATGCGTGCAGCTGAATGCTGAACAGAGCTTAAAGGACGGAGGTGAGAAAGAGGAAGCCCAGCCAGGAGGACATTACAGTAATCTAGTCATGAGATCACTAGGGCATGGACCAGGATCTTGGCAGTAGAGGCGGAGAGATATGGTCGGATTTTAGCAATATTGTACAAAAAGAATCTACAAGCCTTGGTTGTGGTCTGGATCTGAGGGATACATGACAGAGAAGAATCAAAGATAAAACCAAGACTGCGGGCTTGCTGGACTGGTTGAATAGAAATGTTGTCCACAGAGACATAAAAGGAGTGCTGAAGGGTGGGCTTAGAAGGAAAGACAAGAAGCTCTGTCTTGGACATGTTGAGCTTCAAACGCCGATGGCGCATCCACTGTGAGACAGCTGTAAGACATGATGAAACTTGCTGTTCAAGCCTTGGAGAAAGGTCAGGGGTGGAAAGATACAACTGGGTGTCATCGGCGTATAGGTGGTAGGAAAAACCAAAAGAGCTAATGAGTTTACCTAAGGACAGTGTGTAGAGAGAAAACAGAAGGGGACCCAGAACAGAGCCCTGGGGAACTCCAACAGATAAGGGAACAGGAGAAGAAGTCTGACCACCTGCAACCACTGCAAAAGATCTGCCAGACAAGTAAGATCTAAACCAGTCGAGAACAGAGTCTGAGAACCCAAGGTCAGAAAGTAGATTAACTAGAAGAGAGTGATCAACAGTGTCAAAGGCTGCAGACAGATCAAGAAGGATGAGAAAAGAGTAAAGGCCATTAGCCTTGGCCCGTAAAAGGTCATTGGAGATCTTAGTGAGAGCTGTCTCTGTGGAATGCCTTGGGCAGAAACCAGACTGGAAGGGATCAAGGATGGAGTTGGCTTCAAGAAACTCAAGATAGCAAGAATAAACAACCCATTCCAAAACCTTAGAAAGAAAGGGAAGAAGAGAAATCGGACGATAACTAGACAAAGAGGAGGGGGTCAAGAGAAGGTTTTTTTCAGAATTGGGGAAATGAGAGCATGTTTGAAGTCCGAAGGGAAGGAGCCTGGAGAGAGAGAGAGAGATTGAAGATATGGAGAAGAGAGGGCAGAAAAGAAGGAGCTATAGAAATTAGAAGACGAGTAGGAATTGGGTCAAGAGAAGAAGTTGCAGGTTTGCAAGAGTTCAGAAGTGTAGAGAGTTCATCCAGAGAAGCAGGAGGAAACACAGAAAATTTGTTAGGCAAGGGTGATAGAAGATTAAGAGCAGAAGAAGAATCGGGGGGGACTATCTCAGAGCGAATAGTGGTAATCTTAGAGATGAAATAATTAGCAAAGTCATTAGGAGAGAATGATGAAGAGACAGGAGGAGAGGGAGGTTTAAGCAACGTGTTGAAGGTGGAGAATAATTGCTGCGGGCGCCTCTCATTGGCGGAGATCAATGATTTCTAATAATTCTGTTTTGCCATAGAGAGGGTGCATGAGAAGGAAGAAAGAACAAATTTGAAATGGATAAAATCAGGCCGCTGTTTGGACTTTCTCCAAAGACGTTCGGCCGCTCTAGAGCAGGACCGGAGAAACTTAATGTTGGGGGTAAGCCAGGGCTGAGGCCGAGTCTTAGAGGAAGAAGTGCGTACAGAGACAGGGGCAAAATGGTCAAGAGTCGAGGAAAGAGTGGAGTTAAATAAAGACATAGCTGAATCAGCGGAAATCAGTGAAAGCTAAAAGGAATGCACTGAAGGCCTACGCATCTGGATCTTCCATTCACACAGATGGGAAAACATGGTTATCACACAAACTTCAGACTCTTCCGAGCATCTACTCAATGGTACTCAGTGGTCCTACTGATTTTCCAGGAATTCCCTAACCAATAAATAAATGAATAAATACAAAAACACAGAATAAATCTTTGTGTAAAATAATGTGTCTCCAGAGTTTATAAACACACTTGTGGTATTTTAATGGATGCCAATAAAAAGCGACAGGATGAGGGACCTTTAATAAACAAACTGGAAGAAATGTTTCACAGAGGCCATTTTGCTTGAAATACTCCCTTTCATGCCTTTCTGCACTTTACGGGGCACAGGTCTACTTTCAAATACCTTCATATTTAAAACGTTATGTTTTTCTGCTTTCATCTAAGGAGCTACAGTACTCTTTTGTATTCTGCCTCTGAAACTCTCCCTGTGCCAAGAGTATGAGCAGTACTACTTCAAACAATTGGTTTTTATAATAACAAAGCCGTGCTTTTAAGTCTGATCCTTTCATCTCCGTTGTCTCCCACTCTTTCAATGAAACTGGCAATCTGTTTATCTGTGTTTTGTGAAGTAAGTAGTCAGTGAATCAACTCTACTCTCATCTTTTATCCCTGGTAAACATACACACACACACACACACAAACACACGTATAATATTATAATAAATGAAATATCTTATTTCCAACCCTGCGCTGTCCACCACCAGGTTTTAGTGCAGAGGCATGGAATATCTGGCATATTGTGTTGCTGGACTATGACCTCTATCATCCTCCACCACTGGGATGCTCTCTAGGACTGATGGGAATTGCAAACCAATAGCACCCATACCGCCACAGCCTATCAATCTTTATCTTGGATACCTTGTAGGCTCTTGAGATACACTTCTAAAAACCTTCACATCATCATAAATAACAAGTAAGTGGGAACTGCATGCCCCCATTCCAGAAAAAGTAGGATTTACATTCTATTTAAGGGACAGATTTAGGAAATGTACAACTAGACAAGCTCTTTTGTTCTTCTAATCTGACCTTTCCCATCCCTTATATATAGACATCCTCTATTAACTGACTATAAAGGTAAGTTGCAAGTGTTTATTTTAAAGACTGCACTCTTTTCATGATTTCAGCTATTGAATGTCCTGCTAGTGTTGTCTTAACTTTTGCTAAAGTTCAGAAAATTGCTTTGATGCACACACAAAAATATTAGCTCATGAGGCTTTGACACACGCACACAAAAGTGAGAGAAGATTGACAGTATCCAAGATGTCACTAGCCTATAAAAATGTAGTCTACCATAATCCAGATTATCATGTTCCAAAATCAATGAGCACAGTTGACTCTAGGACAAGGAAGAAATTATGGTTACAAACGGACGCACATTTATAATCCAGATTATCATGTTCAGAAACCAGAACAAAAGGGTTTCCTCTGAGGAAACATACGTGGGGTGATGTATTACAGTGCAACACAATGTTTGATTTTAGTGTGGTTGCTGATGTCCTGATTTACTGAGCGTTGTAATGACTGCATAAATATTATATTCCTGCACCCTATAAAACGCACACAGAAAATCACAAAGAAATCTCAGCTCGTAATTGTGCTTCCCAACCTTAACGTTATATTCAGAAAATACATCCAGGGTATTTCAATACTATATTGCCATTGCTAGAAGCAGCTGGAAGGTTTTACTATTAAACACATCTCCATCCCAGCATCTTGTGCTGGGCTGCCTGGTGCTTGAAATACCAGTCCCATGCCAATACTCCACAACTACCAAGTCTCCCCGTTTGGGAAGGACAATCCCTATCAATCCTCCATCGTCCCACTTTTACAACTGCTTTTTAAAATGTTCCGGTTTTTCTCCCCCTTCGTCCTCAGCTTACAGCTCACAGCTTGTTTCACATTAAGTTCAAATGCAAAAGTGGTTTGCACTCAATGAACTCAAATGGGGACAGAATCATACCATTCCCCATTGTTGTTGTTGTTGTTGTTGTTGTGTGCCTTAAATTTGTTCCTGATTTATGGTTCCTTGTATTTAATAGGACTCATTAAATTGCATTGTAAGATTACAATATTATACACTGTCACCTAACAATAAATCTCATTGAGTTCAGGGGGGGCTTATTCCTAGATATATGCATACATGCATATTGTTTAGATATTTTATTTGTCGGCTTATGTAAATCATTTATGTGTTTTATGTAATTTTGTAAGCCACCTTGATATTTTGGAAAGGCAGTATATAAATAAAATGTATTATTGTTGTTATTGTTATATGTGTCTATAGGCACACTAGACCTCTTTATCATCAAAGGCAATCCCAGGCACTGTCCACAAGAGCATAAAAACAATATAATACTATGGCAATTCCCCTTGGGGACAAATGGATTAGGTTTCAGAAAGGAAAATTCTCCTTGGGAAGTTCTCTTGTTGCTGTTGTTGTTGTTGTGTGCTTTCAAGTCGTCTCTGACTTGCATTAACCTTTAGGCAAACCTATCCTGGGGTTTTGTTCAGAGGAGGTTTGCCTTTGCCTTCCTCTGAAGCTGAGATCAGCCTGTGGGTTTCCATGGCTGAGCCAGGAATCAGATCCTGGATCTCCAGAGCACTATGCCATTCTGGCTCTTTTGGGAAGCTGTTGTTGTTGTTGTGTGTCTTCAAGTAGTTTTTGACTCGTGACAACCCTATCATGGGCTTTTCTTGGCAAGATTGGTCCAGAGGCGGGAGAGGCTATGACTTGCCCTGTTATCATTAGGATTACTGCCATTGCAGAGTATGACTTGCCCTATTATCATTCTTATTATGCCATTGCCTGCCCCTGAGGCTGAGAGAATATGCCCTATTATTATTATTCGCCTTCCTCCCAAGGACTCAAAGTCACCCAACTGGGTCTCGAACCCTGCTCCCCAGGGGCCTTAAGCCCAACGCCCAAACCACTATGTTACAGTGGCTCTTTGGAAGAGCGTTCCATAAGAACCCCCAAATCAATGCGAATGAGGGACTTCCGCCAGTTTAGAAAATGGCCGCCCTAGCTACCAGATGCCTCGCCACCAGCCACCAATCAGCGGGCTTCTTCTTCTTCTTCCCTCCTCCCTTTCTGTCCTGAACGAATAGAAAGAAAGGAGGGGGAGTGGAGAGCGTAGTGGTGGTTCCCATGGAAACCACAGCGTCCTTTGTCTTCGCTTCCCGAAGGTGCAGAAGGGGCGTGTACGGAAAGCGCCGAGGAGCAAAAAAGGTCCGGCTGGGCCGGTGGGCGATGAAACGCGTCTTTGTGACAAAATGGCCGAGCAAGGGCCAGGGCAGGAAGAGGGGGCGCTGGAGGGGCAGCAGGTGAGCCTTTCGCAGTCAGGGGCAGCAGGGGGCGCCCCACAAACGCAGCCATGGATGCCACTCCCTCCTCGTTCTCAGCCTGTAGCTCCTCTTGTAACCCCAGCCTTTATTATGTGGTCGAATAGCCACAGAGAAGAGAATTGGATTTCCTGCGTTCAGTAAGTCCTTAAGGTCACT
>NC_056524.1:36276860-36280376 GCF_019175285.1 Sceloporus undulatus
ATGTGAAGCAGTCAGCAAATCAGGCAGAAGATAGAAAAGACAACATCATCAGTATGTGTATTGAGAATATAAGTTCATGAACTTATATTTAGCCTAGTTGGCAGCATATACATGTTCATACCAAAAAAAAGAAAAAAGAAAAAAGGTTTTGCCTCTTCCTTTCCTGCCTAACTTTGGACCTTATTGCACACACATTCTGGGGACGGAAGGAGGACGCTCGAGTGCGCGTGTGTGCTGCAGAAAACAGAGTTTATCGCACATGAAAACGTCCTCCAAGAGGCCCCGTTCCACCCCCCGGTGCGCACCCGTTCGCGTCCAGGCCTGACGGGCGTGATTTTTGCCTGATGGATTACCTTCCGTTGGCAAAAAATGGCACCTGTCAGGACTGGACACGAACGGGTGCGCACCTGGGGGCAGAACGGGGCCTCTTGGAGGACGTCTTCGTGTGCGATAAACTCAGTTTTTTGCAGGACGCGTGCACACACAAGCGTCCCCCTTCCGTCCCCAGAACATTGAAAGTTGTGAGTGCAATAAAGTCCTAAGTGTCATCCTCTGTTGCTGTATAGAGATTGTGAACTCGTATAAGAAGACAGAGCTGGTTCCTTACACATAATGCCACTCTAAGTTAAGTGCCGTTTACAGTGATGCCATTCATTAGGGAGCTTATCACTTGCCGTTTTAAATTGGTTCCAGCCTCCCAGGCTGCAGCCAGGATGTAGGGTGGAGGTGGGTATTACTGCACACTAAATTGCTGCTGAATCACTGGCTGCCATCATCCTGGGTCCCAGCCGGCTCCAAGCCATGCTCCACCAGCACTTTTTAGAAGTCAGAAAGTTCTCTGACTTCAAAAAAGTGCTGGAGGCACATGGCTTGGAGCTGGCTGGGACCCGGGATGATGGCAGCCAGCGATTCAGCAGCAATTTAGTGTGCAATAATGCCTGCCTCCATCCTGTGTCCTGGCTGCAACCTGGACAGCTGAAGCTGATTTAAAACACCAAGCGATAAGCTCCTAGGACCCCTAAGGAAATCTGTTACTGATTTTAAGAAAAATGGCTTTTGGTTTTGTGGTGTTTTGTTTTGTTTTGCTTTGTTTTGTTTTGCTTTGTTGTTGTTCACACATTAGGGCAGCAAGGGTGGGGAACATGTTGCCCACCAAATTATTGCTAGACTACATCTCCCATCAGTCCTAGCCAGCACAGCCAAAAATGAGGGATGATGAGAGTTGCATTCCAACAATATCTGTAGATCCATATTATAAAAATGGATACCAGTGTGTATGTGTGCACGCACATGTAGGAACAGCGTTCCAGATAGATGGAATCTGGAACCATCCAAGCTTATTAGCCAAAATCCCCTTAGTCCTGACTAGAGCACATCCACTGAAACAACAGAATTTACATAAATCATGATTTCCCCTTTAACAAAAAAAAATTAGTAGCAGAGGCACTAAGAAACGCAGTTACTGAATTGTGAAGCTATGTGACCGATGTGTACTAAAAAGCCCTGGTGCTCATCAGCTACTCAGCTTTGGTTGTGCAGTGCAGCCAATGCTCATTGGTGCCTTTGCTGGCTTTGCTATGTAGTTACAAAGTATTAGCCGTATACTGAATATGGATGTTGCACATCTTCACTATTGTATTTCCCCACACGTAAGTCCGCTTACAAACATGCAATGCCCCAACAGGATTCTGGCATATTATTATTGTTACTCTCCCTTCCTATAACACAAGATCTCAAGGTGGCATACAAATAAAATCAATAAAAACCAGTTAACACAATTTAATATGATTTGACTAAAATGTATTCAACATATTAACCAATTAAAAGAGGTTGAAACTGTTTAAAACCATGTGCATAAGCACTGTGAAGTAAATAAGTTAGCTATGGTTTATTTGGTACCTAAATGAAACCAGTATTGGTGATCATTTGGCCTCCAGCATTCCATAATTGGGGTGCCACCATTGAGAAGGCCCTAACTCACATTCTCACCTCATTAGTGAAATACAGCAGAGGGCCCCCCAGCAGGCAGGAATGTATATAGAGAGGCACTCCCTCAAATATAAAGATTGCAAGCTGTTTAGGGCTTTTAATGTCATCACAGGCACCTTGCATTTAGACTGGACGTGTATTGACAGATCCCAGCTCTAGCTTAAACTTCAGCAAATCGATTTGGAAGTAAGTGTTTTCGTTAATGAAGAATTTGAACAAAATAAACTTGGCTTTTATTTTGTTCTCCACCCTTGGATTTGGCAAGTCCTGAAAATGCTTTTGTAATCTTATGTATGTTTACTTAGAAGGAAATTCAGCTGTATCTAGTTGCGCTTATCCAGAAGTAAGAAAGAAAGAACTGCAGTCTTCAGGGTGGAATGTGTACAGTTATTTCAGCTCTTCCTTTCCCCATTTCAATCATGTAGCTGAGGGCTATCCACTACCATCCCATCCCTGTATTACTACTACTCACTATGACTTAACTGAATCTGACCAGCTTTCAACCCAGGAGTATTAGACGAAGAGCAAGCTCTTGCCTAACCTCTCAGTTTGCTATTCATCAGTTTTAAGGACAAGGTGTTGTTCACACCAGGTGCTACAATATCCCCATTGAGAGGCATCCGAGCATACTAAAACAAATACAAAATTTTCTCAAGATCTGCAGAGTGTTCTCCCACCCTGCACTGACGTTACTCATCCATGCCATAACTTGTCTTCAACCCATTTCATTATGTTAGAACCATGCCTTTGTTTCTCCAAAGACCAATTTTCAAACCACTTCCCATCCGGTGGTAGGAAATGTTTCACCCCAACCTCTGTAACACCCAAGTGGTGGAAATACTCTACTCCTATCTAGTGAAATGGGAAGTATAAATAATTGATCTCATTTATTTGTATCTATTTAGTCCAGGATTAGCGTCAAAGTATATTTTGCATGGCGCCTTTCTGAAATTTTTTTCATTATAGACCTTTTCATGAAACGAGAGGAACAAGAGTGGCCATTCATACAAATAGACAAGTACTGTCTTAAGTTCTTAAGGTGTGATCTTATCCACCAGCTTTTGACAGTTTTGTTGCTGGAAAGTAGTTCTGCTTTTTCTCCAGTGGGAGAAAAAGTTGTTTGCTATAATTACCCAATTATCTCTTGGTCTTTTGACCCCACAAAAGTATACTATAAACACAGTCAAGATGTTTCATAGATCACAAAAACATCACTGAAGGAAGAGAGGTTTGATCTTTTTAAAGTGAGACTATGCACCTGAAGATGTAATGCTTGCATTGAGGCCTTTTTAAAAAGCAAGTAGAAAAACCATGGCTTTGAAAATATATTCGAATATATCCCCACAAACTGTAGCCCTAAATTACACACACACACACCTCTATGTATTAACCATATAGTTTGTGGCTTCTAGAATAACGTACAGTAAAAACATCAATGTTCAAAGATATTTTAGAAAAAAGGCATTAACTGCTTCTGGTAGAGTGGAGATGGGGAAAAGACATGAAACAAAGCACTTTGCTAGTCTG
>NC_056524.1:36280476-36285383 GCF_019175285.1 Sceloporus undulatus
AGAAAGATATTTTCCCCAGTGCTTTATATTGTTTTAAGGGAACTGCTCTTTAAATAGTATAAAAAGCAGGAGCTTGTCATGATACCTTGCCTCTACTACAAACAAACAACTGTCATTCAATTCTTTGTCTACCAGTGCAAGGAAAAGAGAAGGCTGCAATTAGCAGTGTTTCCAAGTATGTAATTATCTCTGTCTTTTGAGATGAGATGTAATTGCTAAAGAACATTCTCCCATGTACACCAGTTGATGTGGATGTCTTTAGATTTTGCAACATGCACAGTATCAGTATACGAGCCATTTCCAGTACCAGCCATCTGCAAATTGTAGCCTTAGACTGTAGCAATTCCTATCATCTTCAGCTAGCATGCCATATTTGGGAAGGCACCAAGTTGTGGAAGGCTGACATGCATTATGTATGTTCACTCACTGACACTTTGTAATTCAAATTAAATTCTCTAATTTCCTGTATGTCAGGGGTAGGGAAAATGTGGCCTGGAAACTGCAACAGTTCTTGAAAAATCCAAAGTCCCAGATCTCCCCAGAATAAAAATGTTCCCCCCCCCCAAATGGTTCAAAACTGCCACAAAACTCAGCAGTTTAGCTCCCACAGTATCCAAACTCCCCCCATTCCACTCTCCGTTTTGGCCAAAACAAAACCAGAACTGAAATGATGTCACTTCTGATCATGTCAGAAGGTACAGCGGGGAGGGAGAATGACCCCAGCCTCTTCCACAATTGCCCAACACTGCTACGTGACAAGGCTCTTAACCTTTTAGTAAAGCCAGGGGAAAAGTGGGCACTCTTTAAATGTTTGCATTTGGATGTTTCTGCAGTTTATAGTTAGGACAAGGTATAACTCTTGAGATTAATGTCTCTGGCTATAAAGTTCCTTTTTCTTCTTCACAAAGTTTTAGACATATTGGATGACAGTATAGAAATAGTACAGTAATAAGACTGAAAGATGTGTAAACTTGTGAATACTTGTTCTTAAGCTCCACATAGTGTTTCCTGTTGTTTCCTTCTTGATTTTGAAAATAATTTTATAAATTTTAAGAGTAGTCATCATTTTGAATTAATAGTAAAAGTCTCTCTTGCTCACTGATGTCTGCCCTAAACAGTTCTGCAACTGGATTGTAACAAATTTATTAACTCAATATCCTGGAGTATTAACCGGCAATCCACTAATAATAATGGTCAGTGGATAGCATATCTATATTGTTTGGATAGAAGTCACAATTATGTGCTTTAATTCATTGACTGTAAATAATAATATTTATATAGCCAAATGGCTACAAGAAATATCCTTTTGAGGAGCCCTGATTTGCACACTCCCATTTCTTATGTATAGCAGCTGCCTCCCTATTTCATGGTTTGAAGTGAAGAGTAGTTCACTGTTTTATCTGAACTGAACTGAAAAATTACAGTTTATATGGCAATCCTGCAGACCCAAAACTGAACACTGATTGCTACGGGGAAGATTTCTTCTTGAAGGCTCCTACTGGTGTTGGTTTGTCTTACCCAGTAATTTTTACAATGACTTTATGCTGAGCCGGACAACATAGGAGTTAAATTCAGCATAATTTGTATGGATATTATTGTCAGGGATCTCCTAATTATGGTCTAGTATTTCCAGCACATATATATTTCAGATTTGGAATTAATGCATTACAAGTAATAGTGTCATGTTATTTTGGTGAAGGAGTGTTATTACCTGGGCATAACAATGTTATTTTATGAAGTAACTTCATTTTGGGGAATGGAAGGTAACACATGACTTCTGAAACATGTTTTGGGAGATTGGAGGCCCTTTTCCTATTTTTAACCATATTTTTGTAAATAAATAAATATAGAAGTAAGGGAACATAATGTCCAACAGATATTGCTCTTTTTTTTAAAAAAATGTGGTTTTTAAAACAACATTCAAAGATCTGTTAGATTTAGGAATTAACATGTGCTTCTATCTGCAGATATCAGGATCACTGAAACCATTTGAGAGGCAGAAAATGGAAACAGCAGATATGAAGAGGGAAAATCAGCTTCTGAAGTATGTAACACTCATTCTGCAACTGTTTTTTGAAAACAAATCTAGCCCTACCTTTGAAGTAGCTAATTACAGCCTGTATTGAAATGTACCTCTTTTTATCACAGTGTTATATAAAATTGCATAGGCTGATAATTACCGATTCTTCTTTATTCAAGCAATTTAATGGTTGAACAACGGAAAGAGCACAGGGGCACTCTTTGAAGAAACCAACGCACTGTTATTTCCAACTTGATATATTTTGTTATTCAGGCCACAGTCTGATTATGTGTCTTCAGAGACCTGGCTGCAATCTTAACCCATATCCACAACCTCTCTAGCCATTAGCATCTAGCTATTAGTCCCAAACCTATCCAGAACAGCTGGCAGCAACTTTCCTACAATGTACATCTATGTTGCTTGGGAGGGTGTATGAATGGAGCTGATTGTGTCTGTTTTTGCCTTTCTCACTGGCACCTCAATAAAAAATATTTCTGAACTTACAATAGGTAATGTTTTATTATTATTATTATTATTATTATTATTAACCTTTATTTATAAAGCGCTGTAAATTTACACAGCGCTGTACATACAATCTTTTAATTAGATGGTTCCCTGCCCTCAGGCTTACAATCTAAAAAGACACGACACAGAAGGAGAAGGGAGGGGTGGCGGGGAAGGGGATGATGTCCAGCATTTCTTCTTTACCTCTGAGGAGATGGACTGGAGGGAGGACATGGCTTCTTGGAGCTAGCCTGCCTCTCTCTCCCTCAAGATGGTGGATGGAGGGAGGGCATTTCTTCTTCCAGACAGGCCTGGGGGAGCTGGCCTGCCTCTCTCTCCCTCAAGACGGAGGATGGAGGGAGGGCTTGTCTTCTTCCAGGCAGGCCTGGTGGAGCTAGCCTGCCTCTCTCTTTTTACTTTCTACAATGAATTTATACTGATTTTATATTCATTTACCTTTAGTCACTAGTATGTTCTGTTGCTGTTGTATTGTTACATTAAGTATTTTATATTTTTAATATTCTGTACACTGCCCGAAGTAGTCTGGTTAGTTCAAGCAATAAATACATAAATACCTTACTTGGAACTGCCTCACATAAGTATGCAGGTCATGTCCAGTCTTTTTTAACTCCTGACAAATAGTACTTAGCTGACAAACTATTTAATTCCATAGCACCTGTGAAGTAATCTATCGTTTTTCACATCCAGAATCTTTTAAAAATATTAATATAAATTTAAGTTAAGCTAGAAGCCAGGAATTTTGGGGGGCTTACAGATCAAGTTAAATAGATATGGGTAATAGTTAATATCCCTAGTTTACTCTTCTTTCTAGCAAGTAGTTTTTCTTCCTTATAGCAACTCCTCCTCGGTCTCCCCAGCTTTCCCTCTGTACTTCAAAATACTTAAGCAACAGTTTTTACCTGTTCTTTAATATTTTAGAGATGCTATTGTTCTCTTTTTAATAAGGTGGATAATTTTAAGCTGGCACTATGCCACTTTGTAATTGCTTTGGATGAATTTGTTAAAAGTCAAACTCTGTCTTTTAATTATACCGGTGCTGCAGAAATCTTTCCATATTATTAAATGTTCATGATGAACCAAGAACTAATATATTTGAGGGCACTGAGAATACAAAATTGTTCTGCAGTGTAGTGTTTCTGTGCCAAGTTTAAACGTAGAAGATAACTATTGCATTAAAAAATCTACCTAGAATAAAGTGCCCCATTATTTAAACAAAATCCAGCAGTCTCATTTTTTATCATAATATTCATAGTTTGACGGATCACAGATTAAGGACTTGTTAGTTAATTGCTTTGTCTTATTCATTAAACAGATCTTACAGTATTAAAACAAACATGTGTAGATCAATTCAGTTGGCAAGTTATGTCTTAATAATTCAGAAAAAAAAATCTTTGATAGATCATGTTAAATGCAATCTTTCGCAGTTGGCCTTCCATTTTCACAGGGGATTCGTTCCGGTACCCACCCCAGCGAAAATGGAGGCTCACACTTATTCAAGCCCCATAGGCTTGAATGCAGTGTGGCACGGGCGTGCGCCATTGCAAATAGTGGAGGTCGCCCCTCCACGTATATTCAAGGCCATGGATCTCAGATCTGTGCATTAGGAGAGGCGACTGTATAAGTGTTCAGATGCTGAACATCTTTGTATATAGAAAAGCTCTTAATTCAAATATATGGCCAGTTTCACAAGAGCTACTTAAGTAGTAGAAGATAATGGTTCTGATATCAGTGGGGCAGTGAGCCCGCTTTGAGTTTATTCTGAACTTTAAAAGAGCTGTCCATGGTCTTATCCTCAAAATAGACTCAGAACCTTGGGTAGTTCCTTTCAAATTCAGACTGAAATCCAGAACAGATACACCAATGCACTGGCATTGAGGTCACTATCTTCACTGCTTAAACAGTTCTTGAGATAGGCCAGTTTGGGCAATGATATGTTTGATAAAGTTGAAACTTTAATAACCCATTTACGCTGTGGCAAACAATTGTTTCAGTTTGGTGTCATTGAAAGGGTTTAGGAAATAGTAGCATTTTTGGACAAATTTCCACATCTGGTACTAAGAGGACTAAATGGATGTAATAGATGTTAAGGAAGTTGTAGATGGAACATATGGACCATGTTACTTTAGAGTAGCGATTTCCAAACTTTGGTCCTCCAGTTGTTTTGGACTTCAGCCCCAAAGTCCTGGGCAGCTTGGCCAAAAGTCAGGAATACTGGGAGCTGAAATCTAAAACATCTGGAGGACCAAGCTTTGGGAACCACAGCTGTAGAATATAGGAGAGAGGGGCAACTGCCTCATGGAGCAGAGGCTAGTGGTGGCAGTAGCAGTCTATCAGCCATTCCTCCTAAATCTCCTGGTTGTCC
>NC_056524.1:36285483-36295814 GCF_019175285.1 Sceloporus undulatus
CCCCCAGTATTTCTCTAAGTTTACTAAAATCCACTCTCTTAAAATCTAGAAAGCGTGTCTGACTATGCCTGGCTTCTCCTTTCCATTGTATAACAAACTCCAGGATAACATGGTCACTTCCAACTAAGGATCCCTTCCCTTGCACTCCATTAACCAAGTCATCCTTGTTGGTTAGGATCAGATCCAAAATAGCTGGCCCCCTTGTTGCCTATTCCACCTTTTCGACAATGAAACTGTCTCCAAGGCAAGTGAGGAATTTTCTAGACCTTGAGGATTTGGCTGAGTTTGAATTCAAGCAAATATCAGGATAGTTGAAGTCACCCATCACTACTACATCTCTCCTTTATGAGTGTGTGGTCATCTGTTCTAGAAAGGCATAATCCAATTCCTCCATCTGACTCAGGGGTCTGTAATAGACTCCCACAATAACATCCTTGTTGTTTCTCTCCCCTTTAATTTTTATCCAGATGCTCTCCACCTGGCTTCCAGGATTGATGTCCTGGATCTCTTCACTGGTGTAAATGTCCCTGACATATAAGGCTATTCCTCCTCCTTTCCTGTTTGGCCTATTTCTCTTGAAAAGGTTATACCCCTCTATTCCTACATTCCAATCATGAGACTCTTCCCACCAGGTTTCAGTGATGCCTAGTACAGTGGTGCCTCGGGTTACGAAATTAATTCGTTCCACCATTCCCTTCGTAACGCGAAAATTTCGTAACCCAAAATAGCTTTCCGTTAGCGCTGGAAGCCTATAGCATTTGAATTTCGCGCCGAAATGAATTTCGTAACCCGAAAAATATTTCGTAACCCGAAACAGTTTTTGCCAATCCAACTTTTTCGTATCCCGGAAATTTCGTAACCCGCGCATTTCGTATCCCGAGGTACCACTGTATATCATATTTGCTTTGTTGTACTAGGAGTTCTAGTTCAGCTTGCTTATTTCCCATACTCTGTGCATTAGTGTAGATACATTTAAGACCATATGCTCCCTTTACTTGCTGCCTGTGCAAACATTTTTTTCTCCCACTGTTGGGTCCTTACACTGCTTGTCTTGTTCCCTCTATGACAGTTTGGCTATTTTCTCCATCCCTGCTGTCTCCCTCCCCCACATAACTCAGTTTAAAGCCCTCTTGATCAAATTCTTGAGACTATTGGCAAAAACGTTTCTGCCAACTGGCGTGAGATGCAACCTATCCCTTGTCAGAAGTCATTCTTCATGGAACCTCAGTTCATGATCCAAGAATCCAAACCATCCGCTATTTTCTTCTCCCTTCCTGGACCATGCCCTTTGACTGGGAGAAGAGATGAGATGACAACCTGTGCATCCACCTCTTTCAACTTCCTACCCAAAGCCTCATAATCCCTTATGATATTCTGAGGGCTGTGCCTTGCAGTATCATTGGTTCCCACATGAACCAAAAGAAAGGGAGTCTTGTCAGCCTCTCTGTCACATCACGGATCTTTGATGGTGTCTAAGAACAAATTCTGTCATTACAAATTAGTTCACTATGTGTGTCACCAAGACACAATAGTAAAATATATAGCCTAAAATCATACTATGAGGTTCCCTGGGCACTGAGATCCTCAAAAGAAGACCATTTCACAGGTGCACTGGCCTTGGGCAGAGTGTGTGTGAGATAGTGCCTTCTCAGTAACTGCCCCTAGGGTTTAGAAATTCATTCTGAAGAAACAACTCACAAAAATTCATTGATAAGTTTGCCTTAGGGTCACCATAAATCAGAAATGACTTGAAGGCATACAGCAAGAACAATGGCTTCAACTTTGCTGTCCTTCCACTGGTAGGCAAAGACTTTTTTTTTATCCTAACAAGTTTATGAGAACTGAATGTTTTTAAAGACAGAGTTTTTAATTTAGTGTTTTAATAGTGCTGATTTCTGAAAGCTGTTTTTGTTACCTTTAATTGTATGTTTTACATTGCTTTTAATGTTATTTATAGTTGAACTCCATTTTATCTTTTATCGCCTTAAGCCTACGGTTAATCCTAAATAAAGCAGGGAATCCATAGGAATCAATGGGATTTACTTATGTTTTGACTCACTGTTCAACAATTGATTGAATAGGTCTACTCTAGTTCAGACTAACCCACAAAGTGTAAGCCTAGATGTTTAAATTATATTAAATTGTCATACAATTTAATTGTATTTAATTGTATTAATTGTAAATGGTATCAATTGAAGTTTAATTTGTAAGCTGCTGTCATGGTGACAACATGGCACTGCCATAATTTCTTAAAACCTTTCACTCTTTTTCACTATGTGCCACCACCGCCCAATATGTGACTCTCACCCACTCAACTACTTTCCTCAGATGCTGGCACTCTGGCTTTTAAAATCCCATTAGCTTGGCACCATTAATTGACAACTAAATACTCACTATCTGAAGTGTCCCAACTAAGAAAAGGTCTCTCTTGGTAGCCTTTATATATGCTTGGTAACATGTATGATGTTATTTTTAAACACACTTCAGGCAACTACTTGTTGAAACAAAGAAACAGAATTTATTTACAAGCAAAGTTCATTACAGTATCATTCTTGTCCCCAGAACACACATAAGCTTTCTTGGAGTAGTGCCAGGGCTGTCTAAGGCGGCCTTTTACCAGCCTGAATAGGAGCAGATCTTCTCCACTCCTATTTAGGCTAGTGGCATGGAAGATTGGGTCTGTGACATGTGCTTGCTTTGGCTCCAGGGCAAGCAGCTCCAGGGCTGCCCCTTTGGGGTAAGTCTTGGAAGGGCACCTATGAAGTAATTAAATAAGATCATCAAATGTAAAGATGATGTCACCAAATTCAGGATCAACCATGCCATAGTACAGTATTTCTGATTTCTATGTATGGTTGAGAAAGCTGTGCAATGAAGAATGTGATGGGGGAGGGGAACCCTAGTCATTTGAAATGTAGTGATGGAGGAATTTTCTACTGTCAAACAAACAAACAAACAAATAAATGGGTCTAAGAGCAAATCGCACTTAAGTCTTCCTAGAGGCCCAAATGGCCAAGCTGAGGCTATTCTAGTTTGGTCACATCATGAGGCGACATGACTCATTGGAGAAGACAACAATAGCAAAGTGGGACTCAGTAGGAAAAGAAGACCACATTGCAGGTGAATAGACTGAGGCAAAGCACACAGGCATGAAGGGGTGGCCAGAGGCCGCTCCATCTGTAACTGACTGGTGACTGCGATGACCACACACCCTGCTCTCAAAGCAGGCCGCTGCCACAATCCCCAGTGGGCTGCTGGCAAAAGCAGTTTTTCGCCACTCCTTTTGCCAGCAGCTTTGTGCCACCTTAGGCAGCCTCGGAGCAGCTTGCGGCAACTTTGGGGGCGTGCATCATCTGCACGCCATGGCCCTGAAGCAGCCAGACGCTGCTCCTTTTGGCCCGTCTATTTCAGGCCTCAATCAATGAAGCCACAGCCCTCAGTGTGCATGACTTCATCAGGACTCTTGGAGGTCTCTCACTCATTGGGTTGCTAACTGGACAACACATTAACAACAACAAATAAGGAAAAACAAAAGAGGAAGGTATTGTAACAGTAAGACAGAGAAACTAATCTAAAATGAAACAGAGAGCACTATAAGGCATCAGCCAGAGGTAAATAACTCCAGGACTACCCACAAGTGTAGATTTCCAACCTACAATTGCCAGCAACATAACCAATGATGAAAAGATTATGTTTTTTTGCTGCTCAAAAGAAATGGAGAAAGACAGTTATTCATCCTTGGGGTTTTGGAGATGCAGAACACCTTTCTCTAGAAACTGAGGGAAAAGAGTAAAATACAAGAGACAAACTGATTGCCTTCATGTTTATTCACCTTGTATATTCCAAAATATATTCAAATATGACATAAATGTCTTCAAATATTCCCTTTTATAGGATATCAGTCTCTGGAATGTCTCACAGCTCAGGTAAATAGCACTATTAATGGTACAATCCTTAAATGTTTACCTACAAATTAGTCCCAGATTAGATGTGCATAGGCCAAAGAAGAGCATCAGAAGCTGTGGTCTGTTTCCTTGGTTTCATATCTATTCTTGGCATGAACCAATCTCTCTCGTTGCAGGGAATAATACATTTACCAAACCCTTATTTCTCCTTTTCTGTGATACTGTGGATGTAACACAAACAATTTTAAGTTTAGGAGAAGGTTTTTTGCTGCATGTTGCTTCCAGTTTTTAAAAATTACTAGCATACAGAGTAATCCTATTTTGTTTGATATAGCAGACTGCAGAATCAGCAATGAAAACAGCATTTCTCTTTAAATGTAAACTACATTTTGAAAGCCTTCCAAAAGGAACTGCACAATTTGCTTTTTCCCAGAATTTGGCGTATTAACACTGCCTTTCTGCATGGGGTATAGACACATATGTTTGACATATTATGAAAATAGATCGTCACCATGAAGCCGCCATAATCTATTCAACCTGCCATTTCAAGTCAAATGCAATTATCATGTCATAGGTCAAACAAATGTACCCTCCTATGAACCCTATCAGATAGCATCTTTAGCTGCCCTAATTACATATTTTAACATTATGGTCATAATTGTGGTGCTTTTATGATGCCAATGCTTAGATGTGCAATTTTCCCCACTGTGGGTCCTTACACGCTTGTCTTGTTCCCTCTATGACCGTTTGGCTATTTTCTCCATCTCTGCTGTCACCCTCCCCCACATAACTCAGTTTAAAGCCCTCTTGATCAAATTCTGAGACTATTGGCAAAACGTTTCTGCCAACTGGCGTGAGATGCAACCTATCCCTGTCAGAAGTCATTTTCATGGAACCTCAGTCCATGATCCAAGAATCCAAACCATCCGCTATTTCTTCTCCCTTCCTGCACCATGCCCTTTGACTGGGAGAAGAGAGAGATGACAACCTGTGCATCCACCTCTTTCAACTTCCTACCCAAGCCTCATAATCCCTTAGTATTCTGAGGCTGTGCCTTGCAGTATCATTGGTTCCCACATGACCAAAAGAAAGGAGTCTTGTCAGCCTCTCTGTCACACCGGATCTTGATGGTGTCTAAGAACCAATTCTGTCATTACAAGTTAGTCACTATGTGTGTCCACAAGACCACATAGTAAATATATAGCCTAAATTCATACTATGAGGTTCCCTGGGCACTGAGATCCTCAAAAGAGGACCATTCACAGGTGCACTGGCCTGGGCAGAGTGTGTGTGAGATGTGCCTTCTCAGTAACTGCCCCTAGGGTTTAGAAATTCATTCTGAAGAAAACACTCACAAAAATTCATTGATAAGTTTGCCTTAGGGTCACCATAAATCAGAAATGACTTGAGGCATTACCGCAAGAACAATGGCTTCAACTTTGCTGTCCTTCCATGGTAGGCAAAGACTTTTTTTTTTATCTGACAGGTTTATGGAACTGAAGTTTTAAAGACAGAGTTTTTAATTTAGTGTTTTAATAGTGCTGATTTTCTGAAAGCTGTTTTTGTTACCTTTAATTGTATGTTTTACATTGTTTTTAATGTTATTTATAGTTGACTCCATTTTATCTTTTATTGCCTTAAGCCTACGGTTAATCCTAAATAAAGCAGGGAACCATAGGAATCCAATGGGATTTACTTATGTTTTTGACTCACTGTTCAACAACTGATTGGAAGAGGTCTACTCTAGTTCAGACTAACCCACAAAGTGTATCCACCTGGCTTCCAGGATTGATGTCCTGGATCTCTTCACTGGTGTAAATGTCCTTGACATATAAGGCTATTCCTCCTTCTTTCCTGTTTGGCCTATTTCTCTTGAAAAGGTTATATGCCTCTGTTCCTACATTCCAATCATGAGACTCATCCCACCAGGTTTCAGTGATGCCTATTATATCATATTTGCTTTGTTGTTCTAGGAGTTCAAGTTCAGCTTGCTTATTTCCCATACTCTGTGCATCAGTGTAGAGACATTTAAGACCATGTGTTCCCTTTACTTGCTGCCTGTGCAAACATTTATATACAGAGATGTCTATACTGTATATATATCCACCATACAGCCACTTTATTTCTTTCTGAAAAGTTCTTCCTAAAAACTCCAATTTTCCAGAAAACTGTGAAATCAACTCTTCAGTTTCAATAACTTATTGTAATGAAGCCAAAGTATACACACTAGCAGTATATGCTTTGACAGTTGCATCCATATTTACCATCTTAGCATTCCACTTATGTAACGCAATAAAAAAATACTTTTCTTTCAGAATCAAAGAATGCTGAGTTTTTCTCCTGATAACCATCTTACTTACAAACATGCCAGAAGGATAGTTTTTTGTGGGGTTTTCGGGCTATGTGGCCATGTTCTAGAAGAGTTTCTTCCTGACGTTTTGCCAGCATCCATGTCTGCCAGAAGGAAAATGTTATTCTCTAATTTAGTGATTTCAAATATTTATTACTTACCCCTCAGTTTGAAAACATCCCGCAGCAACTTAGAATCAATAATTTATGGAGTAGTCTTGATTCCTGGTTATTTACAGAACAGACAACTGCAAAAGGAGTCCAAACCTAGAACATTCCACTATACAATATACACACATGGCATAAAGACAAAGGAATTGAGTTACACCTTTGGGATGAATGGTGGGGGCTTTCACCACACACAGTTATAACCATATGATTCCACTTTAACTGCCTAAGTTCCATCCTATGGAGTCTTGGGGTTTGTAGTTTAGGGATGGGTATTGGAAATCTCACCCAGAGAGCTCTAGTGCCTCCCAAATCTATAAATCCCAGAATTTCATAGGATGAAGACATAGTGCTATAATTATAAAGGACCATGAAGGGAAAGAGATTTTCTAATATAAGCTTTTGTAGAATGCAAGAAATTTCTTTTTCCCAGTTAGCCTCTAAATATTACTGGATTCCTTTATATCTTTTTAGGCTAAACAAACTAACACAGCCATCTGTTTGAATACATATATGAAGAAACAGTGGCTGAGATCCTGCATGGGTTATCTAGTTATGATCTGTCTCCCAATCTGATCCTGCCAAACCCACTGTAAAAGCCAGGCAGCTGCACCAGCTGAGGAATTGCACTGTGTTGGCAAATGAGGTGCTGAAGGATAATGCACCCAGCCATCTCCTGCCAGCCTATCATGGTTGTGATGGGACCACTGTAGGAGGATCGTCTATCTTCAGAGCTCTGCTCACCAGCACTGTGGAACTCATTTGGTTGATGTGGCTGCTTGACTTTTATAGTGTTTTTTTTTAGTGGTGGCGAGGGAGTTATGTGAAATTGCAATAGTGGTAAACCATAAATGTTAAAAGCAAAATTCATAGAGCTGTAAATCTAGCTTACAATATCATAATTACAGGTATACCTCAGTGAAGTAGATATATTCTGGGACATTTGTTCTTTAAAAGAAAATTTGGTGCCGGCGGCAGAAATAACATGGAAAGAAAAGGGATAGGTTCCTAAATCACAAGAAAGAAGAGGAGTTCAGCAAGTTTCAGCAGAATTGTTATTCAGAACTAAAAGTATGCACATGTGAACTGAAATAACTGGCTCAGATAAGCCATGCATAAGTAAACAGAAACTTTTTGAATCTTCAGTCTAGAGTCCCCTAAAAGCTTCTTCCACCAGTCTCTATTTTCATATGATTTCCAATTTTGTGGTCAAGCCTATGATTTTTTTTATTATGTTTGGAGTAAGTGATAATGCTTCCCCCCCCCTTTTTTTTTCCCAGTCTTGATGTTCATGCATGCAGTTGCTTTTTATTTTACCTGTTGTAGGCAAACACACTGCTACAGTATGATCGGCTAGAGTAGAATACCATTTTCCCCTCTCAAGACATGCTGCTGCAACCTGACACCAAAAGTCTTTGTTCTCCATCCCTCCTTTATCATCCTCCCAGCTAGACAGAGGAGGAAATTGAGGTTGCAGACCAAGGGCCCATTCCCACTTGCAGAAAAATCCACGTTGGAACCTGGCTCCGCTCCGCTGATCAAAGTGGTTCCAAAAGGCCCCCTTATATGAAGCAACTCCAAGTACATCTCCAAGCCACTCTGTACTCCACTGCTCTGCTTAGGTCCTACAGACTCAGCCCATAACCTCCTTGATTGAGTCCAAGCATGTGGCATGTAGTCTTCTCTCTGTCTATTGCCTTGTACCTTTCCTAGCATTTTTGCCTTTTCTAATGAGTCAAGACATGACTCATTATGCGGTCAAATAGCACTCTTCTCCAGCACCACGTCTCAAATGAGTTAATTTTCTTCCTATCAGCTTTCTTCACTGTTCAGCTTTCATATCCATACATGGTGATGAGGAATACAATGGCTTGGACAAGTCTAACTTTAGTGCTCGATTATGTACTGTATCTTTACTCCTTAGCATCTTGTCCAGTTCTTTCATAGCTGCCTTTCCCATTACTCGTCTTCTTCAGATTTCTTGACTGCGGTCTCAATTCTGATCAATGTTTGATCCAAAACATGGGAAAACTTTAACTATTTTAATTTCCTCATTGTCCTGCTTGCTCCTTCTTATCCAGATGCCTGAACTGTGTTTTTAAAAGTTCAATTGGCATTTAAGTTATTGCAATGCTAGAAATTTGGTGACAGAAAGAAAATTTCATGAGGACCAGAATTCTTATGGTGGGACAATGCCCTCGTTTTGTCTCTCCCAGTAACTATACCCCTGTTTGGCAAGATGCAAAGTTAATGGCTACTTTCCCTTTCTAGAGACAAAAAGTTAGGCTGAAAATTCAGCAGTCATTAAATTGCTTTAGTCAAAGCGCACTGCATCCTGAGTAACCTTAGAATAATGTGACAGTCTTTCTATTAGAAAACCTGGAGGCTGGATTTAATGACTTTTAAAAGCCAATAAACCAAAGTGTAAATATTACCTAATATTCTGATGGAGACTGAACCCTCAGTAAACTACAATCCCTCTGGTAGAAGATTCCACCCTGAATGACTAAAGCTGTAGTTCTCAATTAAATAAAAATAGATATAGGTCCATGAGTAAAAATGAAAATGAGAAATCAAAGTGAATGTCTTTATAAAGATAAAGGGAAAGTTGTGAGCTTTAAAATTCTCTAAGAAAAATTCCCAGGCTTCATAATACAAAAAAAAAAAAAAAAAAAGAGGAACTGTTTCAGACTCCTCTAAACAACATATGATAGATTAATCTGCCTTCAATTAGTTTTCTTAATTTTTGCTGAAAAACTGTATTTTACAACATGTAATTAGTTAAAAGTTTAGCTAATTTACTAAGCCCTGCCTCCCCAAACATGATGGGAGGGATAGAATTAAGATCATGGCAATAGTGTCACAATCAAGGCTAAGTAGCAACTGTGAATACAGAACAGTTAGTAACTATGAGTAACTGTTCTGTATTCCAATAATTACTGTATTTTCTGGCATATAAGACTACTTTTTAACCCAGGAAAATCTTCTCAAAAGTCGGGGGTCGTCTTATACGCCGGGTGTCATCTTATAGGGCAGGTGGTGAAAACTTCTGAGCCGGACTGGAGAATCTGTGGTCGCCACATATGGTGGGGGGAGCTAAAAAATGGCTGCAGCCACATCCCCACCGCATGTGACGATCGTATGAAAGCAGCTACCGCTCTGATAGTCTTGGAGACAGGAAAGGCTGGGCAGGCAGGGAGAGCTGACCAATCCATGCAGGCTTTGTATACAACAAGGTTTCCTGCTAAGTACCTGCATGTCATTTGAATTAAAATTACCATATTGAAATCAAATCTGATGTTTGTTTTTTTAATTTTTATTTGGTGTGCATTGGAAGAGGGGTAGTCTTATACGGTGAGTATATCCTAAAGTCTATATGTTAACTGGCAAAGTTGGGGGTTGTCTTATACGCCCAGTCATCTTATATGCCAGAAAATACGGTACTTAGTTACTCATACTTAATTATGTAGCTAATGTAGAATATGGGCCAGTATTTTTCAACCAAAAATGTTTTTCAGCAGAGGCTTGAGGGATTGGGGATGTGAGCAGATGAGGGCCCTGGGCAGCACAGGACTCCCCAAAGGATTGTAGACTACATGATTCCCACACTGTTACATAGTTAGTCCCAGTTCAGAGCCAACAGTTTTAGTCTAGTAAGTCCACGGTTTACTGAAATGAATATTGTGTCCTCTTTCCCTTCATTTTCTTTTCATTATGACAGACATCCAGGGTTTACAAAACTAGTTTTCCATAACATCTGAAGCAGGAAACTCTGACTGATTCTGACTTCGCACCAAAATACAAAATTTCTCCTTCATCACAGCTTCTCAATGTAGATATATAGAGAAATGGTTAAATTTATAGTCCTCAGCTGTCTTTTCTTTAGACATGAAATAAAAGGAATGAGAA
>NC_056524.1:36295914-36299480 GCF_019175285.1 Sceloporus undulatus
TATCTCTTCCCTCATTGCAGCTGGAACATAGATCATGGAGTCTTTGAGCCAAAGCCCTCGGTCATTCTGGGCCAACCGGCCTTTATTATTAATCAACCACTCATCATTTTCAGAAGCTTGCTTTATCTTTAACAACACCATGTCCAATTCTGTAGGAGGCTTGTCTCCTTCCTTCTTAGCCTGACTGCGTGTAACTACCGCTAGGCTCAACTGTTCAGGTGTGAACATAGTCTCAAGGGGAACAGTCTCCTTCCCCATGTGTTGGGGCAGTCTGGACAAAGCATCAGCCAAGATGTTTTGTTGGCCTGGAAAGAACTTCAGTTTAAACTTATACTTGTAAAAGTCCTTGGCCCACCGCCTTTGTTTGGGGGTGAGTTTTCGAGGAGCCTGTAGAGCTTCCAGATTATGATGGTCTGTCCACACCTCAAACTGGTGGGATGCCCCTTCCAAAAACTGTCTCCAGCTGTCAAGTGCGTGCTTAATAGCATAGGCCTCTTTCTCCCAGCAGGGCCACCCTACCTCCCCCTTTTGGAATCTCCTGGAAAGGTAAGCACAGGGCCTTAGCAACCCATTGTTATCTTTTTGCAACAACACAGCCCCCATAGCATAGTCACTGGCATCAACTTGAACCACAAATGGCTTATCAGGATCTAGATGTAACAAAATGGGTTCAGTGTTGAACAGGCGCTTCAGCTGATCAAAAGCTTCCTGACATTTGTTTGACCAGTGAATAGGTGTCGAAGGCTTGGTCTGTTTCTTTTCTTTGGCCCCTGCCCCCACCCCCTTCGAGTCTAACGTTTTTGTCTTAAGCAGGTCCGTTATTGGCAAGGCAATCCTAGCAAACTCTGGGATAAATTGCCTGTAAAAATTTGCAAATCCTAAGAACTTTTGTACTTGCTTTCGGGTTTTGGGGGGGCTCCCAATCCAACACAGTCTGTACTTTAGCGGGGTCTATTTCAATCCCTTGATTGGACACTCTGTACCCCAGAAAATCCAGCCGGTCAGTGTGAAAGTGGCATTTGGACAATTTTACATAGAGCTGGTTTTTTAACAGCCGCTTCAGCACTTCCCTCACCAGTTTAACGTGACTATCCAAGTCTGGAGAGTATATCAGGACATCATCCAAGTAGACCAGGACCCCATCAAACAATAGGTCATGTAACACCTCATGGACAAGCCTCATGAAAATGCCGGGCGCTCCCGCCAAACCAAAGGGAAGAACTAAGTATTCAAATGCCCCTAAGGGGCAATTAAATGCAGTCTTATATTCATCCCCTTCTTTAATTCGCACCCGATAATAGGCATCCCTCAAGTCTAGTTTGGTAAACATCTTGCTGGTGACCAGTCGGCCCAGCATGTCCTTCATTAAAGGCATGGGGTACTTGTTAGTACTACAAATCCCATTCAGGTTCCTGTAGTCTGTGACCAGGCGAAGGGAGCCATCTTTCTTCTCCCGGAAGAAGACAGGTGCCGCAAAAGTGGAGGTTGACGGTCTAATGAACCCTCTAGCCAGGTTCTTTTCAACAAACTCTTTGAGAGTGGTTAATTCCCTTGGGGTCATCGAGTAGAGTTTTGGTTTAGGAAGGGGCGCCCCTGGCTCTATCTCAATGGCACAGTCCGTTTCCCTGTGAGGTGGCAAGACATCATTCTCTTTGGACTCAAACACTTCTTTAAGATCTTGGTAACGGGGGGAAAGTATCAGTTTCTTCCTGATTGCCGTTCCCCACCTCCCATGGGGTTTGCCCCTCGTGCCCAGGTTCTAAGTGCGCTGCTGCATCTGCCTGCTGGGGTTTTGGAATCACCACGGGCTTGAGCAAAGGAGGGACCATCACAGACGCCTCCAGCCCGTGTTCCCTGCAAATGGGATCATCAAATATGAGTTGTCTCAGTCTCCATTTGGTAGTGGGATTATGGTGGTGCAGCCAATCAATCCCCAGCATCACATGGTAGCGGTATGTGGGCCCCATTATTAGTTGGATTTTTCCCAATGGTCAGATATTCCCAGCTAAACTGGGACAGTCTTTTTTTCTGACGCCTGCCCTCCCATCACATTTCCATCCATTTGAGAAAAAGGTATGGGGTCCCCCAATGGTTGGGTTTTTATGCCCAGAGTCTGTACAACTGTAGGTTTAATTAAGCACCGTGTGCACCCCGAGTCTATGGCAGCGGTCAGTTCCATGGCCTTACGGCCCGGGCCCACCATTAGAGTCACAGTTAATTCAAACAGGGGAATACCCCCACTCACCATAGGTTTGCGGCCATCTGGTCCCGCAGCCTGCCTTTTGCCGCTTTCTAAGGCAGGCTTAGGTAGTTTAAAGCTGGCTCTTTGGATCCTGAGCTGTCGCTGTCAGTCCAAACTTCTCCCTCCACTTCCCCTGCTGCTTGCAGGCTCCATTCTCCTGAGGGTTTTTTCTCTGCTTTGCTCTTCCCTCCTTTGGAAGCCATCGCCAGTGGGGCTTGGAAGGGGCTGGTTTTTTTCTCCTGGCTCCTCTCTGGTCAGGCTGCAATTAGGTGTCCTTTGCGGCCGCATCCCAAGCACAGGCCCAGTCTTCGCCGGCGTTCCTGCTCGCTCTCGGGTGTGTCACTCTGCTGCCCTCTGGCCTTTTGCCCGGCTGGCTTGTTTCCTTTCGCCTCCTTTTGCCTTCTTTGAGTCAGCATCTTGACTTCGTGCTGGATGGCCTCTGCCTCTCCAGCCAGACGAATCCACTCTAGGGCAGTGAGGGGGTTGCCTTTCGTGAGTGCCCACCGTACTATTTCTGGGCGCAGCCCCTCTTTAAAATATTGGATCTTCATCCCCTCTGTGCAGTCTGGTACCTATGCCACCAATCGTTGGAACTCCATAGCATACTCCGACACAGACCTGGATCCTTGATCCAATGCTTTCAAACTGGTTAGAGCTATGCTGGCTCGAAAAGTGTCTTCAAATCTGGCCCTGAGAGCCCTCATAAAGTCTGGTAGATTTCTCAGCTCAGCAGCCTGGCAATCGTACAGCTGCACTAGCCAATTCGCCGCCTCTCCCTTGAGGTGTCTGGCTACACATTTGACCTTGGATGCCTCATTGGGAAACGTGGGTCCCCACTCCTCCATGTGGTCCGCTACCTGCAACAAGAAGTAGGGCAGGGTCTGCGGGTCCCCATCATACTTGACTCCCAGCTTCCTGGCCTGTGGCTCTTGTGCTTGATCCGGTGCCGGCCCGGCCGGTGGGGGAGCTGGTGGTGGGGCCCCTGCCGCCCCCGGCACTGGAGCTGCCTGAGCGGCGTGGGGGGGAGCTGCCCCGGCCCCGGCCCCGGCTCCTGCGCCTCTGGCGCCTGCGTCCCCCTTCAATATGTCCAATATCTTCAGGATTCTAACATTAGGTCTCCTCCACTTTCCTTTTTATACTTTTTAAGTAAGCTAATAATTAAAGGGGATTGTGTCACTGCTGTTCAAGGGAGAAAAATGTCTGACAAATGTGCTTTTCCGAGTCATTTCCTTAAAATGAAGTGGCATCTGATCTTGGAAACTAAACATTGTCAGAACTGGAAGGGAGAATGACAGGGAAATACCAGGTGCTGCAAGTTATATTC
>NC_056524.1:36299580-36307793 GCF_019175285.1 Sceloporus undulatus
ATTAAGGTATAGGACAGAATTTTTAACAAGGAATTAAAAACTATGAAGTCATTATTTATAAACTGAACATTTAAGTTTCATATAGATTAGCATGAACAAGAAAAAGTACCATAGTAAATTAGGGGAATTTTAACATGTATATAATAGTATTTGCAAACAACAGTTCAAAGAGGTAGCCAACATTATACATCTCCCTGTCAAAAGAAAGATGTAAGTTATTAACACTGGCAAACACAGTAAAAAGTGGGAGGGGGGACAAAGAAAATGGAGCAAACTAGAGGAAGAAAATTGGAATCATTACTCTTTTTCAATTTCCACTGCAGAAATGTTAGAAAAATATGAGAATGAAAATAAACCACACCGAGGGGATTCACCATTTTAACTGATGTAGGGATGGGGGAAGAAAACTTTGGCTGAAAAGTTTTAGTTTCAGTACAGGCTGAAGGAAACAAGTATTTATTTGCTCTATTTATAGAAGGCAAAGCTAAGCACCTTTTTAAATGGGTTTACTCTGGTAGAAGCATTGTACAACATAAAACAATGATCAAACAGAACATATTCCCTTTTATCTGCATCTCCATCTAATATTTTTAGCATGAACAGTGCAATTGTCACAAGGCCAAAAACCATTTAAGTGCTCCTTTTAGGTAAAAATGCTTCCTCCACAAACTCCATAAATTTTAGGGTACTATTATTATTATTATTTGGTCAGAATGCTTTCTAAACAGTTCTTTGCTATGCAAAGCAATCATGACTCAGCATAAGACTGTAAAGTAGGATGAATTAATCTTGCCCTCTACATTTTAATCCTTTTTAACTGGTCCTATTACAAAATCATGATTGAACTTTATTTTTTGGTTTTCACAACTGTCTTGATTAGTATTGATCAAGTGTCCAAACTTAAATATTCAGAAGCAATGGAAAGGGTACGTCGATAGGTTTGACATGGACAAACTCCTCTACTTCAGGGAAGCATGGATGGCTAAAATTACTGAAGGTTTTTACAAGTCTATTCAACTCAAGAATCATACAGCTGGAAGAGACCTCAAGGGCCATCCACTCCAACCTTCTACTATGCATGAATCAATCAAAGCACTCGTGGCAGATGGCCATCCAGCCTGTGTTTAAAAACCTCCAAAGGATGAGACTCTACCATACTTCAAGACAGCATATTCCACTCACAAACATCTCTTACTGTCCAGACATTCTACCTAATCATTAAATTGAATCTCTTTTCCTGTAATTTGAATCCACTGATCCATGTCCTATTCTCTATAGCAGCAGAAAACAAGCTTGCTCCAGCCTCAGTATGGCACCCCTTCAAATATTTAAACAGGGCTATCATATTACCCCTTAACCTTCTCTTCCCCAAACTAAATGTGATCAGCGCCCCAACCTTCTCCTGATAGGCCATGGCTTTCAGACAATTCACCATTTTAGTCAAACTCCTCTGAACATGCTCCAGCTTGTCAACATCCTTTTTTAATTATGCTTCCCAGAATTGGACATAGAATTCCTGGTGAGGTGAGGCCTGACCAAAGCAGAATAGAGTGGCACTATAACTTTCCTTATTCTAGACACTATGGCGGGTTATAAACCACCATAAAGTACGCGCTCCATGCGTACTAGGGTTAGGAAGGGCCATATTAGGGTTAGGAAGGTTCTTACCTTCCTGACGGCCCTTCCTCCCAGTATGTGCGGAGCACGGACTTTATAGAGGCACCCATCCACATGTGCATCCTGATGCCATTTCAGCGCTCCTTTTTCGCTGCGCGGGGATGCCTCCCGGTCTGGCCACTGGGGCTTCCCTACGCAGCGAATGGCAGCGGCAGGAAAACGGCCCCTTGAGGGCCGTTTGTAACCCGCCTATTATTCTATTGATGTAACACCTAGAATCACATTGGCCTTTTTATCTCTGCATCATACTGTTGACTCACATTCAACTTGTATCTACTAGGACTCCTAGATTGCAACATGTACTATTGTCAAGCCAGGTATCCCTGTCCTATATCCTATATCCTATGCATTTTATTTTTATTCCCTAAGTGTAGTACCTTACATTTCTCTGCATTGAAATTCATTTTGTTAGTTTTGGCCCAGCTTTTTAATTATTTACAGTCATTTTGAATTTTGATCCTGTCCTCTGACGTATTAGCCACCCCTCCTAATTTGGTGTCATCTGTGAATTTGGTAAGCATGCTCTCTATTCCTTCATTCATGTCATTAAAAAGATGTTGAATAGCACTTGGCTCAGGGCAGAATCCTGTGGCACCCCACTGGTCACATCTCTCCAGGATGAGGAGGAGTCATTAGTGAGCATCCTTTGTGTTTGGCCAGTCAACCAATTACAAAGCCACCTAACAGTACCATTGTCTAGTCCACCTTTTATTAGCTTCTTTTCAAGAATATCATGGGTGACCTTGTCAAAGACCTTACTGAAATAAAGATACACAGTATCTGCATCCTTTCCTCCATCTACCAAGCTCATAACACTGTTAAAAAGAGAGATAAGATTAGTTTGTCATGATTTATTTTTGAGAAACACATGTTGACTTTTAGTGATCATAGCATTACTTTCTAGGTTCTTACAGACTGACCATTTAATAATCTGCTCAATAATCTTTCTTGGCACTGATATCAGGCTGACTGGGCAGTAATTGTTTGGATCCTCTCTTTTTTTTCTTTTTAAGAGCTGATAAAAGTAAAGGCGTTTCACCAAGGCTATGCAGAAAGCAAGCCATTTAGGGTTTTAGAGACCAGCAAATCCCTTTAATTGTGATTATATGTGTCTATATGTGTCTTGTACTACACAACATGTGAATATCTTTTTTCCACCTCATGCAGACCTATGCAAAGCTAAGCCTTATACCACACAGCCCAGGTTTACAGCTTCTTGGTGAAGTGCAGCCAGGATTCGAGAAACATTTGACTATACCTCTGTGTCCAAACACAGAACAGTAATATTAGCACAGAGATCCAAAAGGGACCTGTACAGGTCTCAGTACTGCTGTAATAATTGCTGAGTATCTAAAAAAGGACACACACATGTGCAACAAATAAGAAATGTTTCAACAGAATATAGATTTAAAATATCTTCCTAGGTAGGAGGAGAAAGTCAAAGTATCATTCATCAGTTATAATTATTGACCAATTATGCACAGTCTTTGTATTACACTATTTGTAGCTCATATTATTTATTCATTTATTTCAAAAGTTTATGAAATATCTTCCATCCATACTAATACTAGGATGACAGTATAGATACTAAGAAGATTTACCCCTTTTCTCATGTAAGATGAACAAATGGATGTGAAATTTTACCAGCAGAAAATCAGTCAAAGTGATAAGGGCTTTTGAGTCTATACAGAATTTGCTATCACTAACTGCAGCTTTAAATTCTATCAAAAGTGCTATTAGCTTTAATAATAGTTCAATAAAATAAAATTCTGGAATGCTTCAACAAATGGAACTATACTGTATTATAGATGGTCTTATACATGGCAGATTTTTGTTAGCATAGAATGCTGCCATTAAGAGAACCAGCCAGTTATTTCTATGTTCAGCCAATCTGTCTGAATTAGAAAAAAACTTTGCACACCTGCAACCACACTCTCTTGAGAACCATTAATTAATAATTTCATATATGGGAGTAACACTGAAGCATACTCAACAACCATGGAAGGGGCCATATTTCCAACCCTTTCCTGTTCTCTGTTTAAGTAGCTGTCTTTAGCTGTCCAATAGGTTTGCTCTTATTTTGGAAGGAATAGAATACCATTAAGAAGATCTGACTAGTCACTTGTGGCTTTTTTTATACAGTAGGACTTAGAATGCTTAGCTGATCAATATTTAATGGAGTAACACTCCTTTCTGCTGTCTAAAGAATTTTTTGTCCTCTTTGTTTCACATCTATTATAGTTTATGTCAATCAAAAGATTTCCTTAGAGAACATGTAAGCAGGAGCACTTCCCAAGTAAAGAGAGCAAATGGAACATGTTCAACAGACAGGTTATAAAGGATAACATACTCTCTTGCGCTAGCAAATAAAGTAGGTTAATGTCACCAACCTTAACATAATGGTAAGAACCATCTAAAAGACTCTCAAAATCATTAGTTTACAGCAAAATGGTAGCCATATGTGTTCCACAAAAGACAAACTAGTTTTCATTTTTTTTTAAATGTCACAGTCAACTTTTGCATTTATTCTGTTGTGTAGTATTTAACTACCAGTAATAATATCTTGCCGTTTGAAATATTGCCTGGAATACCTACTGGTACATAGTATCACCAATTAAAAATCCTCTAATACCTTCATCAACTGGCAAAACCACCTCTGGTTTTGGAAATATTGCCTAAGAAAACCCTATGAAATTCATGGGCTCACCATAAGTCCACAGGTGATTTAAAGGTACATGCATATGCACACACACACACACAATACCCTAATATCAATTATCTTAACAATGATCAAATATCCAAACAATGATCTTTGCTCAACCTGCAAGGAGAAGAAGCATATGCAAAAAGAAAAAGCCCTCAGTTGTATGAAAAGATATGTCTGATTAGTTTCACTAAGGAAACTATTCAAGATTTGACACATTGCTTATGTTTCTTAGACTGCATGAGTGAGTCCTAGCTTTGCTTCTTTCCTAATCCAAGAAAACTCAATGTTTCTACTACAAGATTTTGCTGTCTTTTCACATCTAGACATTCTGAAGTTGTCTAGAATAACTTCAGTGTATTCAATAGACCAACTGACTATACCCTATTGTGAAAGCAGAATTTCCTAATCTAAAATCAAACCAAACCAAAGAGGTGAGAGAAAGAGATACTATTAGACTGAGCGTTAACCAGTGTGGTACAGTGGTTTCAACATTGGATTGGGACACTGGGAGACCAGGGTTCAAATCCTGGCTTGGCCATGGAAAAACACTGGGTGACTTTGGGCACGTCCACTCTTTCAGCCTCAGAGGATGGCAATGACAAACCCCCTCTGAAGAAACTTGCCAAGAAAATCCAATGATAGGTTTGGTTTAGGACTGCCATAAATTGAAACGACTTGAAAGCAAACAACAACAACACTTAATATCAGATCCATTGAAATAATTGAGACTTAGGTTAGTCACGACCAACTTAAGTCCTATTATTCTCAATGGATCTAGTGTTAAATATGACAGAGCCACCAACAGTCACTGTCTTATATTTTTACAGCAGAAAGTTTATCTTCAAAATCTACACTGAACTTACCAGATCCTCACAAAGAACCCTTCTTGAGATCCAGAATCCAATGTAATATACAGCTGTAGTCCCAAAATACTATTCAGATAACCACATCCCACCCTCTTCCAGGTAGTCTGTACAAGCAATAGCAAGCAATAGCAAGTACATTTCTATACTGCTTATCAGACTTAAGCACTCCCTAAGCGGTTTACAATGTGTAAACTAATTGCCCCCAACAAGCTGGATACTCATTTTAGCGACCTTGGAAGGATGCCAGGCTGAGTCGACCTTGAGCTCCTGCCTGTTATTGAACTCACAGCCTAGTGGTTTGTAAGTGACTGGTTGCAATTCAGGCATTTAAGAATGGGATGCATGTGTGAGGGAGAGAAAGAGGGGAAAACATATTTTATGTGGAGGAGGAGTACTTAAATCTTCTGGGACAAGTACCAAAAAAATCTGGAACCACTGCTGCTGCAGATTGACTCTCGGCCCACAAAAGGAGTTAAATATATGAAAACAATTGTTTTAAGGCAGTAGAAAAGGTCCCTAACAGGAAGACCAATGAGAAGCTGATCTCAATGATGGGGGGAAAGGGCTTTCTCTGGCTTTGAGATTTGTCAATCTGTGCAGCAATTAACACCAAATGAATTTTCTAGCTATTTAGAGATGACACACAGCTGCAGTATAATGGTATCTATTATAAAATTGCAGCATCAGTTAAAAAAATATATAAGCGGAATAACACTGCCACCAACTACTAGCTTGCAAGATGTACTTGAAACAGAGCGTTTCATTTTTTCCCCCTTCTCAATATATATTCATTTTCAGTAGGCCAGAAATTACTTTCCAGTTAAGTAGAGCTCACTCCTTTAAATCCCTGTAGATTGCCATGCTCTGTGATATTAAAGTTAAATCTTCAAAATAATGTCACTTACTTAGAAAAGTGATACACCACCCTTAAGGCTCTGGTGGGCAAAAGGTGGCTCCGGGGCTGATGCACCCCACTTAACATCGTTTTGTGCCTTTGACTCTGTCAGACTTTTCCAAGCCACTCTTTCCAGAACTGCATCTCTGGAAAGCCTCCAGCCACACCAATTCACTTTTTAAATAGGTTGTATATGCTCCAGTATTTTACAGATGAAAACTGGGACACATTTAGCAAAGCGATGTTAGAGTCTGATTAAGATGGCAAAAGTTATTAATGAAAAACACACAAGCTAGGAAAGGCTGCAGCAGTTTGCTTTTTGCCTGGGTCTACTAGGAAGGGCAAGATTTCACCCACTCCTCTCTCCCTACTAAATGAAGAGAATGCAAATTATTTTTACACTCACACTAAGCTTGCAGCACTTGAAGTAAACTGAGACATAGGGGGAAAGTGGGAAGAAGAAAAAGAAATTGGGACATTTTAAAAACAGCTGAAAAACTGGGATGACAGATTAATCAAGACTCTTCCAGGCAAATGTGGGCAGATGGAGGATATGAAGTTGCCAAAGCTTCCTTAAGGAGGATCACAGTTTCCATTTAAAAAAGGATCGCAGCAAACCAGTAGGAAAAAAGAGTACAGTATATTATTGTCTAAGCAAAAGATTTTTTTAAAAAAAAATCCAAAATATTGGCAGATTTTAGAGAGACAGTCACATTCATCCTTTTCAGCAAAAAGGTCTCCCTAGAATTGTCCACTTCCTCAGATATTTCTGAAGCATATGTTGAAACAAATTGGTTAGCCTTAAAAGTGCCTCAAGACAAATGTATGACTATTCAATTATCTATACTTTCAAGACTACCTTGTTTATATCATTCCCACTTTTCGAGGTGCTCATTGACCAAGCAATACTAATGATGATCATAATTCTGCAATGGTGTCCAAATTTAATCACCATGACTTCTTGCATCCCTCTCTTTCCGGTGAACATCAAGCTTTTAATTCACCAGCAACTGGTATTAAATTTTAAAAAGTAATTTTAACACCTGTGTTTGAGGTCTCTTCCATTAAATTTAATTATATAAATGTCAGAAGGTTGAAATTCTATTAAATTTATAAACTGTATGATAAAATGCAAAGGTTGAAACTAAGGGGCGAAACAGATGACCCCAATGGGGCGGCTTGCAGCCGCCCCATTTAGGCTGGACTGGGGCCGTGGCAAACAGACATGCAGCCCCAATCCAACCAGCTTCTGCCTCAAATAGGAGTGGAAAAAATCTGTTCCTATTTGGGGCAGAAGAAACATAAGCACTTTGTGCCCTAATATAAGCTTCTGGGGAAGCTGCTTCATCTTGAGTGACTACACTAAAGATATTAGCAAATGGAAAGATTATTCAAATGAGTAAAGCAAGTGGTTTATCATTGTGCAACTACGAGAGTCCAGATAACCCAAAAACTATAAGTGGAAGCACCAAAAATCTGGGGATCTTTGAATCATGAGGGTGTTGTCTTTTTTCCACAACATTGCCAACAATTTTGACAATAATCAACTTTCACTAGAACAAGAAATTAAAATTTAGTAGACAGGAACAACTGCTGTACTGGCTTGAGTTTTGACTATGATTCTGGAGACCAAGGTTCAAATTCTGGTGGAACAAAAAAAAAAATCCCACTAGGTGACCTTAGGCAAGTTACACTCCCTCAGCCTTAGAGAATGGCAATGATAAACCCCCTCAGAAGAATCCTGCCAAGAAACCCCTATCATAGGTTTACCTCAGAGTTGCCATAAGTCAAAAATGACTTGGAGGCACAGAACAATGTATATCACATAACATTAGCAGTGATGATTATAAATAACATCCCAGAGCCCACTATGGTTTTATGATCCTTACATTTAACACAGATTTGGGGACTACTGTATTTGAATTCCCAATTTGCCCTAGTTTATCTAAAGACTGATATAAGAACGCAGAGCTAAGATAAATAATATTTTCATTGTAAAGTCGAAGGCTTTCATGGCCGGCATCCATAGTTTTTTGTGGATTTTTCAGGCTATGTGGCCATGTTCTAG
>NC_056524.1:36310793-36318334 GCF_019175285.1 Sceloporus undulatus
CTGGCAGTTTCCCCTCCAAATATTAACCAGGACAGACCCTGCTTAGCTTCATGTTGAGGTCAGGCAGAAAACAGGGCCTTCAAGGATATTTAAAATCCTGAAGGTAATATTATTGTTACATAATATGTTATTTAATCTGTTCTATATCATTTACAAAACAATCCCAGACAAATTAGAATCCTCCCCCCAATTTAAAGCTGGTAGATTTTTCTGTTTCAAAGTAATAGGAAACAGTTGCTTTACTATGACAGATTAAACAGTATACTTTATAACAAATATAGCCCACGTTCCTTTTTTTCACTGAATGTATAGGGGGTGATTGGTATGTGTGAGAGAGAGAGAGAGAGAGAGAGAGGGGTGAGGTTCTCAAGCTGTTTTCCATCCAAACACTGACACGACTGAGATATGCTTAGCTGCAGCATGGTAGATGCATCATTTGCCTCCAGGCCATGCCACAGGAAACATATGAAGCTGTTTACAAAAACCATGTCAGCTTCTGTCCCAGACAGCTTGATAGTATGTTTTGCTACTTGGCTGTTTTTAATTTATTTTTTCACCCACATATAACCCTCTGTGCAGAAGCAGAAGTCCCTTTCCACAAAGAGCCAGTATCTATGCTGTCTCCTCCTTAGATATCTTGGAAAAGTGGCCCACACATGAGGAAAAGAGTAAAAGCACAGTCCAAAATTACCTCCACAGTGGTAAAGTCGCATACATTTTAGAACAACATTAAAATCCCTAAGTTTTATAATTCTAACAGCTTTAAGAAGACTGTCAAGACAGATCTCTTCCGACAGGCCTTCCCTGAATAGCCCATTTGGTCCCATGGATACAGATTATTATGCAGAACACCCAAAAATGGCCCATCTCTCTACCACTGTTTGTTTGACTGTTTATTCATTTGACTGTTTGATTTGTTTTAATGGTAGTTTTATTGTATGTTGGGAGAGAGGGAATAATGGGATATAGTTTTACAACTGCATGATGTATTTGATATTCTATTTTATTGTGATTGTAAGCTGCCTCGATCTGGTGGAAGAGGTGGGATAAATATATTATTATTATTATTATTATTATTATTATTATTATTATTATTATTATTTACAACTAACCATCATCAAATGGGTGGGTATACTATTTCAAGGTGAAGCTCACAGCTCTCAGACCATAAGCTCCCACTACAATTAGTCCTACAGAACAAAATGCTTCTGAAGCAAAAACCCTTTATTCATATTATATGCAATATGTTCATGAACAACAAGAAACAGAATCATGATACTGGTGCAGTACCTTAAAAACCTCGTATTTAAGGCACATTTCATACTCTTATGCTGGGCTCACAAAGACTCAAAGTAAGAACTGCTTCAAATTGTCAGAAAGATGACAGAATGCAATTCTACCACAGAAGCCAAGTTAATCTGTTCCTGAACACTAGCTTACTGGAAGATGGCTTAGGAATCATAACCAAGATGCTCAATCTTTGTTGGGGAACAATAAAAAAGAAAAGAAATAGAAATGTCATAATCCTTTCTCATGGCTTCCATTATTCCTCCTCCTATTCCTCTCCATGCCTTGCCTATGAGATATTCTGAACTGACACACTTATGCTTATAAGACATGCCAGAACTACTTAAACAAGGAATTCTGAGGAAGGAAATAATAGATATTTCTACTGATAAGGGACCTGGAACAGATTAAGCCTGAAATACCCCTGGAAACCAAGGCCACATCATAAGAAGGCATGACTCATTAGAAAAGAAAATAATGCTTTGAAAGGTGGAAGGTAGCAAAAAGAAACGAAGACCACATGCCAGATGGATAGACTCAGGTAGTGAGATTAAGGGCCTGAATCTACAAGAGCTAAGCGTGGAGGACAAAGAAGCTTGAAGATTATTATTATTATTATTATTATTATTATTATTATTATTATTATTATTATTTCTATCTTCCTACCTCTCTCGATGGATCGAGGCGGGATCACAGCAAGTTAAAATTACAATTAAAATGATTAAAACCACAGCTAAAAACATAAAAACATAGGAACATAAAAACATAGGACATAAAACATAAGCATTGATCAATCACGGGGTCAGCTGCTCTCGTTCCATACTAATGGTCTTCATAGGAGGTCAGGAGGATATGCGTGGCGAAAAAGCTCAGTCTTTACCGCCTTCTTGAAAGTTTCCAAGGATGTAACAAGGCGGATCTCCTCTGGGAGTCCATTCCATAGTGTGGGAGCAGCTATACTGAATGCCTTTTGGGAATGCCTCATCCACAGAGTCACCATGAGTGAGATTGACTCAAGGACAGTGGACAACAACAAAGGGACCTTAATGTATTGGTAGAATACACTTTACATATATAAACTCCCTTCCATATCCAGTCAAAAGAGAACTCATGCAGCAAATCCGGATAAAACCACTAACTACTTTAGTTATTAGAGAGTCACTGACTGCCAGAAAAGACAACACCAACTGAGATAGAAAAATAGTATGACTCAACATAAAATAGTATATAATAGGTACAGTACATAGCAAACAGTCTTGAAAAAAGATGAAGACACTTAGGTCAAATCATTCTGCAGTTCAACACTGCACCAGCATCAGGGAGTATTGGGAAGGAAAATCCACCTCAAATCCTGGAGAAGCAGCAATGATAAATACTGTCTCATTCCCTCTATGTTCACAAGTCAGTCCTACACATAAATCAACTAAAAAACACACAGGGTGCTAGTGCAACAGTGCCATGGGCTAGTGTTATGCTATTGTGGCTCAGCTCTAAATACTGAAGAAAAAGGATCAGTGGAGACATTCACTGGAATTCATATTCCTCAACACAACAGAACATAAAGCCAAGACAAAGCTCTAAGGAATGCTTTAGCATTTAAATAATTGGAAAATCTATTTACCTGCGTAGACAAGATACTTGTCCTGGAAATATCTGTTGAAGACTGACATATACAGTCATTAACAAAGTAATAAAGCATGCATAACAGTTTTTTTAAAAAAAAATAAGGGAGAAAAAACAGATCTGTTAAGCAGAGATGAAGGGAATTTTAAAACTTTAAAGAAAGCTAGAAATATAAAGTGAAAGATTAAAAGTTGGACAAACAGCCAAACCCCCCAAAAAATTATGAAAAGAAAAACTGGATGTTTTTCTGCTAGTGAAGATCTGGGATACTAATCTGCTTATATACAGAAAGAACATTTAAGAATATTGCATGAAAACTGACATTATTTAAATATGTACTTATTTATTTCATTTATATATGTTGCCTTTCACCTGGCTTGGGCTCCAGGGCAACTCATAAACAATAAAACAAAAGTAACTAAAACATAGTAATAAAATTAAAACACAATTGAAATATCACCATTTTAAAATTATACATTTAACAATATAAAATCAGTAAAAAGCATACAATGGGGGTAGCTATCACTCTCTGCACCCCTGCAAACAATTAGTCATTAACAGCCTTCTTAAACAAGAAGTTCTCTGCTAGCAGGTGAAAGGAGAGCAGGAAGGGGGCCAGCGTAGCCTCGCCTCCAGTGGAAGGGGATTCAAGGGGTGGGAACAGTAACTGAGTAAGGTCCCATGTTCTCACCAAACAAGCCTATGATGGTGGCAGGACTGAGAGAAAGCCTTCTCCTGAGGATCTTAAGACTCTGGCAAGTTCATATAGGGAGATACTGTTAGCGTTGGTTGTGCAGTGCGTGATGTGTCACGCTGATGTTTCGCACCAGGATCACCACCTCACAAGTGACAGACAGTTGCGTGCAAACTGGAGAAATGCCTCTCCCCTTCCAAAAGCTGACAAAAGAGACTCTAGCCAGATGTCTCTTCCTGAGGCTTTTATTCTTCAGAAGTTTCACTATGTACAAGGCTATCTTACAACTCCAACACCATCCACAACCCACACTGTGACTTGAGGCACTCCCCTTTTAGTGTTGCCAATGTGGTGACTTTCACATGAAAACGGGGACTTTTCAGAGCCTTTGGTGTGATTTTGGTGATTGGTTTTAATGGTAATTTTGAGAGTTGAAATAAATATTTGGTGAGATATGGGTGGGGATTTGGTGAGTTTTGGCCAAACGTTTGGGGAATTATCTTCGAGGCTTGTTGGCAACACTGCCTTTTATAGCCAGGGCTCCATGTGGCCTTTTTGGCCCTGCCTCTTCCTCCTGTGTCACAATAATCTCTGTCCCTGTCCAGGGTGACTTTGCACTTTTGCAGCACTTTACTCCACTTGATGACCATCATCTCTGATGTCACTTCCCATGACTAAGCACTGGTGGAAAAATGCCTTGTCATCATGGCTGACAGTGACCCCATGTTGTCCAGTCACTATTTAAATACCACATTGCGCATTTTCTCAGGACTCTGTGGCCTGTTACAGACAGCCAACAATACGGACTTTCATGGAGTCTGCAATTAAGTCATATAGATATTACAGGTCATCACCAGCACTTCCAATTGTGCCCAGAAATGAACTGGTTTTTGTTCCAAAAAAACCACACAAGAACCAAGGGGGATTCGGGTGTGGCTGGGCTGGGGAGAAGCCTTGCTGAAGTACCCTGCCATACCCAGAAAAGAAACTGTTTCAACAAAGGAGTGATATGCTCCCTATAACTGGCCCAGTCAGAGTTCTGGCCACAGTATTTTGTACTCACTGCAGAGAATGTACATCTGGTCATACTTGTGTTAAATCTAAGCCTGAAATTAAAGCACTGGTTGGAGGTATTTTAAAGCAGAGCTAATCAAAGTGGGGAGCTGTGGACCAGTGTTGATTCATGGAGCCATTGGGTGCTGGTCCACAATAAAGTTTCCAGGACAGAAACAAACAACTGTAGCAAATGGGCACAAACACATTGCCGGTTCCTTGCATGTGCAGTGTGGAATCTGCTGGTCCCCCACATCACATAGTTTAAGAAGTACTGTTTTAAAATAAACAAGTAGGCAAGCAGTGCAATCCTTTATATGTGTATGGAAAAGCATGGTTCATGGAGTTCAGCAGAGTTAATACATGGAAGAGTGTATGAGACTCCAGCCAAAGGCTTTGATCCAATGCAATACCCTCTGTATTTGTGCATACCAACATGAAAGCCAGCAACCTAAAGTTTGAAAACACTTCTGTTATATTGGGGTGGGGTGAGGAGCATGCACTAAATCAGCACACCAGCCACCCACAATCCATAAAAGCTACACCAATGGCACACTGATCATTCTTTGTCTGGTGTAGTTTAGTGAGGCATGTAATAGAGAGCTCTGGTAGCTATAATTCAGCAGAGATGCCTAGAGCCCTATAGCAGAGAATTCTAAAGAGACAACCAATTTACAAATCCCAGGATTCTATAGAATGTAGCCATAGAAGATCAAATGGTAACATACTGGTAGAACTATACAGTATACTGTATATACAGTGGTCCCTTCACATTTGCTGAGTTTAAGAGCACAGGGCCCCTGTGAAAGTAGAAAAACTGCAAATAAAAAACTTTATTTTTTTTTACCTGCAAGAACAACTGTCTAGGAATCTCTAGGTTTGCCAGCACAACTCTGTAGTCAACATTTGCCAGAAGTTGACCACAGAATCATGAGAAGTGTTTACTCTAATAATCTCTTGGTCTTCCAGCTCAACTATTGTCAACTTTTGGCAGAGTTGCACTGGCGGACCTAGAGATTCCAAGAGAGAACTTATTTATCAAATCCACAAATAATCACATCTGCAAATGTCAAAGCTGCAACTGTGGTGGGCCAACGATATACTCTTAAGTATACTGTGCTGACTGCTGGTGAGGGGGATAAGAGATTGAAAAGGATGCTGAGGAGGGGAACTGAATAAAATAGAATATCATGAAGCAGTACATGGCTGGCAGTCAAACTGCAACATTTTGTTAGAGATCCCATTTATCTTCTCTTATTACTGACCTTCCACTAGTTGGTCTAAGGTGGTAATCTTTTTTGCTCCATCAATTGTGTAGATTGTTCTCACACCCTGGGGCAGATTGACATTATCAGAGAGAGTTCGGGTCAGATCAGCCAGCAGGGCCTCGAAAGACCTAAACCGATCAGGAGATATGGCATACACAATCCCTTTGAAATACCGGTCACCATTGCGATAGAAGCGGACTTTCTTAGCTTTCTTCTCAGAACTGAGGGTCTGTAGGGTGCGGGTTCGGTAGAAGCTGCAATGAGCACTATGGGTTGGGCTAGGCAGGCCATTCACCCGTGACCCACGGCTGTACCGCTGTGCTTTATCACGCTCATCAAAGTGTTCCAGCTCCATATCTCTCCCAAAGGACATCTTGAATGTTAATCTGGAAAAAGAGGGAAAGAAGAGACATAGCAAAAGCTGATCATTATACTGTATGCTGTAATTATGCAGCTACAATATTAAATGGTGAAAATCAAGTGCTCTTCTAACAACCAGTCAGCATTCGTTCTTCTCTTTTGATGATATCTGAAGATTTTGCTTACAAAAGGTGAGAGAGAGAAACAGTCAGCTAGCCTAAGACAAATATTTTACATAACATTCAGGGAGGAAAGGTTCCTCTTATATTTAACTATAATTTAACAACTAGTATTCTCTTTTTCTTATTTTTAAATATAAACATACAACATAGAAACAATCCAATATCACCTCTGCATAGTATAAATATCCACATGTGGGCCTACACTTTACTGAGCAATATATCCTCCCCACAACTTCTTGTAAAGACCCTTGAGTTGCACTGCATGACCATATCATGCTATGCAGCTAGGGATGCCATAACCCGGCGGCCCCCATGACAATCACGCTTTTGGGGGGCCCCTCACGGTCACGGTCCGGTTTGGGGGCCCCCACGTCTTGTTCCCGGTTCGGGATCCGCTCCTCCTGTGGCCATAGTCGCTGCCGCTAATGCGGCTGGCTGCTGCGCCAACCCACCTCCTCCTCCTCCTCATGGTGGGCTGGGCAGCGCCAACCCACCTCCTCCTCCGGCTCCGCCTTCCTCCTCCTCCCCGGCGGCAGAAGCGCCGGCGCCACCTCGTCAGGGCTTGCCCACCCACGCGCGCTGGGAATTGACTATATTTTTTTTGGAGAAGTAACTACAACTCCCCAAAAAGTAAATTTCCCAGCCCACTTTGAATGGCAGCACCGCCGCCACCTCATCAGGGCTTGCCCACCTGCGCGCGCGCATGGAGCTCCAAAACAGGAGTTCATCCCTTGCTTTGGCCATCCAGCCATTGGCCAGCTGCCCAACGAGGACGGGCTCCTCGGCGCGCGCCGCCCAGGCCTCAGCAGGGGCCAGCAGCAGCGCGCGCGCCTGCCCATCTTCCCTCCGCATGCACGCGCGCACGCCAGCCATCCTGAGGAGGAGGAGGGGAGGAGAGGAGGAGGAGGAAGGAGCTGGAGGAAGGGTGCCTTGAAGGGGCCAGGGCAGAATTGGGGCAGAGGAGGAAGAAGGAGCCAGGGGAAGGGTGCCTTGAAGGGGCCAGGGCAGAATTGGGGCAGAGGAGGAAGAAGGAGCCAGGGGAAGGGTGCCTTGAAGGGGCCAGGGCAGAATTGG
>NC_056524.1:36321334-36386391 GCF_019175285.1 Sceloporus undulatus
ATTGCTTGTTTTATTTTATTTCATTAATTTTTATTATTGCTTGTTTTATTTTATTTCATTAATTTTTATTATTGCTTGTTTTATTTTATTTCATTAATTTTTATTATTGCTTGTTTTATTTTATTTCATTAATTTTTTATGAAATATATACACCCCTGCCTTGTTTTTTATTTTTTCCCCATTATTTTTTATTATTAAATATATGGAAGTGCATTTTCTGTGTATTTATGGCACTTTGAATGCTAACAAGTCTGCCTTTCTTGGCCAATTATAGTGGTGATGATGATGATGATGATGGTGATGATATTGATATCAACAAGCCTCTGAGGCACGGCCAATGTAACTTGCTGTGATTTTTACAAACTCATGCACAGTGAAGAAAAACCACAGTCTCTTGACCAAGTACACACTTCTGAGAAGTACAATTGAACCCGAGGGCAAATACATTTCTGCAATCTGTCTAGGAATAATGCCAAAATGTCCTCCATTTTGATCATGCTTTAAAACATGCATTTATATTAACATTTTTAAAAAATCCTCAATTTTTTGCACGTCCTCAATTTTTTAAAAATGTGTCCTACATTTGAAAATGTTGCCCTACATTTGTCCTACATTTGTCCCAGTTTGGAGCTCCTGACTTATGGCAACCCTATATGCAGCAAGCAGGCAGGATCGCAGAAGCATCTGGCTATGTCCACATAGCCAGACATACAACTTTACTGTACCACTGGGACACCTGGAGGATGCCAGTGGATCTCAGCACTGATATCATTTTCCATTTGGCTGTGGGGATATAGCCGGATGATTTTCTGATCCTGCCTGATCTACACAAAGATAGCATAGCCATGCAGGGCAGCTTTAGGCACTTTACACTATAGTCAGGGTGGTCTTTGGGCACTGTGAAGAGAATACCAACACCCTTGAGAGTGCCCAAAAATGGCCACCCACTTTCTTAAGGATACATCTGCTCTTTAGAGCATTTCTGGTTACCTGTTGGTTAGCAGACGTATCAGTGGTTGATATACTTGTTAAACAAAACTCCTAATTTAACATGAAGAATACATATTTTCCTCAATCTTTTATTACAGCTCAGCCTATATAGTTAATGATCACTTTATAGCAGAATACAAACACAGGTTTAACTTGGGTCCACATTGGGAGAATGATGGGATTTTAAATAAATGTATGTATAAAATCAAAATCGTGCAAACCATTGTATTCCCTTTATCGTGTACAGATAGAAGTGCTGGCCAGTGAAGGAAGTGGTTAAGAACAAAATCAACTCATTTGATATGTGGTGCTAGTTAAAAGTGCTGAGGATACTGTGGACAGCCAAAAAGACAAATGGGTCCTTGAACAGATCAAGCCTGAACTGTCCCTGGAAGCCAAGATGATAAACTGAGGCTGTTGTATTTTGTCCACATCATGAGAAGGAATGACTCATTAGTAAAGACAATAATGCTAAGCAAGGTAGAAGGTAGTAGAAAGAGAGGAAGACTGCAAGCCATATGGATAGACTCAATCAGGGAGGCCACAGGCCTGAATTTACAGGAGCTAAGTAGAGCAGTGAAGGAGAGGGGTCTTGGAAGTTCACCATGAGCTGGGATTGACTTGAAGGCAATCAGGGCAGATGGGATTTTAAACAAATATATGTATAAATAAACAAATAAATTAAGCTGTTGTAATCAACAATGATCTTGTTAACTTTAAAATGCAATTTTATCTATGATGATGTATCTTTTACAAGCTAGTGCACTCAATGGTTTTACAATCAAATCATATTTTGTCAAGAGACCAACTGTCAAGGCTACTATGCTACTGTCTGGATCGGCGTAGACAACTCTGGTGAGTCTGGAGAGCCACTTTTCTGCCCGAGGGCACCCTTCAGGGCTACACTAGACTAGCTGCCAACAATGAAAAGAAATTCTTTTCATAAATAGCCATTTATTATGAAATAAAACAAAACAAATAAATAAATAAAGCCGGCCCTCTGTTTTCACGGGGGATCCGTTCAGGACCCTCCCTCACAAAATGGAGGCTTGCCCATATTCAAGACCCATAGGCCTGAATGCATGTGTGACATTGCAAATAGAGGAGGTCACCCCTCTGTGTATAGGAGGGGCAACTGTAATGCTAAATAGTGTATGGTCTCAGAGGCTTCCAGGAGAAGAATGTTGAAACTTGCCACAAAAAAGGTGGCTGAGGAGAGTCTGTGAAAGAAAAGAAAAGAAATATCTTGAGGGAGATCACATACCATACCTTGCCCTTCCCCAGCCTAAAGTAAAAAAAAATAGGGAGCCTTTTTCAATCCCAACAATGAATTTACCTTTCAGAAAGGATCTTACTGGCAGGGGTGGAGATGTTCCAGTAGTGCCAATAACTAAGCCATAGGTGCAGCATTCCAACCCTCGATAATGAGACCTGTACAAAAGCTCAGTACCAAATGATGGTATCATGGGAAGGAAGGACTCCATGCGGGAAAGACTGGAGGTTTGTTGTTACATATATAGCTTTGTTGTTATGTGTCTTCAAATTGACTACGTAAATTATGGTGACCCTATTAAAGGAGTTTCCTGGTCAGATTTCTTCAAACAAGGTTTGCCATTTGCCTTTCTTTTAAGCTGAGAGTGTGACTTACTCAAGATCACCCAGTTGGTTGCTATGGCTGAGTATGGATTTGAACCCAGGTTTCCCAGAGTCTTAGTCCAACACTCAATCTACTCCATGGTCTCCCCATAGCTTTAGTAGCAGCAATTCAGATAGTGAAAGGATACAATGACCATACTCATCCTGTACATTTCATCTCTCTCCCAAAATGCATTCATGTCTTTGGAAGTTGAACATTCCAGAATTGTACCCACACATCAAAGGATCATACATGAAACCTTTCAGATAGACAGGTAGACAGACAATTTATTTGAAGCATGACCAGGATCAGGTAATAACTGCACTGCAACAATGTCCCACTATTTCCTTAAGTTTCTATTTTCTCTTTCTGGTGCATTTTGTTTTGCCACTTCATTTTTTCCCTCCTGCAAGCAAGGTTACCACACCCAATCTATTCTATGTGGGCATACTAGAACTATTCTACTAGTTGATCAGGACTAGTAATTCAACTTACACGGAATGCCTTCTTTTCAATTGCCTGGAAAAACCCCATCCTGACCACAAACAATCAAGCTGTCACTTGATGAATTGGAATGGCTACTGCCTTCCAGAGAGCCACCAACAGTATATAATACTTCAGAATAAAAGCCTCATCTTTCCTCTCCCTGGCTGATTAATACAAGTGAGACAGTGTGATGGGGGCACAATTGAGCACAGGACTAATCTGCACAGGCCTCTTTGAATGTATGCATGAGAGCACTAAGTGCATGCACAAGAGCATACACTGATGGATTTTGTCCATGGTCAATTTAACAAAAGCAAACATCAATGCGTCTCTTATTTACTGACATTCTTTTAAATAGACATACAATATAATCCTATGCACAACTTTTAAGTCCTACTAATGAAATTTCCCTCCAGGTACATAAGTATACCATATATACTCAACTATAAGTCAACGTCATGTATAAGTTGAGGGCAGGTTTTGGAACCAAAATTATGGATTTTGATATGACCCATGGCTAAGTCGAGGGTAAAACTTAGAGACCTGTAACAAAGGATGCAAACATTAAAGCAATGGGAAATTCTGGCAAGCATAATGTTTGTGTTCACATAAAGGCTGGATGTATGAGACAGTAAATGGGATGAGTGCTTTTTTTAGGTGCTCCCACGACAGATTAAGCTCTTGCCTTTTGCCACTCTACACAGAGAAAAAAAATAGAGTTAAAGTACAGTACTTACATACATATATACTTGTATACATGTACTTATAGACATTGATCCATGGATAAGTCAATCCAGGTTTTGGGGGTCAATTTTCTGACTAAAATTTCTAGACATATACATGAATACATATAGTAGGTTTGTGGCCTTATTAGGTGATCATGCTTGAGAAAGTTACTTCTTTGGATTCCCAGAATCCCCAGCCAACATTATCCACTGGTCATGCTGGATGGAGGAGTTTGGGAACTGTAGTCCAAAAATGTACTTTCCTATGGTCTGGTCAGGATTTACTTTCAAAATTACCTATCAACACGGGAAAATTTTAAAAGAATTTGTTTTAGACTGTGGAGGGGGCTTATACTTGTTGCCATTTAAGTTCCTTCAAGACTAACTGTTCAAGGTCATTTGCTTTACTGTTGATCCATGGGCCACAGATAATTACCAGGATCTGGGGTCTTCAAATATCTGGAAAATCTGTACTACATAAGCAGCCATTCTGGTATCATGAAATTAAGGCCTGGTCCCTCTCCTACCTACATAGTTTTTAATGGTACTGTTTTGATTTGTAAGCTGCTTTGTGTCCCAATTTTGGGAGGAAAGTGGGATATACACAAATATAGTAATAAAATATTAATAATCCTCTTCCAAGGTGGCCTTTTTAGTTTTCCACCCTATCATAGGTGAAATGGGTTATCACCAGGGAACCTTCTTGCCTGGGTCTGTCATTTATAGCAAGCACCAAGAACATATGGCTCTCCAAATGTTGCTGCACCCCAGCTTCCAACAATCCTCAACACTAGCTGAGTTGGCTAGGACTGATGCAAGTTGCACTTTAACAGCACCTAGAGGGCCAAAAGTTGTTTCCCCTGATTTATAGAACCTCCTCCCAAATAAGTTGACCCAGAGCCTATGAGACATGTTTTTTATTTCCCTAGATCTGCAATGTATTGGGTTTGAACATGATCTAATGATTTATTTAAGCATTTTCCTGCATTTTATCCTGTTTTGTGAATTGTTATTACAAATCCCTAGATGTTTTACCTTTTGAATGATCAGAAATCTTCATTCAGAAAATACTTTCCAATCAACAACTCCAGAATGATAACAGGAACTAACTGATGTTAGAACATCCAAGGCATAAAACCAAATGTCAAAAAAAAATGTCCAACTCAACAATACTTTCCTAATATGGTACATACATTTAAATCTCTCAGATTATTTCTGATAAAAGAACACAACTGATATACTGTATGTTGATCAACATAAACTAATATATTTTGAGGACACATATCAAACAGGAGTTGCACCAAAATGTACAAAGATATTTTTAAGCGTCAAGGTATTTTCTTTTTCAGAATGGTACCCTAGACTTGTAGCTTTAAAAAAAGGTCAAAAATAAAGCATCACAAATGTATTTATAGCAGAAATGCACAAACCTAATTTGAAAGTGGTTTCCTTACTGTATTGATTTCCAATTTAAAAAAGGAAAATAGCAGAACTAGGCTTCCTACATCACCAATCATTAGCTGACAGTCTGGAGGGGGGCTGAGAAATGCTGCTGTACTTGGGGAAGCTTTATATGTTTCCCTGAAAGTCCTTTTAATTGCAAAAGGACTTCTTTTCACAAAACCATGCTTAGGACTCCAATCTTTTTTTTATATACCGTATATACTTGACTACAAGTCAAGAAATTTATGCCCCAAAATGGACTCCAAAATCATGGGTAGACTTATATACGGGGCAATACGTTAATGCTTAGAAATTTCCTGAAAGAAGAAGTGCCCACCTTCCTCTGTAGCCTTGTAACAGCTCCCTGTTTGAATCCCCAGTGTGCTCTCCTCTCTCTCTCTCTCCCTGTGTGTGTGTCTGTTTCTGTTATCCCTCAGCCTTCCCACACAGCCAGAGCTAACAGGCAGCTGCTGAGGCAAGGCACACAAATACAAAGAGTATATCAAGGCTTGTACCCAGTTTTGCAAGCCATGAGCCTGGAAACCCAGGGGGTGAAGGGCAGAGAGAGAGAGAGAAAGGTCTTTACCCCATTTTGCAAGCTATGAGCCTTGGGAATCTTGGGGTAAAGAGAAGAAAAAGAGTGGGGTCTGTCCTCCCTTTTGCAAGCAATGAGCCTGGGGTGACGAGCAGAGAGAGAGAGTGGAGTCTGTCCTCCCCAGGGCCAGCTCTAGGTATTTGGCCACCCTAGGCGAGAAATATTTTGGCACACGCCCCGCCCCCCCCCCCCCCCCCGGTAGCCCCTCAAAGTGTAGGAAAAATGAAGGACATGATGTAGGACAAATGTAGGACAAATTGTAGAATGTTCAAAGAAAACGGAGGAGAGGACCAACTAAAAGCCAAAAACATTAATAAAAAACAATATAAATTTATGTTTCTCAATCATGCTCAAAAATGGAGGACATTTTGACATGCCTATCAGCACAACTCCAAGACCCAAATTCACAACTACTAATTCACTGGGGACAGAAAAAGAGAGAAAAACAACAGCACATGCAAGGAAGCCTTGGAGCATTCTGAACATTCTCTGAGACCAGAGTTCAAATCAAGTCACACTCTCTCAGCCTCAGAGGATGGCAAGGGGAAACCCCCTCTGAAGAAATCTTGCCAAGAAAACCCCAGCATGAGGTTTCCATAAGTTGGAAATGACTTAGAGACACACAAGAGCAACAACCACAACATGAGAAGATAGCCAAGGTCCAAAGTGCACTGCAGAAAGAATCCAGTTTGACTGTTTTAACTGTCCTGGCTCACTGCTGGGGAATTATTATTATTAACTTCTATTTATAAAGCGCTGTAAATTCTGGGAACTGTAGTTCTGTGAGACATTAAGCCTTCTCTGTCTGACAGTTCTGGTGCCACAATACACTAAAAATCCCAGAACTCCCTAGCACTGAGGGCAATTAAAGCAGTCTCAAACTGGATTGTTTCTGCAGTGTGTTTTGGACCCTGGCTTTATGTGCTATAGGAGTCTGAACGCTTTGCTGCTAGAACTCAGTGTATATATACACATATACATATACATATACACACACACAGTAGTATGTCTATATATACATATATAGAGAGAGTATGTGTGTATATACATACACACACACACATATATATATGCACACACACACAAATATACACACATACACACAGAGTACATACACACACTTCTTAGTTTTCTTAGGTCCAAAGCACACTGCAGAAATAATCCAGTTGGAGATAAAACTGCCCTGGTTTATATAAAGAAATAACAACAGCAGCAGCAGCAGCAGCAAAAATAACCTTGAGAACAAGAAACTACCATCCCCAGAATTGTAGTTCCTGGGAACTGTAGTTTCTTGTGGCCCCAGAGCTACCTCTGCCAGAGAAGGCTCAATGTCTCCCAAAACTACAGTTCCCAGGATTCCCCAGCATTGAGCCAGGGCAGTTAAAGGGGGTCTCAAAGTGGATTTATTTCTGCAGTGTGTCCTGGACCTCCATTTGGGGATTATTCCTGGAGGTAAGGCTGGGATGATGGAGGAGGAGAAGGAAGAGGATGCATCCTGGAAAAGGAGTACCCACCTGGCCTGCTAGCAGCCCTGACTGCCTGCCCTTCTTGGCTAGGCTGAGGCTCCCTTGGCTGCAGGGAGGGAGCCAGATGACATTTTGCCTGGGCTGTCCTCCTCCCCAGCCTTCCATGGCCAAAGGCAGGAGGAGGAGAAGGAGGCTTGTCCTTCTTGTTGTTTTTGGGTGTGCCTCCAAGTCCTCCCAGCCTCTTTCCTCATCCTCCTCCCCCTGAAAAAATTAAATCTTGCGCCGCGCCGTTGCCGCAACTCGCGCCTATTAAGGGAAGGAGGCGGGGCTTCTGGGACTTCTCCCTGGCTCTCTCTGGCTTCCTTGCCATGCCACCCCCCTAAATTTTGGCACCCTGGGCCGCTGCCTAGGTGGCCTATAGGGTAGAGCCAGCCCTGGTCCTCCCTTTTGAAAGCCATGAGCCTTGACAGTCCTGGGGGTGAAGATCAGAGAGAGTGGAGTCTGTCCTCCCGTTTGCAAGCCATGAGCCTTGGGAGTCCTGGGATAAAAGGCAGAGAAAGAGTGGGGTCTGTCCTCCCTTTTGTAAGCCATGAGCCTTGGAAATGGTTTTGGTAAGAGGTGTGTGTGTGCGTGCGCACCGAGGTTTGTTTTCCCTTTCCCATGCCAAGACTGATGCTTGGGAGAGGTCCAGAGAGGGAGATATTGGGAGGGAAGTGGTGCTTTGTTTTCCCCTTTAGATCTTTTGTAACATGCTCCAGTGTTTGACCCTCAACTTATCCACAAGTCATATCAAAATCCATGATTTTGGCCCCCCCAAACCACCCTTGACTTATACATGAGGTCGACTTATACATGAGTATATATGGTATGTAAAAGACATAAATGAAAGCCAGAGTGGTACAGTAGTTTGAGCACTGGACTACAACTCTAGGGAGCAGGGTTTGAATCCCTGCCCAGTCATGGAAACCCACTGGGTGACATTTGATAAGTCTCATTCTCTCAGCCTCAGAGGAAGGCAAACCCTCCTGAACCAATCTTTCCAAGAAAAAAACATGATACATTTGCCTTAGGGATGCCATAAGCTGGAAATGACCTGAAAGCACATAACCACAACAAAAGGCATCAACAGTGCCTTGGACCAAGATGTGGACCTACATGGATATGTATTCATCCTTAACTGAGAGCACAGACTGAATTAGCAACATGAGGGGGCTTTTTTGTCAAGGAAAAAAAGCAACATGGGTTATACAGTAAATGAAATAAAACATGTATGTGAGAGTCAGGGTGACTCAGCAGAAGCCAATTGGGAACCACACAGGTGTAAATGGTAATAGAATTAACAAGTCCTGAATGCCAAGGACAAGAAATGTAAAGTGGATAATTGGACACACCTGACAATTGTTAAGTGGTCAAGGCTGAGATGATGAAATCATTAATTGTAAGGTGAACCAAGAGAACCAATGAGAATGGTGTACACGCCTACTGGGTGGAAACAGACAACAGTGGGTGGTATCTTGCATTGACTATAATAATGACTATGGATCCCAATGTGTTTTGTGGGTAGTAGTAGTGGGTTGTAGAGTGAGGAGTTGAGTATTGTTGTGTTGGATAGTATTGGAGCTGTATATAGTAGAATAAAGTAGATCTTTTATATAAGACTACTGAGTTGTCTGGTGTCTTGGGTGAAGCTACAAGAACCAGCTGGATCCTGAAGAAGGGTGAAGACTTCTGTGGAAGCAAGAGTGAGAAGGCTGGGAGAGTTTGTCAGGGTCTTCAGCCTGTTCTCTGTAACTCTTGCTAAGCTATAACCACTGGCCAAAACTGGTCAGCGCGGTGCACAACCAGGTGGTGAGTTCAAGCCAGAGGTGAAGAGCTACAACTCCCATCATCCCTGACATTTTTCACACTATATACTTATAGCATTAAGATTCCACTTCAACAGCTGTAACCAGATCCTATGGAATCCTGGGGTTTGTACTTTTGTGAAGTACTAGAACTCTTACTGAAATTTTAAATACCCCTCCAAGATGTCACAGGATGATACCATGACTATCAAAGAGGATTCATTATTATTATTGTTGTTGTTATTCTACAACAGTCACATTTCCATTTTGGGGTACAAATGCCAATAGCTGATGGAACCAGAACAGTAGCAGCTGGTGGGTTCCATGTCAATAGGCCAGTGAATTCACTCCAGGTTTCAGTTCATACTTTGAAGAAACTATCCAAGGTGCTGAAACCTGCCCACTCCAAACTTATTCAGCACCTTAGAGAGCTCCTCTACAGTTTGGCCAAAAACCCCAGAGTACATGATATACTGCTCCACTGATGCAGAAACCACTAACAGCCACTAGGCCAAAATTAACACTGGGCAGGGCTCACCCTCTCCTTTCTTTCTGCCATCATCTTTTCTGTTTCTGTCTCTCTTTTTGACACTTTGCCTGCCTGACACCCCCCTCCCAATTTTCCTCCAATTTCCGGAAAGTCTCTTTTTCTGAACTACAACGCTAAGCTTTGATTTTCTCCCCTAGACAGTAAATTGCCAAGAGAAAGCTGGATTGCTTCGGAAGAGATCTGAACTGACTACTAGGAGAAAGCTTTGGGAATTGGGCCAAGGGACACAGCAGACCTAGGCTGATATTGTGGTCTAGTTTTCCATCCCATGAATGTCAAGAAGCAGGAATGGGAAGCCACATGAAATTCGGGGGGGGGGGGGGGAGGGGCTGGCAGGAATGGGGCACCATGTCTCTTCAATGCATTGAGATTCCAAACCAGATTAACTATCAGATCTTGAAAATGTTACACTTTGGACCAGAATTCATAGACCCCCATAGCCCAAATGGCTGCTGGATATTGCTTGATGGAGGATTCTGGTGAACGTAGTCCAAAAAGGTATATTTTCCAGGTTCTGAGAAAGCACAATGGCAAACACCCTCCGCTACTGGTGGTCCCCAATAATGGAAGAGGTAAATTGCTCCTAAACTTGGCAATGTCATTTAAGCATTATGGTTACACCTAACCTCCATGAATTTGATTTAAACTGTTTAATGCTAATTGCCATTCCTACTTACCATAGTCCATAAATATGTGTGTGTGTGCTTATGGGCTTCAGGGGAAAAAGATCTTCCTGAATCTGCTCCTTTTATAGGAGAGGGAGGTTATATATGAGAGCTCTTTTTTTTTTTACCTTGCATATAGCTCTCACTTCATTTCTACTTCATATGAATATTCCCTTATCTCCAAATTAGGAAATGAGCTTCATGCACTAGCTTATGGGAGTTTTCAACTGTACAGTTTGCATGTTATGGGGCATTTATCATAACATCTGTTTACAAAATTGAAGCTCCAAATCTGAGGGATGGATGATGATGAGGTGCAGCAGTGACTATGACATGGCATTTGAAGGCACGCTGGAGGGCCAGTTTAAGCCCCAAATCAAAACACCATTTTCAGTGTAATCTGCTTTCAAAATCAAGAGCAGTTTATATAAAGCAATGAGATGCCACTCTAGTTTGCAACAATGGCTTTGCATCTGAATGAGTATATGTATGACTGCACTATGCAAATCAAATGGAAAAATAAGAAAAACTGCAGGGGATTTAAAACGTAGGTCTACGCAGAGATTTTTTTTTTAAAAAATGAGAAAATTTTAAGAGGAAGTGATTCTACTTCATTTGAACAGCCTGAGTTCAATAGGAGCCAGGAAAATTGAAACAAGATTCCATTCTACCACAATATGGCCATGTCATCCCTGAATTTGTGTGCCTACCACATGAGGAACAGGCCACAGTTCCCACATCACTTTATTCCAACCAATTTAGACCATAACTGAATGACATAAGGGCACCGACATAAAGGATTAAAATCTGTAGGTAATAAATCCATTACCACTTACTATCTAATGGAACACACCCTGCTAAAGACCTTCATGCCCCACAGTTCACACCACATACATCCATTATGGGCACATTACACATACTGCTAAATGCGGGTGGTAATTTCACAGGGCAATCAAATGCAGACCTAAACATGTACCACAAATCAATAGCAAATCATTCAAAGAAGCCTGAACAATAGGCTCGGTTTAGTATGTCATTAGAGAAAATCCACTCAGTTATATAAGGCAATTTTCTTTTTTCTTTTTTTGGAAAGCATCTTTTAAAATGTTGTGCAAGAGTTTTAAATATAGAATAAGCCACGTGGACCACCCAGATACATAGATGATAACCGGCTGTATGGGCAATTAAGTAGGCAAAGAAGAGAATCCCTCTTGCCATTTCTCTCTCTCTCTCTCTCTTTTTAAGAGGTGTCACCATCTGCCCCCATATTAGCAGATGGAGCACGTTTTCCCTGTCTCTGCCTGCAAGTTAAAAAAAATGCTGCAGCTATCAGTGCATAAAATCATGGTCCCCTCTTCTGTGATTTAAACAAATACCAAGCTCTCTCTCTCTCATATATATATATATATATATATATATATATATATATATATATATAAAATCTCCGTCTCCCTCCCTCTATCATGGTTCAAGAGAAGTGTGGACATGCACCAAGATCTTTATATGTGTGTGTATCCCTCTATCATGGTTTGAGAGGAGTGGACATGCACCAAGATCTTCACACATAGAGAAACACACACACACATCTACCTCTACCAAGGTTCAAGAGAAATGTGGACATGCACCAAGATCTTTATATATGGGGGGGGGGATCCCTCCACCATGGCTCAAGAGAAGTGTGGACATGTGCCAAGATCTTTACACACACACACATATATACACACACAAACACACATACACACCCCTCTACCATGGTTTAAGAGAACTGTGGACATGCATCAAGATCTCTCTCTCTCTCTCTCCCCTCCCCTCCCCTCCCCCCCAACATGGTTTGAGAGGTGTGGACATGCACCAAGATCTATCTATCTATACACACATACACATCCCTCTACCAAGGCTCAAGAGAAGTGTGGACATGCACCAAGATCTTTATATGTGTGTGTATCCCTCTACTATGGCTTGAGAGGTGTGGGCATGCACCAAGATATACATATATATCCCTCTACCATGATGCAAGAGAAGTGTGGACACACACCCCAAGATATATATCTCTCTCTCTCTCTCTCTCTCTCTCTCTCTTACACACAAAAGAAAACCACAGTATGGTCCAAAGGCAAGAGACCTGTTTAGGAGGGAAAAGCAGCCAGGAGCAGGTTTCAGAAACGATGGCAGCCTTGCTCCACGCCAGACACACAATGCCAGCGAGCCTTTCTCCTCCCAGGCAGAGAGGGAACCTCCTCCTCCTCCTCCTTTCAACCAAGCAGCCCAAAATGGTGCAAATTTGGAGAGAGCATCCTCCTCCTCGGAGGGAAGCAGCCTCCAGGGGGAGGGGATGCAGCCCTTTCTCCAAGGAACCCAACCCAGAACAATAGGGGCATATGAGGAGCACACACTCTCTCAGCCTCTGGAGCAGGCGAGGTGGGCAAGCCTCCTCTGGGCAAACGTTGCCAAGAAAAAAGCCCAGGAGAGGAAGGAAAGGTCTGGAAGGCACAGCACCAGCCCCAGCGCCAAAGGAAAAGCAGAGGAGGAAGGAAGGAAGGAAGGGGGGCTTTCCATCACCACCCCCACCACCCTTTGGGGGTTTTAGCCTTAGCTGGGGAAAAGAGAGAGGGGGGGCTGCTGCCTGAGCCCCCGGTTGAGGAAGGCGAGGCATTGGCTTACCTTGGGCAAGGTCCACAAAGCTCCCTTGCTCAGCCCTGCAGGCAGCGTGGCTTGTCTGGTGCAAAGAGGAGGGGAAAGGCTCGCCTTTGAGAAGGAGACAAAGCCCGGCTCCTCTGGCCCTGGTCGCCTGGGTCCAAGCCTGCTCCCCACCAGCCTCAAGCTTGGCAGCAGCAGCAAAAGAGAGAGAAAGAGGCTTGGCTGGCTTACTGGGGCTCCTCCTCCTCCTCCTCCTCCTCCTGGGGCTGGCTAAAGCCTTTCTCCTTCTCCTCCTGAGGCTTCAATGGGAGCAATTTGCATCAGCCCTTCCTTCCCCAAATGCGGCTCCTCTCCTCGCCAAAGGGGCGGTGGCGCCTGGCCTCCCTCAGGAGGGATGGAGGGATGGATGGGGAGAAGAAGGCCTCCCTCCAGAAGCAGGCACTGGCAGTGGCTTCATTGGGTCTCCTCTTTTGTGTCACTTTTAGGGACTCAAGAAGGCTGACTGTCAAACCCTGGGCTTTGGAGGAGAGGCCCCTTCCAAAATAATAGTAATAACAATAATAATAATAATGATAATAATGGGACAGGGCTCCTGTTAATTGTGTGGAATGCTAATACTCCAGAGGACAGGATCAACATTCAAAATGACCTGAATAGACTAGAAAGCTGGGCCAAAGGTAACAAAATGAAAGTAAAGAGAGGGAAGTGAGGGGAGGCCCGGGGGGGGGGGGGGGGATGAAATGCACAGATGTAGGATGGGGGACACCTGGCTGAATGAAACTACATGTGAAAGGGATCTGGGAGTCCAAGTAGACCACAAGTTGAACATGAGTCAACAGTGTGATGCGGCAGCTAAAAAGGCCAATGCAATTTTAGGCTGCATCAATAAAAGTATAGTGTCTAGATCAAGAGAAGTAATAGTGCCACTGTATTCTGCTCTGGTCAGGCCCCACCTGGAATATTGTGTCCAGTTCTGGGCACCACAATTCAAAAAGGACATTGAGAAACTGGAGTGTGTCTAAAGAAGGGCGACTAAAATGGTGAAAGGTCTGAAAACCTTCCCTATGAGAAACGACTCAGGAAGCTGAGGATGTTTAGCCTGGAGAAGAGAAGGTTAAGAGGTGATAGGATAGCCCTGTTTAAATATTTGAAAGGATGTCATATTGAGGAGGGAGCAAGCTTGTTTTCTGCTGCTCCTGAGAACAGGACCCGGAACAATGGATGCAAGCTCCCAGCCTCAGAGCGAGGCAAAGGCACACAATACCCCCATGAAGAAACCTTGCCAAGAAAACCCCATAATAGGGTCGCCATAATAATAATAGGTCAGGGTTCTTGTTAATTGTGCAGAATGTTTTCAGGTGTCTCTTGTAGGACAGGGAGCACCTGCTGGGATTGCCTCTTCCAGGCAAATAGGGCTGGAGAGTTCCCTGACTCTGGAGACCAGGATTCAGCCACTTGGGCAAGTTACACTCTCTCAGCCTCAGAGGGAGGCAAAGGCAAACTCCCTCTGAAAAAACCTTGCCAAGAAAACCCCATAATAGGGTTGCCATAAGTCAGAAATGACTTCAAGGTACAGAACAACAACAAATGTACACAAAGAGGGTGACAGTCAAACCCTGGGCCTGTATTTCTGGAGAAATAATATTTTTTTCAAAAAGGACAGGGCTGCTGTTAATTCTGTCGACTCAGCAGGTGTTCCTTGTAGGACAGGGCACACCTGCTAGCATTCCCTCATCCAGCCAAATAGGGCTGGAGATCTCCCTGACTCTGGAGACCAGGGTTCAAAATGCCAGTTCAGCCATGAAGAGTGTGACTTGCCCAAGGTCACTCAGTAGGTTTACAAAGATTTTATGTAAACCCACTAAGTGGCCTTGGGCACATCACACTCTCTCAGAGGGAGGCAAAGGCAACCCCGCCCCGAAGGAACCTTACCAATAAAACCCCACAAAAGGGTCTTCATAAGTCAGAAAGGACTTGAAGGTACAAAATTACAAATGAACATTTGATAAAATTACCAGCTTGTTAGATGAAGGGAATGCTGTGGATATAGTATAGCTTGATTTCAGTAAGGCCTTTGACAAAGTTCCCCATGATATTCTTGTAAACAAGCTTGTAAAATGTGGGCTAGACAAGGCAACTGTTACATGGATTTGTAACTGGTTGACTGGCCGGAGCCAAAGTGTGCTCAATAATGGCTCCTTTTTATCCTGGAGAGAAGTGACCAGTGGGGTCCCACAGGGCTCTGTCCTGGGCCCAGTGCTATTCAACATCTTTATCAATGACCTGGATGACAGAATTGGGAGCATACTTATCAAATTTGCAGATGACACCAAATTAGGAGGATTAGCTAATACTCCAGAGGACAGGATCAAAATTCAAGATGACCTGAATAGACTAGAAAGCTGGGCCAAAGGTAACAAAATGAAATTCAACACGGAGAAATGTAAGGTATTTCACTTAGGGTGGAAAAATGAAATGCACAGATATAGGATGGGAGACACCTGGATGAATGAAACTACATGTGAAAGGGATCTGGGAGTCCAAGTAGACCACATGTTGAACATGAGTGAACAGTGCACTGCAGCAGCTACAAAGACCAATGCAATTTTAGGCTGCATCAATAAAAGTATAGTGTCTAGATCAAGGGAAGTAATAGTGCCACTCTATTCTGCTCTAGTGAGGCCCCACCTGGAATATTGTGCGCAGTTCTGGGCATCACAATTTAAAAAGGATGTGGAGAAACTGGAGCATGTCCAAAGGAGAGTGACTAAAATGGTGAAGGGTCTGGAAACCATGCCCTATGAGGAATGACTCAGGGAGCTGGGGATGTTTAGCCTGGAGTAGAGAAGGTTAAGAGGTGATATGATAGCCCTGTTTAAATATGTGAAAGGATGTCATATTGAAGAGGGAGCAAGTTTGTTTTCTGCTGCTCCAGAGACTAGGACCCAGAACAATGGATGCAAGCTACAGGAAAAGAGATTCCACCTCAACATTAGGAGGAACTTCCTGACAGTAAGGGCTGTTCGACAGTGGAACAAACTCCCTCGGAGTGTAATGGAATCTCCCTCCTTGGAGGTCTTTAAACAGAGGCTGGATGGCCATCTGTCGGGGATGCTTTGATTTGGATTTCCTGCATGGCAGGGGGTTGGACTGGATGGCCCTTGTGGTCTCTTCCAACTCTATGATTCTATGAGAAGGATGACAGTCAAAACTGGGACCTTTAGGAGCGACCCCTTGGAAAATATAATAAAAACAACAAGGATCTTGTTAATTGTGTGTACTGTCAGAAGCTGTCTTTTGTTGGGCAGGGAGCACCTGCTGAAATTCCCTCATCAAGCCAAATATGGCTGGGGATCTCCCTGACACTGGAGACCAGGGTTCAAATGTCTGTTCAGTCATGTAAAACTCACTGAGTGGCCTTGGGCAAGTCACACTTTCTCAGCCTCAGAGGTCAGCAAAGGCAAACTCCTCTATGAACAAATCTTGCCAAGGAAACCCCATGATAGGGCGACCATAAGTTAGAAAGGACATGAAGGTACAGAACAGCAACTAATGTACACAAAGAGGGTGATAGTCTAACCCTGGACCTGTAGGAGTTGCCCCTGGAGAAATAATATTTTTTAAAAGGACAGGGCTGCTGTTAATTCTGTGGAATGTCTACAGGTGTTCCTTGTAAGGCAAGGAACACCTGCTAAAATTCCCTCATGCAGGCAACTATGGCTGGATGTTACCTTGGTTTTACAGTAGTTCTCTGGGAACCTTTTGCGTTTACACAGTTAGAGCACTATGATCAGGGTAACTATATGTCCAAACCTCAGAAGGAGGATAAGGCACCACAAAATGTAGGACATTCAAGTAAATGTAGGATATTACCAAAGAAAAACTAAAAACACTTATATAAAGATAAGTGTATACTTCTTAGTCATGCTCAAAATGGAGAACATTTTGGAATATCTGCTGGACAGAAGGCTGAAATGAAGACAAGTCCTGGAAAAGGAGGATGTCTGGTCACCCTAGGTATGATTCTCCTTTCGTGGTGGCCAAGGGAGTAGCCTTAGCTGCCATGTAGTAGGATGAGTTAGCATTCACAGCTGGAGTTATCTAAGCAGTATCCACACCAGAAATAATCCTGTTTGATACCACTTTAACAGCCATGGCTCAGTGCTACAGAATTCTGGGAATTTTACAGTTAACTTCCAAATCAGCAGGTCAACCATCCACAGATTGGATCATCCATGGATGAGCCCACTACTTTGTCATCAATGGTGGCACATGGATGCAGCCACGTCAATGCAGCCACGCACACAGCAGTGCCCATTGACACTAATAGGACTTGAGGTCTTACTTTACATGGTATCTGTGCAGAGGGTCCAGAACTGAACCTCTGCCAATACAGACTGACTACAGTTTTGTAAGCCATGTAGCCTTCTCTGTCAGAGAGTTCTGGGGGCACAGAATTGTAGTTCTGGAAAATACAATTCCCAGGTTTCTATAGCATTCAGCCATGGGAGTTAAAGTGGTGTCAAACTGGATTATTTTCTGCAGTGTAGAGGCAACCTCGAGTGCTTCCCCAAGCTACAAACCCGAATATTCTGTCGGGACTGCTGTGGAAGTGAAAATGGAATCATAACTGTATAGTGTGAAAGAGTCTCACATTTAAAAAAAAAAGTCTAAATGATATTTCTAAATGATATCTAAATGATATTTCTATTGTCCTTGATTATAGTACAAGGATTGCCATCACCAGACACAACATTTTATTCCCACCCTCAAGTGGATTTGTTTTCAATTCTGAGACCTAGCAGAACAAACAAAAACTTATCTTCTCCACCCTTCTTTTTTAAGTTCATCAGTGAAACGGCAATATTGCACTTGTTGTTCTGTGCCTTCAAGTCATTTACTCTTTTAAAAAAACAAAATTTTGTTAACACAAACAAACAAGTAGATAGCCATTTTGTATATATCTAAAACACTTCCACAAAAATAAAAAATCAAATAAATGTATCTAAAACTAAACTAAACTACACATTAAAAAGCAAACAAGCTTGCTTGCTTGTTTGCCCAGCAAGTCACTTCCTACTTATAGCAACTGTCACTTGGGTTTGTTGGCTATGTTTGTTTAGAGGGAATTTGCCTTTGCTTTCCTCTGAGGCTGAGATAGTATGATTTGCTCAAAGTCACCTAGTGTAGAATCATAGAGTTGGAAGAGACCACAAGGGCCATCCAGTCCAACCCCTGCCATGCAGGAACTCACAATCAAAGCATGCCTGACAGATCAAATCACAGAGTTGAAAGAGACCACAAGGGCCATCCCTTGTGGCTTTCCATAAATGAGCAGGGATTTGAATCCTGGTCTCCAGAATCACAGTCCAACACTCAAACAGCTACACCACATTGGCTCTACTTTTGCATTGCAACTCCATAATTCTAAATCAGCATCAAGGAGAAAATTTGCTTATCAAATGGTAACACCTGTTCAGTACACCATATTCCAGTTTAAAAACTCCTTTGGAAGGTACTTAATGCACATCCAAGGAACTGATACAAACAGCCTCCCAAAAAGAATGGTATCAGTGGACACATAGGCAACTACAACCCAAGGAACTATATTATGAGTACACTCCTTAGTCTGCTCTGGAAGAGCCCTATTAAAAGTTCAGGAGTTCTGTCCTCTTTATCCTGATACCTTATGCAGCTTTCTACACATAACTACTGTATATACTCATGTATAAGTCTAGAAATTTTAGTCAAAAAACTGACCCAAAAAACCTGGGTTGACTTATCCATGGGTCAGTGTAAGTACTGTACTTTAATTTGTATCAAAAAAGGAACCATGCCCTGGTGAAAGGTGAGAGCTTAATCTCTTTTTGGAGCACCTACAAGAAGCATCAGTCCTATCAACCATCTCACCCATCCTGTCTGTAGGCTGAGCACAAATAGCTGTGCCTATCAAAACTTTTAATGATCTTGAGCATTGTTTTCCTTTATTTCAGCCTTTACAACCATTGCTACATGCTGCTACATTTTACGCTTAACTTATCCACGGGTCATATCAAAATTCATAATTTTGGCCCCAAAACCTGTCCTCAACTTTATACATGAGGTCAACTTATCGTTGTGTATATATGGTAAGTGCCACTGAATTCAGTGGTGCTTGCTCCCAAGAAAGTGGTCCTAGGACTGCAGCTTTAATTGTCAACCCTTGCCTGCATTTCTGACTGGAACATGAAAATTCATAATAAAGTTCACCTGAGCATATGGAAAGAACTGGTGTGGCAAGGCAAAATGATGACCCACTAACCAGAAAAGTTCTGTCCCAGCACTTCTCTTCTTTTAAAACCAGCCCTGAACCCTGCCTTTCTTTCCATACCAAAACCACATCCATAGTTGCAGCCTGGTATCACCATAAAAACAGATACAGAAATGCTAATGAATAAAAGCTTTGCTCCAAGGGGAGTTGGTCATATTTAATCTTCAATGGTCCTGAACTTTGACTGGTACTGTAGAGATGGGAATTTCAACAGAATAGAATGTAATGCAAGAGTGCGGTGTGGTGGTTTGAGCTTTGGACTAGGACTCCAGGAGATCAGGATTTGGTTTGAATCCCCATTCACCCATGGAAACCCACTGGCTGACCTTGTACAAGTCATTTGCTCTCACTCCGAGGAAAGCAATGGCAAAGCTCCTATGGACCAATCTTGCAAATAAAACCCCATGACAAAGTCCCTTAGGGTCACTATTAGCAACTTGAATGCACAAAATAAAAAGTCTGACTCCTACTTGCATGTAGAACGGTTAAGTCCTAAAACTGGGCTTCACACTACAGCATGGTTTATTATTTTTAAAAATATTTAATATTTTTGATATCTATATTGAACCCAACAACAAAACCTTTGAAACAATAAAATAAATACAGCATGAATGTAATATTTGAAACAACATTAAGCCAGCTGCAGAATAAAGCCAGAAGCAAACAAAAAAAAGCAACCTGAGTACAAGAGACCCACGTCATGTAATAGCTTCCAGAAGACCATATTTCAAATCCCTTCTCAGTCATGGAAAGCTATGCTAGTCACACTTTCTCACCCTTAGAGAAAGGCAATGGCAAATCTTCTCGGAACAAATTTTGCCCCTCAAAAAATCCTATGATCAGTGAAGGCACATAACACAAAAACATTGAATCTTAGTGCTGGAAGGGATCACAAAGGTAATCTAGTCTAAACCCCTGCCATGCAGGTATATCCAGCTATAGCACTCCTGAACGATGCCAATCCAGCATCTGCATTGCCAAAATAATGCCGTTTGACCTCATGCTGCCATGGCTCCATCCAATGAAATCCTGGGATTATAGTTGTTGTAGCACCAGAGCTCTCTGACAGAGAAGGCTAAATATCTTGCAAAGCTACAATCCCAGAATTCCATAGCATTGAGTTAAAGTGGTGTCAAATTGCATTATTTCTGCAGTACAGATGCAATTGAAGAGTCCAACACTGTCCAATACAATCCATCCCACTGTTGAGTAGCTCATATTCCTAACTTTTATTAGGTGGAATTTCTTCTCTTATAATACAATGTAAGTACAACACATCTAAAAACTACTTTAAATATTTAAGATATCATTTTTAGCTGGTATTAAAAAATACCGTAACTCAGATGCCAGCTAAGCCTCCTTTGAAAGAAATTCACTTAAGTGGTGACAAGGACCGCTCTTCAGTAGTCACCTGCTGGATCTCATTGCTGAGGGTACCCAGAGAGTCTATTTACTGTATCAGTAAAGCTAGGACAAGAATCAATTGATCCTCCAGATGTTGCTGAATTGCAGTGCCAAATTTCCTTACCATTGGCTATTCTGGCTAGGTCTGTTGGGAGTTGTAGTCCAACAATACCTGTAGGGCTGCATCTTTCTCAACTCTGTATTAATCCACTACATTTGCAAGTGTCCTAGAAATTGTGAAACTCTCTTGTCAATTAGCTAGTGAATTAATTGTCAAATATGATATGAAATGGTTCATCTTTGCTGGACAATAAGATGCACAAAAATGAAGATATTGCAGTCTATCTTCTCTTCTGAAGGGAGGTCTCATGGTCCTGGCTCCAGCCAGTCAAGGACATTCCTATAATTAGGCACGGTGAAGAGCTTACCTCAGCAAATTGTAAGAAAATGTATTATTACAGTATTTTCACTCTTGTTGGAGATTTAGTGAAATGTTCTGTTTAAGATGCCAAAATAACAGCCCAGTCTTACCTTCAGACCCTAAATACCTTGTATTTGGGACTCAGGAGTAATCTGATATGCAGCCTCAGGTAGCTGGATGTCTCATACCAGTGGTCCTGCCAGCTGCTCCTTCTATAGCCTCATCGTTATTATTATTTTTATTGTTATTGGTCATAGAACTTTCTATGGCTGCTGAATTTTCATCAGTTTTCATCTTTAGGGTTTTTGTTCATTGTTCTTCTACAAACTTCAGAGCTTTCTCAAGCATGCTAGTAGTCCTTCTTGTTATTAAAAGGCAAAAGATCATGCCAAATTGAGCTTGGAAAGATACGTTTGGAGCTACAATTTAGAAAAATTATTTTTATGTTGGCCAGGGGATGCTGTGAACTGTAATTCAAAAATTAATTTTCCAAGCTCTATATGCCATTGAGGGTAGAAGCAAACGAATGTGATGGGTTCAGGGCATAGAATCAGTTCTGATACTATCTTCATCCTAAAAATGCAATCCTTTGTATACTTACTCCCAATCAAGTGGGACCCTAAGTTAATATGCATAAGATTGCTTTACACAGTTTGCCAAACAGGAAATTTAATTATTCCATGGAATTAGTTTAACAGGCTTATTCCCATGACTGCAGCATAATAAAAGAAGAAGATAAAAACTTAATGGTATAATGAGTGAATTTCTCTGATTTTCCAAAACTAGAGCATGCCACAGTTCAGAGACAACAAAATACAACTTTAGTCATTACTCTTGGAGTTTAGAGGTCTCGTGTTGACTAATTCTAGGGTTCATCCAAACTAGTGATTTGTGCTCATTAATACTGCATCATTTGGCATTGCTTCTCAAGGTTTACTGAGATTTCTACTAGTTTAGAAGGCAACAGAATTCAGTACCCTTCAGAATTCTACAGAAGGAGAATTTCTGCTGATGTACTTTCTCCATGGTCTGTAACGCTGTGCAGGAGATGGCTGCAATACACAAAGTCTAAATTCCACACAACTTTTACAAATACTGGCGTTTGATCTGGCCATACTATGCCTGGAGAAGAGAAGGTTAAGAGATGATATGATAGCCCTTTTAAATATTTGAAGGGATGTCATATTGGGGATAGAGCAGGTTTGTTTTCTGCTGCTCCAGAGAATAGGACCTGAAACAATGGATGCAAGCTCCAGGAAAAGAGGTTCCACCTAAACATTATTTATAATTCATGCAATCACTGTAAGCTAACAAGTGACTTGAAGGCATCTGCATACATATATACACGCATACAGCAGCTGTCCAACATTTCTATTGTGAGTCCTTCTCAGCCCTATTTAAGGCTCTGCAAAACAAAATTATATCAGTTGTGTAATACTCAAATTGCCATGGCCTTCCCACCTCAAAGAATATTGAAAACTACAGTGTGGTGCAACAAATTGATCCATAAACAAGTTCCATGACTGGTCATTTCTAATTTGGAAATAAATAAAGATGGGTTGGATTAATATGGTTTCTGCAGGCCAGATATACATCAGATCATATGTAGGATTGATCTGATTCCCCATTACAGTACTGGGTTCAGGAAACAAAGGGGCATATTTCTAAAGCTTGATGTGGAAGAGTAGGACTCACCAGAGACACCACCTTACCTGTTCCCAGGTCCTTGGCCTCAAAAGTGAATGAGAGCCAGCTACTGACCTCACTTAAAGCCTCTGCAAGAAGGCAGAGCCAAGAAACTAGTGATGCTGAAAGAGAGAACCTGGAAGATAGAAACTACAAAACAGTAGAAAGGCGAGTCATTTGGACTTGAGTTGCAACGGAGTCATAGGTTGTTGGGAGATTATATGCAAGACAACTGTAAACAGACAGACACTTAGCGTGAGCTGGGAGATGAGCTCCTCTGCAAAAAGAAGAAACCCAAACTAGTTAATTTGTCAGGTAAAGAGACAACTGGGATGACTGATGCAAAACACTCCTCATCTTCTCAAATGTCTTTTCTTCATTAGTTTATTTCTGCTTGGCTTGCTCCTTGGGACTTTACATTTCCCAGTCTATTGCCTCCAACATTCTATATCCTGCAACCACCTACTACTGTCATATAAAGGTTCTTATCCTAAGGCCACTTATTTATATAACCCAGAAGCTCATCCTGCACCTACTTTCACCAGTACATTGCCAATGAGAGGACCCTCAAAACCTAAAAGAAATACTCTTCCCTTATGTGAGTGGATCAGGGCTTGTAAGAAAGGGTATGCAAACTGGGAGGTTTGATGTAACCCTTCCCATAGAGGTTGCAACCTTTGTTATACTTGAATGAATATTCCTGTTGTCATCTATGCATGGGCAGTGGCCATGTTGGCTAGAGATAAGGGGAGATATAAGCTAATTTAACATTTCCAACTTGCACATGGTGCGGATACTCCATATGATTCCAGTTCTCAGAGCATAGCAAGTTCAACATACTTTTTGCATCTCTATTTTCAACCTCCAAACATTTTCTCTTGTATTATAAATACCTTCTCTAATTTCTAAATCATGGAAGTAAGGAATTTCATAAATCACATGGGAAGAAACTATCAGGCAACAAGCATTGAATGTTGTGACCTTCACTTTGCATGGTGTCTTACGTTCTTGGGGCCTGTTACAGACTGCCAAAATAAAGCTGCTTGGGGTCTCTTTGGAGGTATTCTGTTTAAATGATGCATGGGTCCTAAGAGTCCGGAGGTCGCGCCAAAGCCACACACTCCATTCCTAAGCACTGAGTGCAGCTTTGGTGCAGCTTCCGGATTCTTAGGATGCATGCATCATTTAAACAGCATACCTCCAAAGAGACCCGAAGCAGCTTTATTTTGGCAGTCTGTAACAGGCCTAGGTTTCTGTGTTATTTTGCTGAGTATGATTGTGAAAATAAAGGTTAGAGTGAAAAGATCTGTGAGCTATTCAGAAAAAACACCTTTGCATTTTTATGTGTTTATTTCCTTCAGGGCCACAAATACACAGCATTAAATATATCCGTGACATGCATACTATGGTGCTTTCTGCACCGGCATTTGGGACGTCCGGAGGACGTCCCATTTTAAAAAAGGGGCGTCTCTTATAGACGCCCCTGTGCCTAATACGGACTCTGTCCGTACAAGATGGCGCCGGCCCTTCTACATGGCCGGCGCCATCTTTGCGTATCGGACGCTGGGCGTCCGTACGCGTCGCACCACTTGTGACGTAGCGAGCGCGCCCCTGGCGCCTCGCTACGTCGCAAACGCGACGGAAAAAGAAGCTCCATTTTGGAGCTTCTTTTTCGGTCTGCGTGGGAGTCGGGCCGTGTGAAGGCTCCGGCTCCCCCGCGGACCTACTGTACCCCGCCTATGTAAGTGTTTTAAATTAGTCCATTTGGGACTTAAGAGCTAAGTGAATATGCATCATATCATGACACACAATGTACCTCTTCACTGCTTAGAATAAGAGTAGGCAGTTTTCATCTACATGCACCTCTAGTGAGCTATATCATTTCCTGTTCCTGTTTGAGCTGATCATAGGCTATTTTTATAAGTTTTGAGGAAAGAGCAAGCCACAACATTTTCTGGGTTTTTTCCAGGTGTTTGGCGTAAGAAACGAAGACTATGTGCACTTCTTCCTTGTTCCTTTAAACCAGGGGTAGGCAACCTACGGCCCGCGGGCCAGATCCGGCCCGGTGAGGCCTTGGGACCGGCCCCAGCCTGGTCCTGCCGCCGATTGCTGCCGGGGCCTTTGGCCTATCAGGAGGAGGCGGGCAAGTGGTGGGCAAGTGGCGGGCAAGGGGGGGCAATTGTCTATAGAAGCCTCAGAAACATGCATTTATATTAACATTTTTTTAAAAATCAGCAAATTTTTCAGCGTGTCCTCCATTTTATAAAAGTGTCCTCCGTTAGAAAATTTTGTCCTACATTTGTCCTGGTTTATTTATTTATATAATTTTTTTAAATTATGTAATCTATTTTTTTGCTTCGCCCCCCCAGTTGTCTGAGGGACAGCAACCCGGCCCCTGGGTCAAAAAGGTTGCCTACCCCTGCTTTAAACAGCAGTACTTTCCATTCAGATGCATTTGGTCAAATTATGTAATTGCCTCAAGTATCAATTGAGGATGACCTTTCATCATTTCTATCTGGACTCCCTGATTGTTCCCCCATTGAACAACAAAGCTACCTATGGCCCCATACAGACAGGCCACAATAAAGCTGCTTCGAGTCACTTTTCTACTGGCCCCACTTTATTTTGGCCTGTCTGTATGTGTCCTATGCTACACATTTCCTGCCCACTCTAAATTAGCCTGTTGCCTCAGGTGCAACAGAAAATACCATCCTATAACAATAGTGAAGATCACCTGGCTTCAGCCACAAGGGCTGGCTAACTTTGCCCCAGGCAACAAAATATCTTGGGCTGTTCTTTCTGTTAGCCCAGGGCTTGGATTAGAATAGATATAAAAGAAGTATATTTTAGTATTCCTTCCAATCCAGAAGGACATAACCCATATCCAGAAAGTTATTTTATAGGATGCTATAATTACAAGATTAACCATATGGGCTAATGGGGAGTAATCCCTGATAGGCCTGGTAGGATGTGAGAGAGAAACCCTGGTGTATTATTATTATTATTATTATTATTATTATTATTATTATTATTATTATTATTTGTGGAACTTTGTCCCATAGGATGGGAAGTCCCATTGTTAGCTGTCTTGTCTTTTTCTTGGCTGTTTTAAAAAGGCCTTAAAAGGTATTTTCCCAGTCTACATTAAATTAATAATGTTGGGCTGGTCCAAATTTTTGAACTTGTGTTGCTTATTATTTTATGTCAAGCTCATCTTGGCCTTTGTTGTCTTATGTCACTGTTTGAGTGCTAATATTTTGTCTCTGTGTTTTACATATTCTAATTGGTTTTGTTATTCCTGTGAGCCACCCTGGGAGGTAGTATAAAATATCATTGCCTTAGAGAATTTTGGAAAGGGAACACCATGAATTATACGTTGGTGAACATGGGTTTTCATAAGTGATGCAGTTCACGTTGATTTTGAACTTGGCTATGGAACTTCAGTTAAAATGTGTATGTGGAATTGTTTTGCCGGGCCTGTACCACCTTTGTTTTGACTGTCTGCATGTTTAATAGCTGCTGAATAAGTGAACATTGTTTGATGCAGCAGACAGTTATTCTGTGTCCAAAATGCATTTCTAAAGCTTTGCCAGCATTGCTTTCTTACTCAATTCTGTTGACAGTGTTTTGGCTTGTCTGACATCCTTATAGATCGTTTCTCTCTCTTTTTATTGTTAGTCTCCAGAAGAATTGCAGCATTATAAAGGACAACCAAAATAAGTTACATTCTCTGTGAACCAGGAGGAATATTGGCCTGCCTTTCAATATTATAGTCTATAGTGCCAAGAAGAATGGGCAAGAGAAGCAACAGAAGCAAGCAAGCAAGAAGACAAACACACATAAAGGCTCCAACTAGAGAACAAAAAGCAGTTCTTATGGGCAAGCAAAGGGCTGTGTATATTTTCTGGGTTTAAAACCACAAAGAGCATTGCCCTCTCAAGGCATCACAACCTGGACTGTATAAATTATTCTTCTAGCATTGCCTTTATAGTTCCAGGACCTTTAAGACCAACTGGTTTTTATTTTTGCATGAGCTTCTGTGAATATAAACCCACTTCTTTGGAAGTAGTACTGAGTAGTATTAAGGCCTCAGATATAATACAGTTGTAGTAGTGGGATAGAATGTTGTCCCACGACTGTATAAATATGCCTTATAAATGAGGCCTTAATAATTTGTTGAGACAACTCTATAATAATCTGCTAACACAACCCAAACCGACTTGATCCCAAAACTATTCCAAACTGGATTGGATTTAAGCTTTAGAGCCAAAGGACAGACAGATAGCACTTTGCATAAATAAAATACTTCTGCTGATCTGAAACTGGTGCTACGTTACAGCAAACCCTGAAGTCACATGGCCCTGCAGTCTTCCACTAAATCACATTAGAAGGAGCTAAACATTTTTAAAAGATTAGTCTGATATGTAAACAAAGGCTGTAGCTGTCTATCAAACATTGCACTATTGCCTTTGCCAGACATAAGCCTTGCATGATCTTATATGGGAGAGGCCCAGTGCTTATGAAACAAGCTATCAATTGATATACTGTTCATATTGTGGTTGGAAAAGATGGGAAAAGCTGGAATTTGGAGTTTCTGCTACGTTCATAACTCCAGATAGGCATTGTAGTTGAGGTATATCCCATAGTTTGTAACAGTCTAATATTCCTGAACATATGAAACATAAAATAAGCATTTCTCATAAATACCCAGCTGGGAGAAACATGATTTTGTCTGCTTCATGAAGAAGAGAGTGACCTTTTGTGAGGAATCAGTAATCGTATTTTGCAGGGTGGATGAAAATGTATTATAGAGAATAACACAAAAGAAAAGCCCTTGAAAGAACGTAGGGTTATTATTATAGAACAATGGCATAAATTTGACTAAAACAAATGATGCCAAGCTGAGTCAAATCTCCATTTCAGAGTTGGCAAATAATTTAATGGATATTTCTCAAGCATGGTAAGAACCTATAGTCTAAAAATGGTAATAGCATAATCTGGTCTGCCCTTGACAAAACAGGGAAGACCTCTAGGGAAAGAAATCCCAATTATTATAAAATCTAAAGAAGTTGTATACTTGTAGCCTTGTACTAGAAACATACAGTTTCATATTTTAACATAACATTGCAACAATTGTCAAATCAGACTTTAAACAAACAAACAAAAATACCCAGAATCTGAATTGATCCAAACAACAGATTAATGGTTGAGGAGATAGGAAAGAAGGCAGCAATGGGCCAATGTTAATTAGAGATAACAAGCCACATTCTGGGTTACAGGTTTCCAGTTGGATGACCTAATACTGAGTGTTCCCTCAGCCTTACAACTACAGCCTGAAAGCAGAATGCAACATCTCAGCACCTGGTTAGATGGACAGAGCTCAGCCATAGCAACAAAGAAAGCATTTCTGTACAAAAAGCTGAAGCCAGAATTGAAGCTCAAAAACAGGCCAGTATATTCATAAAAGGCCTACATAGCCTAAAGGTGTCAGATCCTGTTTGATCTTGGAAACTAAACAAGGCCAGCGCAGGTTAGTATTTGGATGGGAAACTGCCAACAAGTACCAAGTGCTATAGGTTATATATCAGAGGAAGGAACTGGCAAAATCACTTCTGAGTATTTGTTGCCTTAAAAAAAAAATATTATGAAAAGTTCACAGGGCCTCATAAGAAGACAGGTGACTTGAAGGTGCTTGTGTGAGTGCATGTTAGCCAGTATTTTGAGTGTTGGACCATGGCTCTGCAAAACCAGGGTTTGTATCAAAGCTCAGCCATTGTAACCCACTAGGCAAGTCCCACCTTGGGCAAGTCACACTGTCTCAGCCTTAGAGGATGGCAGTAGTAAACAGGCTCTGAAGAAACATGCCCAGAAAACACCATGATAGTTTGGCTTCAGGGTTACCATAAGTTGGAAACAATTTGAAGGCACACAACAACAACATCTCACTTTTCCTTCAAGGAGCTCAAAGGAACAGACTGTCCTTTATCATTAAAAGAACATGGCAGAGGCTGGTGGCTCTGTCATTAGTGGATTGAGGAATCTTTTCTGAGTTTTAGTCCAGACATCATCATCATCATCTCATTAACTTTTCTACCAAAATTTGGAGTCAAGGTGTGTTCTTAAGCACTAATCCTCAAAATGGGATCAGTACCTTGGATAGCTCTGTTAAAAACATAAACTAAATCCTGCAATCAGTTCATTACCCCACTGACATCAGATCCAACAGCCCCTGTTGCAACTTGTTTCGGCCCATTGAATAATTTTGTTAAAGTTTGGACTGAAACCTGAAGTAGATTCTCCACCTCAGTGATATCAGAGCCATCAACTTCCATCACAAGAACCCGATAACATGTGCAAGACTGGGAGACAATAACTATCTCAAAATCATCCAACAAGAATGCAAGATTTATGCTGGATCAGACAAGAATCCAGCATTCTGTTCCCACAGTGGCTAACCAGATACCAGATCATGAATGTGGAGGCTAACGAACAATTTGAATTCAACAGTTCCCCCACTTTACCACATTGGTTATTTGATAACAAAGCTAAGCAGCAATTTTTGTGGCACAAAAATCACTTTTTAAGATTATGTTTCTTGAGAGACTTTCATACGGACACCATATAGCAGCTTGGAATAAAATGAGGTGGAGTGCTTCCCTAGTTAGGCAGATCATCCAGAAAAGTTCAGATAGCTGTTTCTAGTAAAACAACTTCAACTGTGCCTAATAAAGGCAGCATCTGAGGCCAGTCCTATTCATACCTGACACAAGTTGCCCAAGATTCGAAGGGGAAAATGTTGGAAGAGTTTTGCATTCTCTTTCCACCTCCTTAGATAGATAAGGATATCCTGCATATGGGTGGGGGGGATGAGAACATTGCCCCCCAATAGGAATTCTGCCACCTATTAAATTTGTCTTCTGTTCCCAAATTTCTGTCATTGCAGAAACTTAAAACGTAAGATGTGCATTTAGAAATACAGGCAATTGTCACACTGGCTGTCTTTTCCCAATATGAGCATGGGCTGAGACCGGGCTGGGACTATGTCTTGTCGCATGGCTCTGTGCCCAGATCGTTGCCATTTCATGCCAGATTGGGACTTCTCTTGCACTTAGCTAAAAATGCTTCTTTTCCATTCTTGGCAAAGTAATGGGAGATGTTCTGATCGAGTATAGGATGGTGGCGGTCTGGGCACAGAGCTGTGTGGTGACACGTGGTCCCAGCCCGGTCTCAGCCCATGCCCAGATCAGGAAAAAAAAGCAGTGAAATAATCCACAGTCTAGTTAACCAAGGAACAAGGGCAAGCAAAATTACCAAGGGACTGTGAACTGCCTTATGGAACAAGGCCTTTTGCACTGGGCCTCCATAATGGCCTGACACCAGAGTTTGCTGCTCCACTTCACGTGGCTGCTCAGAATGGAAATGACAAAGTCTCACACTGGCCTGTCCCATCATGAGGCTTCACACAAGATCTGAATGAAGCTTCACTCAGAGTCTCACCCAAATTTCGTGAGACCATGAGATCCTGTGAGACTTCACAAACATATGGGCAGAAGCAGGGGGGGCCTCGCTCATCAATTGGCTAAGTATGGAACCAACCAGCCTTCTGTCCCCTCTTCCTGTATGGACATGTATTGTATTAGGAGTGATAACGTTATGTTCAACACTGATTGATTTATGATGGCATTATGATTGATTTATGAGGGTATTATGAATTATGTACAACTGCATTATGATTGATATATGGTGGAATTGTGAAGAAGAAAAAAGAATATCCTGCATACAAACTCTCCTCTCATTCAAACTAACCATATGATTTAGGTCACTCCCCCTTTGGTACTGACAGACATTCTCTCGAAGATTTTCTCACAAACAGTTGGTTTTCCATCTTCCTCCTCTCTAAACTTTCTTTGCAAAGATGATGAGATAAAGATTTCTTTTAACCTGAACTAGGCCCTGGACAGACGGACCTTTTGCAGCATCATGGTGACGTGCTAGATTTGCCTTGGGGTGGTGCGTGCACACGCCCCACAACCCTAGCACGTGACGAGGACATCACAGCTGCACAGCACCATCTACATGGTGCGCACCACTATGACGTTGCAGCAGAGCAGCATCTAAACAGCGCCGTGCAGCTGTGACACCATCATGCCGCCTCTGGTGGTTTGCAGCAGTGCAACTGCACCGCAAAAAGGAGCCACTTCCAGGCATTCCTTTTTTGCTGCACAGCTGCTGCTGAACAAAGAGAGGCGCCTCCCTAGCGCTCTGTACTGTGCCCTATCTACTAGCTAGATTAGATATAGCCTTTTGTGTTTATATAGATTAAAGCCGTTAGTAAACTTTTGTTTGAAGTACAAGCTACTTGTGTAGTTTTTGGAGTCAGTCTCAGTTCTCAGGGAAGCATAGTTGGACAAGAGCACATTTCTGCTGCTCTGCTAATTTAAAGCTAGACCCTAACAGGCTTGGCTTTGACATTTTTGATATTTAATATTGTTGTTTCCTTTACAGAGGCTAAGCATTAGGAAACTTAAATTACATTACAGTAAATATGTAAAATAATAAATAATGTAGGCTGTAATTCTATCAACCTTTTCTTAGAATGAAGCCCATTCAACTGAAAGAGGATCACTCTGAACAGAACTGGATTTGGACTGTTTAAAGAAGGGGAAGGGTCTAAGAAAGAGCCAGTGAGGACCGAGGGCATGATTCAAACCCCCACATGATCCATAGTGCTCCCTATTAATAGCTTGTCTATATATGCAACAAAATAAGTTGTTAGAGCATTTTATTCAAACGACAGGTCATGTTTTAAAATACCCAACTGTTCTACAATGTGTTTTTATATAAAACAACAACAACAACAACAACAACAACAACAACACACAAAACAAATCATGCTTAAATCTAGCTTGCTCCATGCTGTACAGATGATGTTTTCATAAGGAGCTTTTACCACGAAGGAGTATATTATCCCTTGTTGTTATTGTGTGTTCTTCAAGTCTTTTCTGACTTATGGTGAACCTAAGGCAAACCTATCATAGGGTTTTGTTTGCCAGATTTGTTCAAAGGAGGCTTGCCACTACTTTCTCCTAAGGCTGAGAGCATGTGATTTGCCAAAGGTCAACCAGTGGGTTTCATGGCTGAGCTGGAAATCAAACCCTGGTTTCTAGAGTCATACTCCAACACTCAAACTATTACGCCATGCTGGCTCTCGATATATTCCTCATTGGCAGTCAAAAGAGGTACACTCTACTTCATCACTATAAGATAAATAAGAGAATCAACTCCTGTTTCATTCTGAAGGATCTGTAGACTAGATACGTGGTTCTCAACATATGGTTCTCTGGATTTCTGGATCACATTCAAGAATTCCTGACCACCTGCCATGCTGGCCTGGCCTTCTGGGAGATTAAGTTCAAAACATCTGTAGGATCAGCTATTATGCAGCACTGAACTTTTGGAATGTCCTAAAAGCCTCTTCAACACACACCAGAAGCCAGTTCCAATAGCATCCCGCCCATGTGAATTGGGTTAACTCCCAGGTTCTCTGCTGTATTCTAATGTTATAGAGCTCTGTGATTCCCCACCCTCACTCAAGGGATAGGTTTATTTTTAATATTCTCTTAAGGATATCTCCATCAGCCTGCAAAGAATGGAGATACTGATTTTTATTTACTTGATATTTATTTCTTGCTCAATATCTTAAAAGAATCTTTGGGGGCCCTACACAACTATAATACTATGGTTCTGCTTTAACTGGCACAGTGCCATCTAATGGCATCCTAGATGTTGCACTTTAGGGAGGGGTATTTAGAATTATCATCCAGAGAGTTCCAATGCTTCACTTAAACTACAAACCCTAGAATTCTCATTTAGTGGGGAAAATATGTGTATTTATCAGTGTAAATGACAAGGATGACAATAAAAGGTGTCAGCCCTGGTGTCTGGGTGCCTTCAAGTCATCTGTCAACCTATGGCAACCCCATTAATTTCATAAGATTTTCTTAAGAAATAAAATATAGCCAAAAGCACCTGGTATTCATCGGTAGTCTCTGACCCAAGTGCTATCCAGAGCTGATCCTATTTAGTTTCCAAGATCAGAGGGGATCTGGTGCCTTTAGGATACTTAGGCATGTTAGCATGGTGCAATAAGAAAAAGCATCTGTATGGAGACAGCGTGTTTTGGCTCTGGAACAAATTTTGACCATGAGCAACATGAGCTAAATAGTCTGGTTATGTTGTAGTTGGTGAATATTTGGAACATCTGCGAAGGATTTGTGAAGCAATTCCTAGTTGAACAAATTCAGCTCAAATTTTAAAAGGCTAAACTATTACCAAACACAAGGGATGTATGTGCTGTTATTGGATGTTTCAGTAACTGCTGGGTTCGAGAAAAAAGATTTCCTTTTGCTGAGGAGAGTTTCTTCCCTGGCTAATATATAAAATTCTATATATTGACAAAACTCTATGATCAGCATGCATCAAACTATTTTCTTTTCAAGCAAAAATGCAAACCTCTTAAAATGATTGACTTGACCCAGTAACAGTTCAAATTAAGTTGCTCTGCATCAGACATTTTTAATGACTAGGATTATAGAACAAATAAAACATTTTTTTTAATTTTGTTTTTAAATAATCCATGAACTACTGCTATGAAACTGGGAGCTGTTTGAACACTGGCTTCTATAGATTACTTCCTTAGGCAAATAAATCTTCCACTTGAAAAACTTTTTTTAAAAAGAACAGATTTATTCTATAATAGTAGACCCTCAATGCAACAGAAAAAGAGAAGACTTGCTTTGCTTTTGAGAACCTACAAAGCAATTATAGCTTACAAACAAGGATTATGGTAATGGTTAAAGAGGCAAGAAAGTGAAGTAATAAGGATTTAACAGGGATGTGTGCTTTGGGCTGTCTTCTGCCAGAATCTTGTGATTAGATGTAGTATGTGCATTACTCCTGTTCTCCAGCTAATTTTTACTTGAGTGTCAATTAAACAGGTTTATAGATACATAGGAAGGTAGTCTGTACTTGGTCTACCTATTTCTTCTCCTAGCCCAGTTCTGTTTGTTCTCACTAACTAGTTTTTTAGTGGTGTCAGTAAGAGATTTTCCTCATCACTTGCTACCTGATTCCTTTAACTAGGTAAGCCAGGGACTGAACCTGGAATCCCTGCACTGAAAGCATGGACTGTGTGTGTGCACGCACGTACACCTTTAAGTTATCTGTCAACTTATGGTGATCCCATGGATTTCAGAGGGTTTTCTTAGGTTGATGCCAGAATTAATACACTTTGACACTGCTTTAACTGCCATGTCCTAAGGAATCCTGGAATTTGTAGTTTGTTGTAACATCAGAACTCTCTGACAGAGAATGAATTTGCCGTTAAAGCATTCCTGAAAGATGCCCATCCAGCCTCTATTTAAAGACCTCCAAACATGAAGCCTGCATCTGTATTGCCAAAATAATGCAGTTTGACACCAAACTACCCTGGCTCCATCCTATGGAATCCTGAGATATGTAGTTTATCATGGCATCAGAGCAATCTGACAGAGATGGATAAATATCTCACAAAAGTGCAAATTCCAGAATTCCATGGCATTAATTCTGCAGTGTAGATGCAGCCCTAGACAAGGAATATTCAGGGTTGTTTTGCCATTGTCTTCCTCTGAAATTTACCCTACAGCACCTGGTATTCCTTGGTAGTCCTGTATCCAACTACTGATCCTATTTAATTTCTAAGATAAAACAGAACCTTGTGCCTTTTGGATATTTAGGCCTGTTACTCTAGCACTGAGCTGTTCAGTCTCCACACTTCACTCACCATATGTTGAAGAAATACAAAGTTCCAGAATATCTGTTATTTATTTATGTATTTATTGAATATCCTGCCATTCTCCCAATATGAGACCCAAGTCATTTTACAACAAAGCTAAAACAAGACAAAAACCTGATGGCTACAAAGAAGGTAAAGCACAATTAATCATCCTACAATATCAATACACCAGCAGAAATCCTATTGGTTAGTCACAAACAGAGAAGAATCAGTTATTGAATTGTGAGTCAGCACGTAAATAAGGGGCAAAACAGACGGTGGATAAGGGACGGCTTAATGCTGCACCCTTGAGTGCAGGATCAGGGTTGTAGCAACTGCACACTGCAGCTCTGATTTGGTATTTTCTGGCCCAAACAGAAGCAGCAAAATTCTGCTTCTTTGGGGAAAAGAAAAGGGGCACTTTTGCTGCTGTGGCAGCACTATTCGGCTCTCCCTTTGGCGTGTGGCATCTGAACACCACGTCAAAGGAGCACTGTAACACCATCCGCCATGTGGTCAAGCAGGCAGTGTCACAGTCACTTGGGCGTGGAGTCAGGGTGTGTGGCGTGCAGCCCCCAGTCCACCCCAACATAGGCCCTTTCGGCCAGTTTGTTTAGCCTCCTAATCCAATTCAATGCATCTACTGTAGTTCTAACAAACAATAGACTTTAAACCACCTTCAATTTAAAAACTATAAAAACATTTAAAAACATAAAACTAAATTCTTGCTATTTTCTCTATGAACTTGAACTAATTGTGCACAAAGAACCATTGTTTTTTTTTCCCAAGCTGCAGCTAATCTTTTTAAATCACTACAGTTGTCTTTTTAACACTGCTGTCTAATCTTTATATCATTTATTGCCAGTTTGGTGATGCAGGAAATTCAAGCTTCCAATTTTGTACTTTAACTGTAATATATTAAGATAGTGGGAATATTCTGAATTTAGAACACAGTTTGCCAGAGGAGAAAGATAAGAATTTGTTTTGCAGTTCTTTGGGATGTGCTCTGGCTATTTTATATTCCTCCCAATGTATAAGAATCCTATTGAACATGCACCCTTGTATATTGGGAAGAAAAATATTCAAATATAAACTTAATATTCCTGCCATCATATGGATGTTTATAAACTTGTGAGCATTTTGCTCTGGGCTAGCAGTTAGTGAAAAGGGCCCACAAATATTAGGAGTTCACCAAGAGAAATAAAAAGTTCTCTGGGCTGTGTTTGAAGCATAATCCATTGTTCAGAATCTAGAATAGTGCCAGAATGATCTGTAAGCCTAGATCCTTCTTTGAATTAGATTTGGTTTCAACAAGGACTATAAGTCATGATTTTCTCTGACCCTACACAATTGGTGATGTAATTGCAAAGGTTTCCTTTTTGGACTGTAAATCCTAGAATCAATTTGGCAGATTCTGAGAGCTATAATCCAAGGCTGCTGCTACACTTTTGTCACTGCTTTAACTGCCATGGCCCAATGCTATGTAATTTTGGGATTTGTAGTTTTGTAAGATATTTAGCCCTGCCTGTCAGAGAGCTCTAGTGTCAATATGAACTACAAATCCCAGTATTTTGTAGGATAGAGCCATGAGATGACAACTCCTGCCACTGCTTACTGTGTTTGTTGTTTTTGTGTGATCTTCCCTGGCTGTCTCCAACCAAATGTATTGGTCATGTTGCATTTAGGTGATTAGAGTATAACAGATCACAAAACACACACACCATAGCTTGGAGTCACTGAGGACTACAACTAGAATGCTATTTAGGAACCATGGGACTTTTGTACCCCCCCCCAAAGTATTTTTTCAAAGTGTAATCTCACACTCTCACACAGAAATAAGCAATCCTCCAACTGTTTGCTGGATATGTAGGACACACACTATCTGCTCCGTAATTACAGGCAAATTAATACTTTGATAGGAGATTCAGCCTAAAGTAAGAACTGCCTGCGGTACTAAAAGCATTTCTAATGGTTTCAGTTATCTTCTGTGCTTCATCCAATAGCCTAAACTGCAGTTGTGTGAACTTGCCAATTAATGTATTATCTAAACGAGATGAAATCTGACTAAATATTTTAAGTAATCGTTTAACATTGTCATATGCATGGATTTCAGTCATGGGTTATTTGAGTAAATGAAGTGCTTTTAACAGTGGCCCGGTACACACAGCGCTAAAGCGCCATGCTGGCGCCATACTAGGGTTAAGGGATTGCACGGCAACCACACAGTCCCTAACCCTAGTATGGTGTGGCACTGTAACAATGGCGGTGCCCTGTGTATACGGGCACTGCCATTGTTACATGATAGACACACAGCATCCGCACGTTGCACTGCACTTATGACATCACAAGTGTGCCATTGGCACACTCAGACGTCACAATTAGAGCGCAAAAGGAACCCGCTTTTCATGGGTTCGTTTTCCTCCGCAGGGAAGCTGTGCAGTTTGGTGGCTGTGACTTCCCTGCAAGGGGAAAAATGCACTGGCAGGCCTCTCTTTTGGGGAGGTCTGTACTGCGCCAGTCTTTGAAACGAAAAGTCAAGCACCATAATTTTACAGGAAACCATGAATAAATTGCTAATTTTTTCTCTCTCTTATACATAAATAAATGAAATCAGTATTTATAGTGGGACATTTACTAGGTAAGAGAATGAAAGCTTTCATTTCATGTGAGGTGTGGGCAGTGGTGGCCCTCCACATGTTGACATGTAATTCCCATCCTCCTTCACCACTGGCTGTGCTAGCTAAAGCTGATGCCAAATGCAGTCCAACAACGTTTGGGCTGAGAGCTACATTGAGCAGCTACAACAAAAGTTATTATTGTTAATTACACTCAAATTGATCTTGACTCATGGCTGCTTTGTGGATGAGACATCACCAAGACTCCCTTGTCCTAACTACTGCCTTAGTTCTTGAAGATTCATACTCAAGTCTAGCTTGTGGTCTTCCTCCCTTTCTCTTTCCCTCCACCTTTCCTAGCATTATTGTCCTTCCTAATGAGTTGAGTCTTCTCTTGACATGGCCAAAGTATGACAGCCTCAGTTTAATCATCTAGGCTTTCTGGGAGCTCTCAGGCCTGATGTGTTCTAGGATTTTTATTTATTTATTTATTTGGCTGTCCATAGTATCTTCAGCACCCTTCTCCAGCACCACATTTCAAAAGTTTATTTTCTCTTTTATATCTTAAAGGTTCCACCAATGCAATTCTACATCTTCCCTGAACTCCAGCAAATGTCAAATTTCAGGAGGTGCCCCAGGGCTGGACCAATCATTAAGCAAAATAAGCATGTGCTTATTTTGGTCATCCAGGGAAGGGGGACACCACAGAAATTTTCCATTGCTGGAGGTACCAAGGACCATATGGTGGCAAAACTGCAAATAGCGCAACATAGAGGTTGATGATATACATTCATCTTGAGAATACAACAAAATTAGAATTCTGAAAAATAAAATTTTATTTTATGGTTTATTATTGTTTATATTTTGAATTATATTTTAGTTTATATTAGTTTATATTTGAGCGGCACCAAAATCTTTTAAGTGTTTAGGGCCTCTAAAGGTCTTAATCCAGCCCTGAGTTTCCACCTATTTCTGCTTTTGCTTTAACAGTGAGGAGGAGAAGGAGAGGGAGGCAATTCAGACAGTGAAGAAGCAGCTGGTTGCAGGAAGGAAGAAACAAGGTTACGCATACAGACAGAGTACATCTTCCTTTTTTCCCTTAGCAGCAGTGGTAGCTGGATTCACTAGGGAAGATTAATTCATTCTAAGTTTGGGCTAACTTCAAATACGTTCTACAAAGTGTTGTACTTTTTGAGGAAAGACAGTTCGACACCTTAGAGAGATTAGAACCTGGAGCAGGTTCACCAGTCCATTGACATGGTAGCCACCATGCCCAGGAACACAGAGCATTTTAATCTGATTGTCTCTATGCTTCCTCCCACCAGTAGCAGCAACAGCTGTGCAGAACTTTTGGATGTAAATCAAAGTGCTGGACCCCCATCCAAAATGTACTGTAATCAGCATGAATCACTCTTAATGCATGCATCTCAGAGGAAGGCAATTGCAAATGTCTATGAAGAAACTTTCCAAGAAAACCCTGTGATATGGTTGCCTTAGGGTCACCATAAGTTGGAAATGACTTGAAACTATGCAATACCACACACCACATGTCACTAGCAGGATGCTGTCTGTGGAGAATCATCATGTCCCTCATGCAAAATCAAGAGATGTAGCCCCACAAGGGCCACTTTTTGCAAACATGTTTATTTAACAGCAATATCACATACAAACAGTGGAAATATATCAAACATCACCAGCTCCTACCATGTATATTTGGATAACTTTGCCAGTCAATAAGTAGGAAAAAGAAGTATGTTCCTTTGTTTACAATGAAAAAATGCCACCTCCTTCTTTCCGGTAGCACAGTGTTCTTATGCTGTATAATGTGGTTCATGGACGACCACATGCCCAGAGACAACCATGCTGAATAGTGTTGATGTAGCCCACTTTTCCATCTCTGCACTTGAGGTTTTGGGGACATATCACAACACTATGAGATGGGGGAGGTTGACAAGGGATGGAAATATCTAAATTTTACCTCAAATTATTTGCATAAACAAATATCTTCTATCAATGGAGAGATGCCCAGAGCTTCAGAAAATTATTTTGGATTACAGCTTCCAGAATTCCCATGCTGGCTTGCCCCCCCCCCAAAAAAAGGGCCCAAATAGACAGGCCAAAATAAAGCTGCTTCAGGTCACATTGGAGGTATACTGTTTAAATGCTGCATGTGTCCTAAGAGGCCGGAAGCTACGCCAAAGCCATGGTCCAGTCCTAAGGACTAGAGTGCAGCTTTGGCACAGCTTCTGGCCTCTTAAGATGCATGTGTCATTTAAACAGCATACCTCAAAAGTGACCCAAATCAGCTTTATTTTGGCCTATCTGTTAGGGCCCTAATGATTCCAAGCTCTGAAGACACTTTATAGCAGACAATTACTACCCTATAAGATTAGCATGGTATTTCTGTGTGAAACTTGACAGAAGCCTGTAAAAGCACAATCATCCTGGGCCTAAGGTGAAGAGTTCCCACATATTAATGTTTTTATAGTAGCCTTAAAGTACTGAATAGTATCATACACATGTCATAATCTCTGTGCTACAGAACTGGATCCTGCATTCCACACGTATTGAATTCTAAAAGTTTACATGAGCCTCTATTATCATTAACAATAGAGTGAATGATCTGTCAAGAGTTATTGATTGGAAACCAAACTAATAACCTAGACTTGAGTAATAGTGGTATGTGAATTGTCTAGACTTCATGCTGTATAGTACCTCTCAATCCTGAAGAGGCAAGTTAGTCAGTTTGCCTCTTTTGGAATAATGAACCACTCTGAGAGAAGATCAAAACAAAGAAATTGTCTTCTGTATACATTCTTCAGTACTTACAGTACATATGTTATTTTGATCATGATTACCCATAGCTTTTATACATCTTAATCAAATTGTTTTTGCATATCCTAAACACTATGCAGAACTGAATTAGTTCACAGTGTCCTTCAGATGCCAATCAGCAGGACTTTGGCTATGCCTCAGGTTGGCGTCTGCTGCTACAGATTTGGCTTTGGCTTGCTTTGCATATCTAGAAATTCAGCTTACTTTTGGTTCTACTTAACAGAGCAGCTTAACAGAAATGAGGGGAGAGCAGGTGTTATGCAAAGAGAAGGGATGGAGGACACAGCAGGCAACCAGTGTTGTAGAAGCCAGATTAGCTGCAAGATTCTGTCCAGGAAACAGACCTTGAATAACTCTTTGGATAGCCGATTAACAGCATGCTGTTCTGGAGTGTGACTTCACAGGGTAATAGAAAAGCAGAAGCCCCAATGGTGATGCCATTGCAGCAAGCACAGAGTGGCATGTTGGCCTACTTCACAGAAAGAGGCAGTATCATAGCTTGTTGAAGGAGAGCAAGAATTAGAATAGCGGAGGCTGTTTTTCAAAGTCACACTAAAAGCATTTTCAGAACCAAATTTTAAAAAATACTATAACTTTTAAGAATAACATTTACAGATCTGCATAGTCCAAGGGAACATGAACTCCTCTCTCTCTCATGGTTTATGGGGCTAATAAATATTTTAAATGATAAACTTCACAAAGAACATGAGTTTTAAATAAGCAACTAAAGGAACAAGTCAGCATGGTATCGTAGTTTTACCTTTGGAGTAGGATTCTAAAAAAACAGGGTTCAAATTTATTTTTGGAACCACTGGATAAATCACACTCTTTCATCCTCAAAGGAAGGCATGTCAGGGATTTGAAGGGTTAAAACACAGCACACAGGGAAATGCTTGATGTGTGTGTGTTTGGCCATGAGCATTCAGCAGAGTGGCAAGGCACAGCTGAAGCTCATTGTGTCAAGGACTCTTCAGTGTCCAAGTGCACGTAGCCATGGATGATGAAACCATGTGTCTGGATTGCACAGGAGACACATGACATGGTTACACACCTGAACTCACTGGGTTTGGGAGACCACATGGTCTGGAGACTATATTAAACCCAGGGGTTGCAAGGGATTGTTTGTGGGTTTGAAGTAGGAGTTGGATTGGTATGGTTTGGAGTTTTAGAGATCTAGCTTTGTATAATAGCACTGTGAATAAAGAGCACTTTGGGAGACTTAGTTTCTCTGGTGGTTTATCAGAAGAAGCTATAGCATCGGTTTGCTGTGTATTCCTGGGGGTTCCTGCATTGCTGCAGTTCCTGGAAGACATCCAGTTGCTGTCATCCCAACTTGGACTTTGGAGCCAAGCTTTGGCTTCTGGAAATTTGCCAGCTCTGCTCCAAGGGTCTGATTTAACCCCAGGACTCATTTGAGTTGCTGACAGTGGTTGTTGGACCCCAGCAGTTGCACTGACAAGGCAATGACAACCCCTCTCTGAATAAATCTTGCCAAGAAAACCCATGGCTGGGTCACCATAATTCAGAGCTGACTTGACAGCACATAACAAAACAGCAACAGCAATGTAAACATAACTCCAGCTGAATAATAAACTTATCAATATATGTAGTTCCTCTGATTCATAGAATCATAGAGTTGGAAGAGACCTCAAGGGCCATCCAGTCCAACCCCATTCTGCCATGCAGAAACACACAACCAAAGCACCCCTGACTGATGGCCATCCAGCCTCTATTTAAAAACCTCCATAGAAGAAGACTTCATTACACTCCAAGGGAATGTGTTCCACTATCAATCAGCTCTTAGTGTCAGAAAATTCTTCCTAATGTATAGGTGAAATCTCTTTTCCCATAGTTTGCATCCATTGCTCTATGTCCTAGTCTGTTTTGCCCCTTAGTCAAATGTTGTCTCAAGGAATTGACCCAATATAATTCTTCCATTTCTCTGTCTGTGGCAGAAGTGACCATGACTCTTCTCAATAACTCTTAATTTTTTCCTGTGGTGGGTGGAAGAAGAAGTAATTCCCTCTTAATGGTTGCAGGGGTTCCTTCAAAAATAATAATAATAATGAGAAGCTACCACCATCCTCAAAGATTCTGGACCAACAGTTCTAGACATTTGATTCCTCCAGATGTTGTTGGATTCCACCTTCCTTCAGACTATTCCTTATAGAAAGAGCATTCCATCTACAGCATTTCCTTACGTCTGCTTTAGGCTGTCTGGCTGCTTGGACAATTTCTAAGGCATACTGTCAATTATTAACTTTATTCCTGTTCTCAAAAAAAAGGTTTCTTTGAAAAGGCTCTTGATTTACTTTCCCTTGATCTAGACACTATACTTTTATTCATGCAGTCTACTTCGACTCCTAGATCCTTTTCACATGTAGTCTTGTTCAGCCAGGTGTCCCCCATCCTATATTTGTTCATTTCATTTTTCCGTCGTAATTGCGGAACCTTACATTTCTCCGTGTTCAATTTTATTTTGTTAGCTTTGGCCCAGCTTTCTAATCTATTCAAGTCATTTTCAGTTCTGATCCTGTCCTCTGGGGTGTTAGCTATTCCTCCTAGTTTGGTGTCATCTGCAAATTTGATAAGTGTGCCCCCAATTCTGTCACCCAAGTCATTGCTAAAGATGTTGAATAGCATTGGGTCCAGGACAGAACCCTGTGGGACCCCACTGGTCACTTCACTTCAGGATGAAAAGGAACACCCTTTGGGTTCGAACAGTCACCCAATTACAAATCTTTGTAATGGTTACTTTGTCTAGCCCACATTCTAGAAGCTTGTTTGCAAGAATGTCATGGGGAACCCTGTCAAAGGCCTTACTGAAATCAAGATATACTATATCCACAGAATTCCTTTCATCTACCAAGCTGATAATTTTATCAAAGAAAGAGATAAGATTTGTCTGCCATGACTTGTTTCTCTGAAACCCGTGTTGACGTTTTGTGATTATGGCATTGCTTTCTAGATGTTCACAGACTCTCTGTTTGATGATCTGCTCCAGAATCTTTCCTGGTACACTGGTACCCCGGGATACGAATGCGCCGCCTTACGAAATTTCCGGGTTACGAAAAAAATCCATTCAAAAAAACTGTTCTGGGTTACGAAGGTTATTTCGGGTTACGAAAAAATTTTTGGTGCTTTTCGGCGCTATTTCACACGAAATCGCGGCTTTTCCCCATTAGCGCCTATGGCTTTTTCGCCTTACGAAGATTTTCGGGTTACGAAAGCGGCGGCGGAACGAATTAATTTCGTAACCCGGGGTACCCCTGTATTGAGGTCAGACTAACTGGACGATAATTGTTGGGATCCTCTTTTTTTTTTTTTTTTTTTCCTTTTTGAAGATGGGGACAACGTTTGCCCTCCTCCAGTCTGCTGGGACTTCTCCTGTTCTCCAGGAGTTTTCAGAGATTAATATCAGTGGCTCCGATATTATATTTGCCAGTTCTTTTAATACCCTTGGATGTAGTTCATCTGGTCCTGGAGACTTATATTCATTTAGATTAACCAGGTATTCCTGTACTATCTCTTTACTTATTGTGTGCTGAAATTCCCCTATTCTGTCCTCTTCTCCATTATCCTCAGGTTGAGCTCCCTTTTCCTTTTCTGAGAAGACTGACACAAAGAAGGTGTTGAGTAATTCTGCCTTTTTTCTGTCCTCTGATAGCATTTTGCCATCTTCTCCACGCAGTGGCCCTACCATTTCCTGCTTCTTCCTTTTGCTGCAGACATATCAAAAAAAAGCCCTTTTTGTTGTTCTTAACTTCTCTAGCAAGCCTGAGTTCATTCTGTGCTTTAGCTTTTCTGACCTTATCTCTACACATGCTAGCTATTTGTTTGAATTCCTCTTTGGTGATTTCCCCATTTTTCCATTTCTTATACATGTTCCATTTAAAACTTAGCTCAATTGAAAGTTCCTTATTCATCCATTTTGGTTTCTTGAGACATCTCAAATTTTTCTTCCTCACTGGAACTGTTTGAAATTGTTCCTTCAGTATCTCTCTTTTGAGAAACTCCCATCCGTCCTGAACTCCTTCTCTTTTAGTATTCCTGACCATGGGATCACCTCCAGTATTTCTCTAAGTTTATTAAAATCCGCTCTCCTAAAGTCTAGAATGCCTGTCTGACTATGCCTGGCTTCTCCTTCCCACTGTATAACAAACTCCAGGAGAACATGGTCACTTCCACCTAAGGATCCCACCACTTGCACTTCATTATCTAGGTCATCCTTGTTGGTTCAGATCACATCCAAAATAGTTGATCTCCTTGTTGCCTCTTCCACCTTTTGGACCATGAAATTGTCTTCCAGCCAAGTGAGGAATTTGCTAGACCTTGAGTTTGAATTCCAGCAAACATCAGGATAGTTGAAGTCACCCATCACTACTACATCTCTCCTTTCTGAGTGTGTGGTCATCTGTTCTAGAAAGGCATCATCCAATTCCTCCATCTGACTTGGGGGTCTGTAGTAGACTCCCACAATAACATCCCTGTTGTTTCCTTCCCCTTTAATTTTTATCCAGATGCTCTCCACCTGGCTTCCAGGATTGATGTCCTGGATCTCTTCACTGGTGTAAATGTCCTTGACATATAAGGCTATTCCTCCTCCTTTCCTGTTTGGCCTATTTCTCTTGAAAAAGTTATCCCCCTCTATTTCCACATTCCAATCATGAGACTCATCCCACCAGGTTTCAGTGATGCCTATTATATCATATTTGCTTTGTTGTTCTAGGAGTTCGAGTTCAGCTTGTTTATTTCCCATACTCTGTGCATCAGTGTAGAGACATTTAAGAACATGTGTTCCCTTTACTTGCTGCCTGTGCAAACATTTATATGGTGGGGGGAGCTAAAAAACGGCTGCAGCCACATCCCCACCGCATGTGACGATCGTATGAAAGCAGCTACCGCTCTGATAGTCTTGGAGACAGGAAAGGCTGGGCAGGCAGGGAGAGCTGACCAATCCATGCAGGCTTTGTATACAACAAGGTTTCCTGCTAGGTACCTGCATGTCATTTGAATTAAAATTACCATATTGAAATCAAATCTGATGTTTTTTTAAAATTTTTATTTGGTGTGCATTGGAAGAGGGGTAGTCTTATACGGTGAGTATATCCTAAACTCTATATTTTAACTGGCAAAGTTGGGGGTCGTCTTATACGCCCAGTCATCTTATACGCCAGAAAATACGGTACTTAGTTACTCATACTTAATTATGTAGCTAATGTAGAATATGGGCCAGTATTTTTCAACCAAAAATGTTTTTCAGTAGAGGCTTGAGGGATTGGGGATGTGAGCAGATGAGGACCCTGGGCAGCACAGGACTCCCCAAAGGATTGTAGACTACATGATTCCCACACTGTTACATAGTTAGTCCCAGTTCAGAGCCAACAGTTTTAGTCTAGTAAGTCCACGGTTTACTGAAATGAATATTGTGTCCTCTTTCCCTTCATTTTCTTTTCATTATGACAGACATCCAGGGTTTACAAAACTAGTTTTCCATGACGTCTGAAGCAGGAAACTGTGACTGATTCTGACTTCACACCAAAATACAAAATTTCTCCTTCATCACAGCTTCTCAATGTAGATATATAGAGAAATGGTTAAATTTACAGTCCTCAGCTGTCTTTTCTTTAGACATGAAATAAAAGGAATGAGAAGATACAATGTGAGCCCAATGCTCATTTTCATTTAGGAGACCAAATTTATTCCTCCTTTGAATCAAACCTTAGAGCATCAGTGACAAGTATGTGGCTCACCAGACTTCCAATTCCCTTTAAGAAGGCTTTTAAGAAGGCTATTAAGGCTATTAAGACGGATCTCTTCCGGCAGGCCTTTCCAGACTAGGTCCACCTCTATTTTCCTGCCTCCTCCCCCTCCTCTCCCCTTTTCTCATCCCCTTTTCCATCCTATCTGGTCCCCGCTATACATTTCTTTTTTACAAATCTTCCACTGATTTTAATTGTGATTTTATACTATTGTTTTAATATCTGTCTGGTTTAATCTCTTTTTAGTATTACTATGTTTTTATACTGGGGTGGAGGGATAGGGGTTTTAGAATTTTAACTGTATCCTCTTTTATTGTTGTAATCTGCTTAGATTCCAAGTGATTAAGTGGAATATAAATGATTATTATTATTATTATTAATCTTTTCTAGCCAGCATACCTCCTGTTGAGGGGTGGCAGGAATGGCATCCAACAGCATCTGTTGCTTCCCAGCCCTGCCTTGGAGGTTTTAGACTCCTTTCTGTTCTCTATTAAAGATTATTCAGTGACTGTGTTGATAACTCCTTTTTGCCTTTGGATGGCTTTATGCAAGCCTGTTCATCACTTAATGACTTGCACTGAAGTACGAAGACATATACTACAGACAAAATGTGCAATCAGAATACTTTTCAGTGATGTCATTTCACTTGTTCAGATGCCAGCTAACAAATGTGTGTGTGTGTGTGTGTGTGTAGGGGAGGGGGGATCACAGTTTAAATGCACAACAAAATAGGCCCTTGGATGACTGCAGTGCAAAGTACCTCTGAAGTATTCCTTGCCTAAGAAAACCCTATGAAACCTCTGGGGCTCTCATAAGTTGGCAGGTGACCTGAAAGTACATACACACAAACATGCATACACAGGAGATGCCAGGTTCAGTCTGCCATTGTCAAGTAAACAGGTCAGGAAAAGGATGAAAAGGTGTCTGAGGTCCTTGACTGAACTGAGACAATATTAGGCTAAACGAACTCTGAGATGTCTTCCCATTTAAGTTCTAAACAAATCTCTGATATTGTTTGGTATGATAAATTGGAGAAATTGCTATGACAGTTTTTTTCTGCAGAGTTTTATTCTTTCAGACAGAGAAATTACGGTCACAGTTATCCGTGCATTGCAATATTTAGGTTTAATTACTTCACTGAATTATACATGGGGCGGTCTTTTATGGTTGTGTGGAAATTAAATTCAATTGACAGCACCAATTAGAGTAGTATCATAGAACAAATGTGATATACACATATGGTGGTTTGCTTCCAGAACTATGAATCAAGAGGTAGCAGAAGATCGCAGGAGGGACCATGTTCTTCTGCAGTTGATTCAATGGGTCTACTCTAACTGAAACTAACAACTGGATTTTGGCATCAGAATGCAGCAGCTAACCCAACGGGGTCATCCAAATGTTGGACCTCAGCTGCCAGAGTTTTAATCACTGGCTATGGCAGCTACAGTCCAACAACATCTGGAAGGGCACATAATTTTCACTCCTCAGCTGGCCTTTGAAATAGTGTTGTTGTTGTTGTTGTTGTGTGCCTTCAAGTCATTTCCAACTTATGGTGATATTATCTGGAGAAACATAAATCATGAGCAAAATAACTAGGAGCAACTGAGTGACAGTTAAAAAAAAACAAGAAAAAGAAAGCTAGGAAGAAGGAAAACAGTGAGTAGGTGTGAAATTGGAATAGAAGAAACAGGAGCCATAAAAAAACCCCACCAAGAACAAAGGACAGTTTTTAAAGGGATTAATATAGCCAGAAAATAAAACAGTTATAAAAGAAAAAGGAGTATACAATGGGTCCTTTGTATATCCTGTGGTTTGGTTCCAGGACCCCCAGTGAATGCCAAAATCTGTGGCTGCTCAAATCCCATTAAATACAGTGGTGTCCCTTATACAAAATGTCAAAAGCAAGGTTTGGTTTTTGGAATTTATAAATATTTTAAATATTTTCAAGTGGTGGATGCTTGAATTGGTGGATAAATAATCCCTAGATAAGGAAAGTCAGCTGCAGAATGCTGAGATCTCTAGTAATGAAAACCAGGATCCTCAATGGGCTGATAACAGGCCGTTCCTGGAGTCTCCTTGCAGGAGGTGTTGGAACAGTTCTGGTATGATTATACACCCCAGCTCCCAGAGATGACACATCAGTTTGTGGGAAGGCAGTAGCTGGGCCTGAGTCTGCCAAGAGGCAACTGAAAGACCGTTGGTAGGTGCACAGGAGAAATCAAGTAAGCCCCTGCAGAGGTAGCAATTGGGTGACACAAGTTGCCTGGGAGAGCATCTTTCTCCTTCACATAAAGATATAAGCAGGTTTATCTTTTTTTTTTTTAACATATAGCCACTTTTTACTAAAATGACATGTCCCTAGTCAAACAGGTTCCTATCCATCACACAGCTTGTATATTGGGGAAAACTGGTGGTGTAGCCCATTGGACTCTGGAGTTTGTCCAACCCTGTTATAAATAATAAAATAATATTATGAATATTATAAATCTTGAGTGTTGGACTATGACTCTGGAAACCAGAGTTCAATTCCCTATGCACTGGGTGACCTTGGCCACGTTACATGCTCTCAGCCTTAGGGAAAGACAATGGAAAACCTCCTCTGAACAAATCCTGCCAAGAAAACTACATGAAAGGTTTGTCTTAGGGTCACCCTAAGTTGGAAATGACTTGAAGGTACACAATAACAACATCGGACTTCATGTCACTGAGAGTCTTAGGGATGTCTCTGATATACCGTATTTTCCAGCATATAAGACGGCTTTTTAACCCATGAAAATCTTCTTCAAAGTTGGGAGTTGTCTTATACGCCAGGTTTACCCCGGCCAGCTCCCTCCTTCCAGGCCTCAGAGGCCAGGAAGGAGTGCCGCTGTGCTGGCGCTGTCCCTCCTTCCAGGCCCCTGAGGAGGCCTCAGCCTCTGCAGGGGCCGGAAAGGAACACCGTGGTTGGCGCAAGTGCTGCCGGAGCTCTCCCTCCTTCCAGGCCCCTGCGGAGGCCTTGGCCTCCGCAGGGGCCGGGAAGGAGCGCCGCAGTCAGCGCGAGCGCTGCTGGAGCTCTCTTTCCTTGAATTTGGAAGAGGAGCAGTCTTATACGGTGAATATATCCTAAACTCTATATTTTAATAAGAAAAGTTGAGGGTCATCTTATACACCCAATCGTCTTATATGCTGGAAAATACGGTACCCAGCAATAACTGTTTTTCTTTTAATTCTTTTATAAAGACAAACCATTTATTTATTATTTATTTATATCCCACTTTTCTCCCGTCAGCTCACTATATGTGTGTGTGTGTACATTAAAACAATACTTTAAAAAACAATTATCAGAAACAAAATTTAAAACATACAAAGTTAAAAAATAATCTACACCACCTTCCATCCCCCAATAAAGCCAGGCCTGCATGATTTTAAAAAGCTTGCTTGAATAAAAATGTCTTTGCTTGCTGGTGAAAAGCCAGCAGGAAGGGAGCTAGCTAGCCTCCGTGGAAGGGAGTTCCACAGGGTAGGAGCAGCCACTGTTCAGGTATTGACTTAAGGCAAGAGGTTTACAACTATGTTGTAGTACAGTGATGGCAATGTGCATAGTGGTCCTGTCCTCTAGATCTCTTATCTTGAAAGATCAACATCTTTCTATCCCTGTTCAAATAAATGCAAGTAAAATGATCACATGATCAAGGACTCTAATAGAGTAGGATCCCAAACTCTTCTGACTCATAAAATATCTAGGGGTAGCCGTATTGGCCATATAGCAAATCCTATAACATCCAGACAATGATACCTTTATTGGACCAACCAAAATACACAATTACATATTGCAAGCTTTTGAAATCACACTGGCTTCTTCATCAGACAAACAGGAGGGGAAAAAAAATAGAAGATGTTAATCAAAGGTTTGCATTTTCTGTTTCTGGTCTTAGTTCAGATGGTAGAGAGGGCTATCTGCAGGCTGGCACATCTCCCTTTGGCCATGCAGTCACTGGTAGATTTTCAAAGTCAAGGAAGTTTCATGTCCATCTGCAATTCAAAGAAGATGTTTCCTTGGAATCCAGCATGTCTCCTTCCTTTGTGAAGCCACAGGCTTTACCTTTGTTAGAGGCAGAAGCCTCAGATGGTTCCAGTGCACTGGCTCTCTCTTCCCCTGTGATGACTAAAATGCGATATCTTGAAATCCAAAAAATATCTAGGGGTAGCCATGTTGGCCATATAGCAAATCCAATAACATCCAAACAATGATACTTTTATTGGACCAACCAAAATGCACAACTACATGTTGCAAGCTTTCGAATCCACACTGGCTTCTCCATCAGGTAAATAGGAGAATTTTTTTTCCTCAGTATTTGTTGTCTATCAAGGAAGCCACTGTTACAGGTAGCAATCTTAGAATCCCTATATTTAGGGACATACAATGATAGCACTATGGTTCTACCTTAAAATGCTGGAATTTGTAGTTTGGTAAGGCACTAGAACTCTTTGGCCGTATCACTCCCGAAACTGTAAATTTCAGGATTCCATAGGATGTTGCCATGGCAGTTGTAGTGGAATCATAGTGCTATGATTGTATAGTGTGAAAGGACCCTCAATAATGGCTGGTTTGTATCTCTCTCTAAGAGTTTAAGCATGGCATGTAATCATGTCCTTTCCTGTTTATTGGTCTTAGCCACATCCACTCTCTTCCATGTTTACATTTTGAAATCATTTTGCAAAAAATGAAATGAGCAGAAGATGATGGCAGAAAATGGGACATTTTTTAAGCAGATGAAAAAAGTGGAAGAACAGAGGTCTCTCCCTGCCAGACTGGGACAGTTGGGGGGATATGAGGAATTTATCCCATCCCTGGAGGCCATTGTTGGAGAAACTGTGATTTCTTTGGTTTCTGAAGAGGACAGTAAAGAATCTGTCTTCTTTCCTTCATGGTTTTGCACTCACAACCTTTTTACTCCAGACACTGCTATGCAGCCTATGCCAACATAGTTATACAACAGGTTCTCACCCTCAGTGTTTATCATCACATAAAAAAACCTAAAAGGCACTAATATCAAGGCATTGGCTGACAATGTGATGTACTGAATAGAGCCACAGATGTTCCTATTCCATCTGAGTTTAGCTGCTATATCACCTTACACTCTGGAGGGGTATGGGGTGGGAGGTTTCCGAGCAACACTCCATTACTGTGTGTTATCCTTCTTAAAGTGTAAAATATTTTGGGGTGGTGTGTTTTTGAACGGGCAATTAAGATTCACTGGCTTTAGAGAAGACCTGTGCCTGATAAGAGATGAAAACTGTTCAAACTGATCTGTTGAATGGAGGAACCATTCCAGCTGTCAGCATTTTTGATGCACCTTTGGGGTGTAAATATGTGGGCTGTGTTGATGAATGCCTGCAGGTCAACTTTTACCACTGGTCCACTTGGAAAGGCCAGATAAAAAATGTAACTAAGGTAAATTTATAGCAAGTATAAAGAAGAACAAGAAATAATGCTGCAGACAGAAGCACAACTGATTGATTTGCTTCAGCACTGAGGACTGTAGTAAAGGGCAGCACATTAAAAGTCAAAGAACATACCACAGAAGTTCACAGAAGGCAGAATATCAATCACTGCTAGCTGAGACAGTCTAGGCATGTGTCCTTTTAGCAAGGATGCCCTAAAACTTTAGATTATTGGCAGCAATTTAATTAGGCCGTGGGGCTTTGTATCAGCTCCTTTAAAGCATTCCCATCAGTTTGCTGAGGGAAACAGGATACTGGACTAGACGAACTATTGGTTTGACCCAATAAGGACTCCCCATTCAATAAATGACTTGGTGCATGTAAAAATTGTCTTCTCTCACACAGCAGGCAACTTTGCCAATAAATTGACATAAGTCAGCAGACATTAGTCAGCTTTGCCAGCCCATGCTGGGTTTGCTAGCCAACATACAGAGTTCAGGATAAGAGAGTCTGAACAGCCCTCCATAGGAACTTGTCTAGAATGTGAGAACAGAGAAAGGAGTGCACACACTTTGCACAACTGCAGCATTTTGATACTACTTTTAACAGCCATTGTTGCATCCTAATGATTTTTAGGATTAATAGTTTCTCCAGTACTTGGACTTTTTGACAGACAGGCTTAATGCTATAATTCAGGGGGTGCATGAGAGATTTTTAAGTATAACAGCAAACTATAAATTCCAGAATTCTGTATGACAGAGCCATGTCAGTTCAAATGGTATTAAACTGCTATGATTGTGCAAAGCTAATGCAGCTTGGGAAAGATCAACTACTGCAGACAGAAAGAACGCAGAGCACAAATCCAAGATGGCATTTATGAAATTTCTCTCTCTAGTGCTCCTGCTCTGGAGAGTTTGCTAGCAACCTGGAGCTGGTTTTTAAGGTACAAAGAGGGCTTCAGGTAATAGGGGGAATTATCTTCCCCACCCCAATTGCACTCATGAAAACAGCTTCCACATGGGCAATGACAGTGCGGGAGACCAGCCTCAGTTGTTCCTGTGTTTCTTTAAATGGACAAAAGTGGCCCCATACAGACAAGCCAAAATAAAGCTGCTTCTGGTCACTTTGGAGGTATGCTCTTTAAATGACACAAGTGTCCTAAGGGGCCAGAAGCCATACCAAAGCCACATTCCGGTCCTAAGCACTGGAGCATGGCTTTGGCAGATCTTCTGGACTTTTAGGTCGCTTGTATCATTTAAATAGCATACCTCCAAAGTGACCTAAAGCAGCTTTATTTTGGCAGTCTGTATGGGGCCAAAGTTAAACTAATTTGGCTGAAGCATTTGGTGAAGGACTGCCTCCTTCTGTATAATCCACCCCGTCTACTGAGGTCCTTTAGGAGGAATTTGCTGCAGCCTATAAAAACTAGGCTGTCTGTGACTGCCCAGAGGACCTTTTCGGCTACCGCTCCCAGATTATGGAATGACCTGCCGGATGAGATCCATCATATAACCACCCCAAACAGCTTTAAAAAGTCTGTTAAGATGGATCTCTTCCAGCAGGCCTTTCCTGAATAGATGCCTGGCCACCAGAAAAAAAACACTAACTTGTTGGACCCTTCTTTTGCTGTAGTCACTGTTTGTTTGTATATTGTTTACTTTTAAGTTATGTTTTATACTGTAAATTGTTTAATTGCATTTTAAGAGGGGAGGGATTGGGGGATATGTAATGTATATTTTAATGTTGTAAGCCATCCCGGTTGTGTTGCGCAGAGGGGTGGGATAAAAATAAATTTTATTATTATCATCATTATTATTATGCTTTACTGAATAACGGAAAATGGTTGATATTATCTATTATGATTTGAATTTAAAATCATAGAATCATGGAATCATAGAGTTGGAGCAGAACTCAAGGGCCATCCAGTCCAATCCCGTCATACAGGAAGACAGTATCAAAGAACTCCCGACAGGTGGCCATCCAGCCTCTTTAAAAACCTGCAAAGAAGAAGACTCCACCGCCCTCAAAGGGAGCGTGTTCCAATGCCAAACTGCTCTCACTATCAGGAGGTTCTTCCTAATGTTTAGGTGCAACTCTTTTCCTGTAATTTGCAACTGTTGCTCCATGTTCTATTCTCTGGAGCAGCAGAAAACAAGCTTGCTCCACCCTCAATATGACATCCTTTCAAATATTTAAACAGGACTATCATATCACCTCTTAACCTTCTCTCCTCCAGGTTAAGCATATCCATCTCCTTAAGTAGCTTCTCATAGGGTATGGTTTCTAGACCATGCTATAATAAAATGCTATAATAATAATCTTAATGAACTGTTGGGAATCTTGTGTGTGCACACCTTCAAGCAAACCTATCACAGGGTTTTCTTGGCAAGATTTTTTTCAGAGTGGGGTTTGCCTTTGTCTTCCTCTGGGACTGAAAGAGTGTGACTTGCCCAAGGTCACCCAATGGGTTTCCATGGCTGAGTGGGGATTCAGACCTGGCCTCCAGAGATGATGTTTATCACACTATGCTCTTAAAGAGCTACTATTCCAGTGTGACTCCTCTAGCAGCCTCCTGTTGCATGCTGGGATTGGCAGTTTTAAGGAGCTGAACTTCTCTGCCTGAGAATTCTAAATACCCCTCCTTAAAACTGCCAGTCCCAGCATGCAACAGGAGGCAGCTAGAGGAGTCACACTGGAATAGTACCTCTTTAAGAGCTCGTCTGATAAACACCATAGTCATAAAGTCATAGTCCAGCACTCAAACCACTGCACCATGTTAGCTCTCTGAAGTATTATTGCTGTGTGTAACGATCTTTATTTTCCTTTTTGTCTTGCTGTTCTGGTGTTGTGAGCCACTTTGGGCACACTGTATGGAAAAGCCACATGCAAAATAAAAGTGATGGTGTTAGATTTTTGAAACTCAGCTCTAAAATTCAGCAAAAATGCCTTTGCTCATTATCATGACCCTTCAAGCCATAAAATCAACTCCCAAGGCAAATCCTATTCTAAACAACAGCAGAAGCAATGGACCCTTACCAATGCACATGTGTGTATTTTTAATTTTGTTCCCTCAGTGAATACAGAATTGGTATTTGAAATTTAAAGGTCAAAACCTTCTTGGGAAAGGTCAGTGGGCTTTAACTGTGGGAACTAATATTACATCGCTCAAAAGCGTATGCAGATTTTATACAAACACAAAAGAAAGTTGCATTTAGCTCCCCTGGAGATAAAAGCACAGTATCTTATTTGAAAGCCTCCCAAAGCACTCAGTAAAGAATTGTTTCCTATACACCCACCTCCACACATTTACCCAGCCTCCATCTTCCTCACTGATGCTAACAGAATGGAAGGAGGAACCACATGGGTGGTTTGGCTGACATTCCAATCAAGACGTCTGCGGCAGAAGGCTCCTATTCTAAAAGCTGCATCAAGTGGGTGGATGGCTGCGTTGTGTTAAAAAACAGGGGTTGGGAGAAGACCTGTGAATGCATAGAAACTATTTAAGTTACCCATTATGCTCTACAGACAGAAAAAATGCCTGTGGAAGAAAAGAATTGTTTAAAAAAGTAAGCACAAACACAGTTGGACTCTGCATATTCATCAGAGTATCTTTTTCTTCCTTGCTGTCAAGTAAGTTTAAACATAAGAAAACCCTTTGAATGAGAGACCTCCAGGAGTCCCAGATGTCAACTGCCCTCCTCAAGTCATACAAATTTCTACAGCTTCCCTGACTGAATCAATCTACCTGTAATGTGGTCTCCCTCATTTCTTATTGCTTTCCACTTTACCAAATACTATTGGTTTTTTTCCAGTGAGTCATTTTCTCTCATGACATGCCCAAAGTACTACCGCCTCAATTTAGAGCAGGACTTCCCAGCCTAGGATGCCTGCAATTGGGTATGAGATAGATTTCAGGGGGGCTGTAAAAGAGTGACTTGTGTCCTTGAGTGAAGAGTCAAAAGTCATCACTCAGTTTTTTCTGAATAATTATAACCTAATTACTCAATTTAGATTTGCATTTTGTGCACAGAGTTAAACATTTTTTTTAGTTTAGTTTGTTTACCCACAGTATTGTATGTGGTTCAATGTGTGCTTCTGAAATTAGAAATCAGACTTCTTCATCTTCAAATGTAATATTACTTTTGTAGAGGGTGTGAACATTAATGAAACATTTCATAGGCATGTGGGGCATAGAAAAGGTTGGGAAGCATTGGTTTAGAGACATAGCTGTGTCAGTCTGGAATATAAGTATGCAAAGGAATCTTGTGGTACCTTTGAGACTGTCATGAATCCCTTTCATTTATGCATTTATTTATTCATTCATTTAGGGATTCATGTCATAAGGGTTATAGGTTTAGGGTTATATTAGGGTTAATATAGATTAAGTTTATAGTTGGTTTAAATGTTAGATTTTATAATGGGCTATTAGAAAGAGTTAGAGTGGTTGTTAAAGAATGTGCTTGCTTGTTAAAGTTGGAATGTGGGGGAGTTACCATTCCAGCAGAGGCTTGGTCTTCAAAGGGCTAGAGACTGGTCTCTGTGATGGGAGGGGAAACATAGCTATGTGGTGTTATGATGTTATTTTTTTGTTATATTGTTATATGATGTTATTTTTGTGTTGGGGATAATGGGGTTTTATATTATAGTTAAATATATATGCTGTTAAGTTTTAATGTTAATTAAACCTGTTGTGACTCTAAGATCTGTAACTCAAGGTCACAGGTGCATTGGAAAAGATAAGGTGCCTGAGAATATAATTGTTTTGAAGAACTTGCCAGAATCCCGGATGAGAGGACGTGGTACAGTAAAAGAGAACATCCCTGTATGCAAATGAGATGTCTAATTAAATTGCTTTATTGGTTAATGGGGTGGGGTTAGTTTATGAGATTATAAAAACAATGTGTTTATGCTTTTCTTCATTCCTGACAAAAAAGTCACTTCTATTGCATGTATCTTCTTCTTCTTCTTCAATAAAAGCTGTTCTTTTTTCAAAGTACTGCCTTTTGTGTTGCAAGAGGGACTGCAATTGGGAGCCTGACAGAGATTTATTGTGTGGAAGGCATTGTAGCATACGTTGTTGTAGATGGTCTACTTCCTCAGGTCATCTCAATTATATGAAAGCTTATACTATGGCGTCTTTCACACATTTAGTGCTTACAACAGTTTCAGTTTAGTGATCTTGGGTCCTAGTGAGAGTTCAGTCTTGATTTACTTGTGGACACATTCATTTGTCTCTTAGGGGTCAATAGTGTCTCTAGAACTCTCTTTCAGCATCATATTTCAAATTAGTTGTTTTCTTTCTGTCAGCTTTCTTCACTTTCTAGCTTTCCTTTCATAAACTAAGAAAATTAAAGATTTACAGAACAACTATATACCTAAAAATAAAGTCAGTGGACTTTATTTTTAGGTATATAGTTGTTCTGTAAATTCAAGTTCAAGCAAATGGGGAGGAGCTCAGCCACAGTTAGTGTCACAATATGCCATGATTTAGAGGACAAGAATTTATCTGAAGAACTCACCTTTTGAAAGGCTGTCCAATCCATATGTATCATAAAGATATTTTTAAAGAGTATGAAGGGAGAACAGGAGCATCAACAATGACCACCTGGACAGCAGGTGAACAGGCACATAAGACATCTGGTCACAGTCTTCCCTACTGTGAAGAGCTGGGTTTCTATATTGTTATAGTGTTGTTGTTTGCCTTCAGGTTATTTATGACTTCTGAAAATCCTAAGATGAAGCTACAATGGGTTTTTCTTGCCAAGATTTGTTCAGAGGTGGTTTGCCTTTGCTTTCCTGTAAAAGTCCACAAAATACCCGCAAAAGCGGGTTGTTTTTCAGATGACGTTGGCATCAATGGGAAATAACGCGACATTGATCTGAATGGAAAGTTGACAAAACCCACTCCTTTTTACTTTCAGGGAACTTCTGAAAGTTAAAAGGAGGTGATTTTGTCAACTTTCCGTTCAGATTAATGTCACATTATTTCTCATTGACATCAATGCGTCTGAAAAACAACCCGCTTTTGCGGGTATTTTGTGGACTTTTAAATCTTGTTTCTGCACAGGATTTAATCAATTTGCCCCCACTTTGCCTGTGTTGTAGGAGAAGACACCGAAGTTCTTGTGGGGTGTTGGAGGATAGAGCTATGTATGTAACATGCCCCAGCTTGCATCTCTCAAGCTAAACTGTGACTCTTGGGAATGATGGAGGCTGCTCTCACATCACCAAAGGCCCAATAATAGTCAGCTACCAGTTTGGTTGACTTCTATAGAGGGGATGGTTTGGTAGGAAGAAATGCCATCTTGTGTTTCTTGGGGTGGCCCTGCCAGGTGGGAGTAACTTGAACCCTCAATCCCATATATTTATTTATTTATTTATTTATTTCATTTGTTTGCGGCCTTTCTCCCAAAAGGGGAGGTAGGCTCCAATAGAAACTGGGTCTTCCATTTTGTAAAAGCGTGGTCCTGTGAGTTTGAGAGAGAGAAAGAGAGAACATTAATTAATTAGTTAATTAATCAGGCTTATTTGTGTGGTATAATTATAAATCCTTCTTGCTGCCCTAGCACCCTGTTGCATTTCTGTCCCTTGCTGGATGCATGAACTATAAATGCTTTCGCTCTCTCTCTCCCCTGCGAAGTAAAAGCACTTCAATTTTCATGCAACCTAACAACTGCCTGAGACCTTGGAAAGAGAATACTCTATCAAACTGTTTCTTCCCAGGGGGGCACATGTTGTTGCTGCCACGAGGAACAAATTATAATGAAAACAAAGCCAGAATAGATGCTGTTCATCAGACATGCCAATAAGGCTGGAGAAAATAATGTAATAGTTAATTATCCTGAGAGCCTCTTGTCCTTTCAGGGCCAGTGTGGCGAAGAATCCAGAGTGGTGGAGGGAGAGGTTGGTGAAGTGAGGGGGTGCAGTTGTTGAATCTATACTTCTCTAGAAATTCTGTCTCACTGAGAACAACATTCACTGTAATGCTCAAGGAAGTAGCCGTGTTAGCCTTTTGCAGCATAAAAAGGAAGGAGAAAAGGGAATAAAAGGAATGTGGCAACACCTTTAAGACTAACTATTTTCACATGAACTTTCAAATAAAATCATTATTAAAAAGGGGCCCATTTCCTAACAATTACGCAAATGCTTCCATTACAAAAACGGAAGTGTTCCACCTTAATAGTGCCAGGCCCGATCCCACCAGGAGGCTCCCCTCGCAGATTGGTGACGTTGGGGCGACGGGAGCATAGCGGAACTGAAGATGTGTGATATAACTCCTATGTACAATTTACACATGTGTTGTATTAAGTATTGAATTGCTCCAATTTGAATGGTGTTATTTCTGTATAAAATGTAAAAACATGAATGTACATGAACACGCAAACGAGAATACACACGCTGAACAAAATATTTTTATTCATATATGACTTTGAGCCCCTCCAGCTCAACACCATATATGAATAAAAATATTTTGTTTAGCATGAAAAACACTAAACGTTCACATGTAGATGTTCACATGTACATGTAAAGGGGGTCACAAGGGCGGATGGTTTGAGAACCATTGGGTTAGGTGGCTAGCATCTGCCAGTTTACCTTTTTCAAAGAAATGAAAAGGGGCTTCCCTTCACAGTTTGTAGCAGAATGTGACTTGCAACATATTTTTCAGAAGTAAGTCCCATGATGTGTAATGCAGCTCCTCCCTCATGAATGGCTTTAAGATTGCAGCATTTGTCAAGAAGCCATTTGTTTGGCAGTATTCAGTATTGAATCTTGAATATAACTGGAAATTTTGTAGCTGAAATACAGCAGGTCAAAATCAATTCAAAACATATTAGTATTGCATGGAGGAGGGGGAGGTTGTTGTAGTGGTTTGAATGTTAGACTATGATCTCAGGATCAGGGTTCGAATCCTTGCCCAGCCATGGAAACTCACTGGGTGGCTCTAGGCAAGTCACACTCGCTTAGCCTCCGAGGAAGGCAAAGGTAAACACATTCTCAGCAAATCTTGCAACAAACAAACAAAAACCTGTGATAGGGTCGCCTTAGAGTCACCATAAACTGGAAACAACTTGAAGGAACAAAACAACAGTTCCAGTTGTGAAACTGGAACCAGGACTTCTTGATACAACAGCAATACCACATTGCTATGCCCTCCAACATTTCACAGATGAATTTCATCATGAAAACTGAGACACATGTGGTCAGACGACTGCAGAGCATGGTCAAAATGGCAAAGGTTCTTAATGAGGAAGAACATATATGCTAGGAAAGGTTACAGCAGTTTGCTTTTACCTGTGTCTGTAAGGAAGGGCAAGATTCTGCCCCCCCCCTTCCCCTGCATTAATTGAGTGTAAACTACTTCTGCAGCCTGAACTAAGTTTGTAATAACTGAAGTAAACTGAGTACAAAGGAGGAAGGTTGGAAGAGGCGAGAGAAACTGGAATATTTTAAAAGCAACTGAAAAAAGTGGGATGAGAAATAATTAGTCAGGGCTGTCCTTGCCAAAATGGGACAATTGGAGGGTATGCACTGGCAGAATAACCCAAACATAACAGTGGTTCAATTACATCTTTCTTTCAAACCCAGTAGCCTCAGCAACCCCACAGCTCCCACACTAACTCTTGTTTTGTGTCAATTTTCATGATAACTCCCACTGCTGTGAAAAGTGATGTTGGCAAATGCTCAACAATGGTATGAAATTGTTGATACTATAGGACTATGGGCAACAGCTGTATGTAGCTTTCTACACTCTACATAGCACTTACAATTGTTTCTAAATAAATCATAAGTTTGATTGGATCACTGAATGAAAGAAAATTCACTAGAATGAAGAACTGAACAATCCAGCAGTAGCAATATCCCATATGCTTTTAAAGGTTCTTGTTAAAATAAGGAATGTATGTAATGCAGATTATGGTTGCCAGGTGAGGACCACAACCTCTGGTCCTGAGATTTTAGAGCCAAAGCCTGAGACACAGGGACTTGCAACATCATGGAGACAGTTGTGGTGATGTTACAAGAACTATCCCTTGGTGATGTCATTAAGCATGATACATAAAGCATCAACCACAGTTGTTCAGTGTATGCCATTCAAGTCAAAACACTATATGTAACAAATGAAGACAGTGTATGTACACACATTTTTCAAGGCAGTTGAAATCTTACCTCATGATTATCAGGGCTAGGCCCTGCGATCTGTCAACACTAACACAGATATACATTCCAAGGATATTCTTTAACACTTCTAAAACCTGGGCCTGAATCCAACAGCATCACAACAATTGTATATATTATTTTGTGAAAGTACTTTTTACATTTTTTTGAACATATGCAAGAGCAGCATCTGATACCCCATTATTCAAGACTCAACAGTAGCAATCACTACATGCTCAATGGAATTTCTTCCTACAGCAGGGGACCCGTCTCTAACAGTGTGGTATTGGATTTATTCACTGAGCCTTAAGGGACCACTTGATATTGGTTCTGAGAGATTTTGCTTTTGGTGAACACAAGAGTAATTTACTCATGCCATCAAAACAGAGCAAAAGAGAGAATCCAGTGATTTTTTATTTATGGAAAGAGAGAAAAAAGAAGTGTTAAACTAAAGCAGAAGAAATGTACACCACTTAGTGGGAGTCCATGGAGAACACATGGCAAGCACACTCCATTTATAGTAAGTTGCTTTTAGCCCAAGAGCATTTTGACAAGAAAAGGTTTTTAAGTTCCATGAAGCTTCTTGAAAGCAAGGATACCTTTTCAGTGGCATGTCTGCTTTTGTTTTTGTTACTGTCCCCAAACTGACAATTACATGCTTTTAACACCTGAGCTTGTCACCTCTCTAGAGCTGTCAGCAGCTTGAATGTGTTTGAGTCAGAAATAAGGGATGAGAACAGGAGTAGGAACTCAAAAATGTGATACTGTATATCTGTAGAGGACAGAAAAAGGCCAGAGGTCATCCCTATTCAGAGAGGCACCAATAGTTGAGTTGAGGGCAGAGCACAACACACCCAGACAGGGAAGACATCATATATGGATTATTTTTCGATGTCTTTCTAGTGACAAATGGGACCTGCAAGAATTTTTTGTATAGTTGACAGAGCTCTGGAAAGTTTCTTTTTCAGGCTACAACTTCCAGAGCTTCCTAGTCATGCTGAATTGGGATATATTGACACGTTCCAATCTATTAGCAGAGGTGTGAACAAAAATAATAACTTCTGGGCACACTGTCTATATTAATATACAGGTCCTGATATGTGCAAAAAATTCTCATTAGAAAAGTTTCTGAATTCAAGGAAATTGGCTTTCTGGTTAGCAAAATCACAAATCAAAATTGTGATGATAATTTTTGAGGCCAACCCAAAGGCACAAAAATCATTATACTGTTTATTGAGACACACTCGCTGCTTCATCAAGCAAAGATGTAAAAGATGCAGGGGGAGAAAGAGTAATGTTGGAGTTAGGAGTTTGCATATTTTCTGAAATGTTATAGGGAGACAACCTATGCAGATGGCGGTTCAGGCCCCACCTTCCTCCCAAAACAAGGCTGCGAAGTTACTGAGAAAGGCAATAGAATTTTTCTCTGACAGTCATCTTTAGTGTGCCTGCTTAGACTCTCTTCTTTTCAGCAGTTCCCTATCCAGTTGAAAGTTGTTTTTTTTTTTTTTTTTGAAACACTGGCGGCATCCATGTCAGTAGAGCAGTACATCTGTCCCAGGTTTTACTCTGAATATTGAAGGAGTTATTCAAGATGCTAAACATATGTTTGGGACAGAGTTCAGGACTTCAAGCAACTCTTAAAGTTCAAAGAAATCCTGGAGCATATTCACCCCCTTACTGACATGGAATCTACCTGCTGAAACTGCTGACAAATAATCATCAAAACCACACAACAGGGTATAGGATGGTTGAAAGGAGGGGCCATTGGAGAAAATAGTTCAAATGTGGCCATGAAAGGGATGGTCAAAGATGAGGAAGGGAAGAAGCAAGGAGACAAAGGATGTTCCGACCCATTTTAGGTTCTTGCTCTGTCCACTTTTGCAGAAGAAACAAGAGAGACATCTGGAGATGTTCAAGAGATGGTTGTTGATGGGTAGAGAAGTCTGATGTTTTTTGGCCTATGTATACTCTTAATGTCTTCTTCTGGGACTACTCAGAATGAAATGTCTGCTGCAGAAATTTCTGATCCAGGAACTCTTATACCAAATTAAATCTTTACCTTTCACACTTGGCCTTCTTTCTATCTAGCTCCAGCTCTAAACTCTACCCATCCTAGGTAAGTGACCCTTGACCATTTTTATCTAACAGAATTGATATTTTAAAAAATGCTCACCCCGATTTCTCTTGGGGCAATAAAGATAGAGCGGAAGAAGAGGAGGTTCAATTCATTGCAGTGTCTCAATCGCTATTTTACACCTGGAAGGGGATTTAAATTTTAGAAATGAGGATAGTTGGGGAGGTTGGAGATGAAACTGTAGAAAATAGTTTCCTCCCGGTTTGGGGTTCAATCTAAGATTTTATTCCTCCTCTTGGAGAAAGAGGCTATACTTTAGATTAATCCCTAAGACCTAGCTACCCCAAATGACAGAAACATCTCCACATTTTTCTTTAGATATCAATCATTCTTATGTGATTCTCACTCCTATATTCCTCCATTGTTCTCTTGCTACTGTTTGCCAAAGGAAGGTGGGGTGAACAAAGGGACAACAGTTGATACTCCTCAGAATCACAGTCATTGCTGCTCATTTTCACCTATTCTTTTGGAGGCAAACGTTTGCGAAACAGGCAATACCAGTAAGTAGCAACAGCAAAGCCCAAGAATCTTTGGTGATTTTCCCTTGCTGGGCCATAATACCTTGGCGGGTGCCCAACTAGGCCTGATGCCAACACTGTTTCAATTATCCTATATGCAGAATTCCTAGAGGAATTCTTTTTCTTAACCAATACTGTCTTGGAGGTCTAGAGCAACCAGTATAAAAAGTCTACACTCAGGCATGTCTATGTGCACATCCCTCAGCGCCATCATAACCCCCACCTCAAACCATCACTGTTTGGTCAAATTTCTTTGTCAAATTTAAAGACATGCATTTTTCATTAGTTGGCTGTATAGGATTTTCACTCTTCTCTCCCTCCACCCACATGCTTTTAAAAATCCTCAAGAACAAACTAAAGAAATGAGATTTAAGAGTCAGCACTTTCAGGTCTGGTACATCTGAGAAAGTAGTTTCAGCTTTTAGAAATACAAACTGTCTAGCCAATAATGTAAACTGTCAGAACAATTGCAGATCTCAGCAACTAAAGGGAAGAAATAAACACTGCAATTCCTGGGGAAAGGATAACAGGTTCTGATTTTATCCCAGGCTTTGCATTAAATAAGTGCTGTGATGCACTAAGTAAATAATAATAATAATAAAATTTTTATTTATATCCCGCCCTTCCCACGATCAGGGCGGTTTACATCAAGTTAAAACACAATCAACAATACACAGATTTAAAATACACAAGCAATAAAAACCATAACAGACAAACTAAAAGCCCCATAGCCCAACCTCTTGGCCACAGAAGAGGAGGGAGGCCCACAGGGTTTTATACTAAGGAAATATACATTTCTTTATATTTCTCCCACTGGGAAGATACACACAGATTCAAGGCTATAGTTACATTATAGTCTTTAATGTAACTATATGTAATGTCCCTATACCATGTACTCCTACCAGACAGCTGATTCTCTATCCAACATCACATTTTCCAGAGAGCAGAACTGACCCCCACAAAATGCCTACTATACATCCTACCTCATATCACACCCTTCTCCTGGATGGGGATGTATCACCTTTTAAATTCTGGTAGTCTCCTATTTAAAAATGTTAAGATCTCTACCTGTTCACAAACCTTTTGTCATCAGGTTCTACATCAGGAGAGGTCAAGGACTCATGGAAATGGCTTTGGGACACATGTGGCCCACAAGCCACTTGGTTCTGATCCTTGTTCTGCCTGCTCCCATTGAGAAGAATCAGCTTTCCATTATATGCTGCTAATAAGCAAATTGCTAGATAAAATCATGGCAAATCAGGAGTTATGGCAAGAGTATTGTGTCACCCCACCCAAACTGTTGTTGCCACAACCATTTCATGTTTCTTGAGCTTGCTTTGAATCAATCCTTTCTTCTGTTCCTTTAGCACAACAGCCTCTATATGTTCAGTGCAAATCGGCCCTAGCTTCCTCTGGAAAAGGTCTACAGAAGGTAAAAGACATTCATCCCAAAGAAGAATAGACCAAGATTTGATCAGTATGAAACTAAAACAGGAGAAACACCGTTAGAACAAAAGCAGCAGCTCTTTCCCAAAACTAGGTTGAGAAGAAAAGCCAATGCAGGTGTAGGGACAGTGATTTCCAGAACCACATGTCCATCAATCAGAACTTCCTTTTTAAAGAAAGCACACTGATAACTTCGCTGATGACAGGAGCGTCTATTTGTTTTAGTACAAATTCGCTCTCTGAAATTTTGCATTCATGCACACAGATTTCCTCTGTCATAGGAGTACACCATTTCCCAGAAAATGGGAATTGCACAGCTCTTCAGAAGTGACTGGACTACAACTCCCAGTATCCCTGAACAGCATACTCAGTTATGGGGAACTCTGGAAGCTAGCATCCAGAAACATCAGGAAGGCAATACAATGTCCATTTTCACTGTACACTGATCTGATAACCCGTGTTGGACTTTCCATATGGTTATCTCTGTTAGGTCTGTT
>NC_056524.1:36386401-36402912 GCF_019175285.1 Sceloporus undulatus
GCAGGAAGAACAGAGTCATGATGTGGCACCTTGAATGCTGTGTGGAAGAATGAAAAGAGACAAAGTCCGATGTGCTGTGTGATGGTCCAAAAAGAACCATAATTTTGAAGAAATAAAAGATAAAGAAATAAAAATTTTGGGACCATCACACAGCACATGGAACTGTGTCTCCTTTCATTATTTCACTGTGAATGTGCACTTTCCATTTTGTTGTTGTTGTTGTTGTTGTTGTTCTGTTCATACAGAACGTATGCTGACATATAGCATACAAGGACCATAGACTATTGTCATTGGTTTTAAACTTAAATGTATACCACACTTTTCATTTCCTTCATTTGATTTCATTAGCCTTTTCCTCTCTGCACTCATTTTTATACAAGTCATCAGCCAATTTAGGCTAATATTATGTGCATCTAATGAAATGGGCACTGGTATACAAAGGCTTATGCCACTATAAATTTGTTTGTCCTTAAAGTGCTACAAAACTATACTGTTTTTACTGTACTGTGGCTTTAGGGTAAAGTCAAGGGAAGACTACATAAACAGGATACAAGAAAAGTTGTTAAAGTCACCGAGTGAATACTACAGCACTGAAATGGTGCTGTTTTCTAAACCCAGAGTAAATAATAGTATTAGTGTTTCCAAAATACTCTATAGCATTATCACTTGTTTTCTTGCATTGCAGCAATGACGTTATTCTCTGCTTGTAGGAGTTTAATTGTAGCTTTGCTTTAATGCTACCAGCAAAAGCAATGACCCTATTAATGAGTGCCCTTACTAAGGCAGACAGTGACTATGATAAACATCCCTCCTTGGAAGCTCTTTAAAATGCTTGAAAACATCCCATCCATTAGTTTTGTACTGTTGTATGCCTTCTAATTTTAACCTTGATCCTAGAAGGTTAAATGCCAAGTTCTCCAGTTCCTTGCTTGTTGGGTTTTTTAAAAGGCCTAGTAAAGTTTAATGAGAGCCAGTGTGGTGTTGTGGTTTGAGCATTGGACTGTGACTCTGGAGATCAGGGTTCAAATCCCACTTGGCAATAGAAACCCACAGGGTGACCTTTGGCAAGTCACTGTCTCAGACTCAGAGGAAGGCAAAGCCAAAATTCCTCTGAACAAATCTTGCCAAGAAAACTCCTGTGATAGGTTCGCCGTACAGTTGCTGTAAGCTGGCAATGACTTGAAGGCACACAATAACAATAAGTAAGATGTAATGCCCAACAATAATGGTGATATCAATAAAGAAATATATCAGTATATACTTTCCATTTTGTAAAGGATATTCTTTTGTCTTTCACTTGGGCTTCTTTGGATATGTAAATCAAATGCAAGGTAGAAAGCCTGCAGCTACATCTGTGCTCATGGTGGCATGTTAAGATAAGGAAATGTGCTACCAAACTATGGCCTCATTCCCACTACGTTATAAACCAGTTTGCTAACTGATTTGAATGACCCTTGTTCGCACTTGAGATGAATCGCTGAAGCTGTTTGGTGAGGGGGGCCCTTCACTAGACCCATTTAACATGCATCTTCTTGGCACTCATTTTTTCTGCATCTTTTGCAATAAATCGATTCAGCGCAAGTGTGAATGGGATGCAGATCAGAATCGCTTAAAATTTGCCCTTTAAATTTGCTGGCCAGCTGAAGAGAGTCCATTTTGAATCGATTTATTAATCAATGTGAATGACAAGTGAGTTATTTTACAGCAAGAAAATGAGATTGGGGCAAATGTGTGAACCATGTTCCATTGTTGAACTGATTCATTGACTCAAATCACAAACCAATTTATTTGTAAGTGGGAGTGAGGCCCAAGATCACTATTGCTGTTTTTGACAAGATAGCTGCTTATCAATCAGGAGCCCAGCTGCTGGGGTTTTGCCAGAATGCATGGTATAAGAAGGAAAAGGAGGGATTTAATGTCACATTAAGATGAACTGATTTATTTTATTATGTGCTTTCATAGATTTCAATTCACTTCTTCAGATGCACTGGTAGGCCAAAACATTTAAGCCACAAGCCACAGATGTTTAAGCACAGTTAAAAAGTTATGAGGTGGGGTCAAAATGTAATATAAGACACACATACAGAGAGAGAGAGGGAGAGAGAAAATGTTGTTACTGTGGGGTAATAATTAAAAGCAAAATAGCCCTGGACAGAGCTGGCAATTTTAAATATAATTGCACTCACACAGAAATGGTATCATAAGAGCTGGAGCATCTCACCCTGAGAGGCTCTTATCACACATGCTTCATGGAGGACAAGCAGGGGGAGAGAGTAAGGTGTGAGAGCAGATGGGACACCTAAGAACAAAAGAATGCTATATGATGCAGAAAGAGAGTGGTTGTGAACATACACACCAACAAACAAACAAGGAGCTACCATAAAGATGCTGTGCCTAAATTTCTAGGGTGCCATGCAATCTAACTACCCGTAAGTATCGGCATGAAAAGATTGCTAACTCCACCCTGATATATAGAGCCTAAATAACCTAAAGGCACCAGAACTTGTCTGATCTTGGAAACTATTATTTATATTTATTTAATTATTTTATTTGTATCCTGCTCTTTTCCCAGGACTGGGACTCAGAGTGGCTTCACAGCATTAAAAAACAGTATAATTTAAAACATACTTTTTTAAAAAAACGTACATTAAAAAGAATTTTTAAACTGGTCCAACATCCCAGCCTGTCCTTATAGCAATTCCTTAAATGCCTGTGTGAACAGATAGGTCTTCACCTGCCGGCAGAAGGCTATGAAGGAGGGAACCATTCTGATCTCCCTGGGCAGGGAGTTCCAGAGTCTAGGGACAGCTACCAAGAAAGCCCTCTCTCGTGTTTGTGATGATCTTGGGATGGAAAGAAGGGCTTCTCCAGAGGGTCTCAGAGTCTGGGTTAAACAGGTTCTGCCCTGGTTATTACTTGGATGGGAGACTGCCAAAGAATACTAGGTCTTGTAGGCTAAGTATCAGAGGAACGAACTGGCAAAACCACCTCTGAGTATTCCTTGTCTAAAAAAACTCTATGAAATTCATGGTGCCACCATAATTCAACAGGTGACTTGAAGACATGTGTGTGCAGGGCAATATCTACATGGCAATTCCTATTCTTCTGGTTGTCTACTACAGACAGCATTAAATTCTGCCACTTCAGTAAGCAGACAACCCATGCATTACGCTACTGAAAATTAATTACCCTTGGAGAAAAATGTAGATGTTTTAGTGTATAGGGAGTGGGCAATAAATGCAAATAACCCCCTGTTTTGTTTGGTCAATATTAATACAAACATGGTATTGGGGGGGGGGGTGTCTTTTGACACATTCTAATGTGTGATAAAACCTGGAGTCTTTAGCAAGTAAGACATTTGTCATGTGGCTGGGCTCAACAGCTATGGCTTCAAGTCATCAGATTCCCTCTAGAGTCAAACTAGCCTTCTTGCAGTTTGCAGTGAGAGGGGAACCACATCCACCATTTTGTGGTTAGAGGCAACATTTTAAGAAACACTTTGCCTCCCTTGCTCTTTTGCAATGTGTTTTTCCCATGTTTCACAGCAGCAAATATTGTCTTTCAAATACTTAAGTATGTATATGAGGTTTGAAGTGAGCTTTTTTTTAAAAAAAAATCATTTAGTTTTTGCTGTGTTTGATGGGTTCTTCCCTACTATGACATTTCTGAAATCATATTAATTTATGAGTGGTAAAGGCCCTGGATGGCTGTGTATCTATGAATAATATTGATTTTAGTGTGCAATTTTCAATTTATTTTTATTACATCTTATTGAGCACAGATGGGAGGGACTTTCCCCACTGTTATATTTCTTTCTTTCTTGTAAAGGATAACAGCGCATGATAAGACTACTGTTTTTAAAAGAAGGGATTTTAACAGGCAGGATATAAGTAAGGTGAATAATAACAATAATAGTGCATGAAGGTATTTCTCCTAAGAAAGAAAAGAAAAATAAAATCCACATGAATAAAGGAATATGATTTGTTTTTGTTTTTTTAAATGCATGTGTATCTGTAAATAATGCAAATATCATTATCAGGAGGAGCAACCTTTTAATCGAAGAAGAGCAGAATAAACTGGCTCTTTACATAAACAAAATAAAGCCAAATCCCGGAATAAGTTACAAATTACTCTAGCAATGCAAGGATACATAAGTAGGGCTAGGTTCTTCCCTCCCTAGCAACAGAATTAGTCAGTAACACTGTGGAGCAACAATGAACATGGAAAAGTTCAAAACCTGCTACCAGAGACTTCATGTTCTACTTATTCACACATTTAAGAAATCTTTCTCTGTAGTAAGACAGCCATCTCACTTCACAGTGTGATATATATGACAGCCATGGACTCTTGAATAACCCCTAGTCAAATTTGTGTTATAGAGTCTACAAGGAGCTCTTATATGGCAATCCTTCAAGAATAGTGACATCATATTCTAAAATATACACTGAAGTGTGCAATGAAAAGTGACAGATGTGGTTTCAGAAGTCTCTGTTTAAAAAAAACTAACCCAACAACACAGGCATGTATTACATAATGTTACTTGTCTGGAACAATATCCTAACTTATTTTTTAAAATGCTTTGGACTTATTCCAAGGAGGCCAAAAACCATGTCGGATTTCCTCGTTACATAAAGATAAAGAGGCTATTGATTTTACAACACACTCCATAAAACATGGGAAAATCAGGTCAGAGAGGCTGGTTAGGATCTCCCATGGTTTCTGCTGTGCTTATTAGGAACATTACATTGGACTGCTTTGAAGATATTGGAAACATTACTCCAAGAGGATGTATACACTTTAACCCTTTCTTTTCATGTCATTTCTTGGACTAAATCCTCCCTACATATGCTATTAAGTAGGGTTACCAAATTTTGAGAAGCAAAAAAAAAAGGAAGAAGGATTTATGGACTGATTACTTTAAACCACTGATAACTATGGCCTGGTACAGATGAGGAGAAAGGGGCAGCCAGAGGATTGTTGTCATGGCAACCATACGCCTGCGACAATGATCTGCTGTAAAAAGGAGCTGTGAAATTCAGCTTCTTCTTGCACTTCTGCCAAGGCGTGATTAGTGCCCTGGGGTAGTGCAGTGATGTCACAGGTGCATTGTGCTGTTTGGACCCAGCACACATGCGATGTCATTGACACGCACGCCGTATGGATGGTACTGCACAGTGATGATGCCGCTATGATGTGCTAGGATTAGGGAAGGTGCGGACGCTGCACGCTCCCAAACCATAGTATCACCGCCATGGTGCCGCTTCCTGCCCATGTGTCCGGGCCTTTGACAACTTTCACTTTAAACATCCTATGACCTCCTTGTGGTTTTAAGAGAAGCCAGCTTGAGTCAGCCCAACAAACATGACAGAGATTCCTTGCAGCTGAACACCATCCCAGTGGTGGCAGCAGGGTGTCTTTCCCATGTACCATCTTCCTAACTGACAAGCCTTCCACTCAGGACAGAGCAGGATGGTGGCCCTGACCCCATTGGAAGCTAGTGAGTCACTGGGTAACTTCCACAAGGCTGAGGGTGGGCTGCTTTGGAGAGTTCTCTCACCCTGGCATGTCTCTTTTTCTCCTCTTCAGGAATCCCCCCCCCAAAAAGTTGTTGTATCTTGGAAAAAGATAACTTGTGAAAACCTTGTATTATCAGGCCCCTACTACTTATCCAAATCTCCGTGTCCATCTATTAATGGTGAGGAACCATCTCAGGCTGTAGAGGAGGAACAATGTTCATCTTGAGCACAATGACCTCTCCCTTTAGTTCTTTGGACGCCAGGGCTGTGTATGTCACACAGTCTGCCCTGCCCTGCCCATCCTAGACTGGCCAGCTGTCTTTTGGTGTGGCAGAGGACCCTAGAACGTTGCCATTAAAGTTCAATTGCCAGTCCTGTCTGTTTCTGTGGAATGGAGAAGGGTACCAAATATAATCCTTGCAAATTACTGGTTTCATTCAGTGCATAGTGACACCCTAAAAGAAGGCCTATTCTTCTTAGCAGACGAATTCAGAAAAAGAGAGAGCGCTGAGCTGGAGGAGAGGCGCTGCAGTTGCAAGAGATAAGAATTAGGTCTTTTTCACTTTTAATCAAGCAATAGGATTTTCATTTATGTGTTTAGGAAGGGACAAAAGGAACAATTCCTTATAATGAAATTTCTGTTAGGCACTTGTACCTATTTTATATCTTTCATTTAGGGCTGAAAGGTTTTATCTTGATATCATTTCCTTTAGGCAGCAAAATCTTCTGGGCTTATTTTAACTATTAACCAAGAAGGAAAGGACAAGAACATTATTTATGTTTGCCTCATCATCCATGGAAAATAGCATATTTGGGGGTTAACAGAAGGATCATGGAAAGGAATAGTTAAATTATTCATCTCCTATTATCACTTTTCCCAATTTCATGGAAAATTTTAATCAGAAATTTTAAAGGCTAGTTTTGTCCTGCACTTTTGAGACAAGAGATGGATAGAAAATAGGAAAATGGAGGTTAAAATACATTAATGGGATACAGCTAATTATTGTATGTAATTTCTACTAAGCATGTACTGGACAATGAACATATATGAAAAACACCTTCTACATGCCTACTGGACTTAGCTTCAAATAATCTGAGCAAAAACAAGCATTTGGAAATTATTTTTCTGGGACGTAAGGTCCAAGGTTTTTTAGCTTCTGGGGATCTGTAATCAAAACTCTGGCAAAAACAACACGTGATACAACAGTAAGGCAGAGCAAATGGAAGAGACTGGTAAAGTACCATAGCGATGGGGGGGACATAGGGGGGTGCATTCATTCTACATTGTGCACTGATTTTGTTTTGCTCAGAGCTGTCAGACTGACATTGCCTAAGCCTTTGGTTTTCCCAAGTCTAATCTCCTCTGTGAGTGCAGTCATCTTTATTAAAAGCTCAACAAAACAGGAAAGGTATTTGTCATCAACCTGCCTGGAAGCAAGGGTATGACAGCTGGTGATTCCAGGAATCAGAGATCCAGTTTATAAGTAGGTGTTAGTGTGGTTTGAGTTTGGACTAGGCCTCTAGGAGACAAGAGTTTGAATCTTTTCAGCCATGAAAACCCACTGGGTGACCTTGTGTCAGTCACACTCTCTCACACCCTCAGAGGAAGGAATGGCAAACCCTCTCTGAGCATATTATGCCAAGATAATCCTTTGATAGGTTTGCCTTAGGTTCACCATAAGAAATGACTTAGTATACAACAACAGGTGAATAACAAACACAAAAGGTGAAAAACAATGATGAACAAGATACTATGGAACTCCCCTGTATTTAAAGAGCTTGATCACGCCTGCACATCATACAAAGAGGAAAAACTGGGAGGTGATACCCTAAACTGAAACAACAAGTATGCAGACAAAAAGTCTAGGGGAAATGAAAATAGGAAACACTGTAATTTTATTAGAACAATACGTTGCAATGGGTGCTAAAAGGATAAAAGAAATTTAAAAAGCATAAAGTATATGCAATCCTGAAAACAAACAGGCTTATGCTGGCCTGTAAGCCATGCCCTAACAAACAAGACTAGTGATACCAATCAGTACTAGGCTAGTAAACTGCACATCCCGAATAGTAAAGCAAAACAAGAGGAGGTGTCAGACATACAAAATACCAATGCGATGGTAGATACATTTCTTTGCACCTCTCAGTAAAGATTAAAAGGGATAACACAGTACGCCCATTACAATTGGAAAGTGAGCAAACAGAGACCAAACGCGTTTCAACTATGCGTCTTCATCAGTGGTCATGGAAAACTAATATAGCAGCCTTGTAAGGTATATCATAAAATCTGTAGGGACATCCAGTCAAAGTAAGCAAACTGCTGGTCCTCTTGGACCTGGTATGATGCCAAAGACTTGGATGTCCCACATCTAAATACAAGTCTTTTCTTTTACTGAGAGGTGCAAAGAAGGTGAATGAAATCTGAAAAGGACTTTGGAAACTGTGAAAGAGAGATACTGAAGGCACAATCTCAAACAGTTCCAGTGAGAAAGAAAAATCGGAGGTGTCTCAAGAAACCAGGATGGATGACTAAGGAACTTTCAACCGAGCTAAGTTTGAAATGCTGGGGATGCTTTGATTTGGATTTCCTGCATGGCAGGGGGTTGGACTGGATTGCCCGTGCGGTCTCTTCCAACTCTATGATTCTATGATTCTAAGACATGTATTTTATGCATTTTGGTTGGTCCATTTAAGGTATCATTGTTTTGTGGATTTTGGATGTTATTGTACTTCTTTAAAAACAGTTCAGAAAGCCAAAATATATGTTGAAATGCTTTCACATCTTGCATGACATTTGGGATCTAGGAAGTGGTGTGCGTTGTCTCTTGCCTATTAGAGAATGTCATCAGGATAGCATGTATATTTGGTAAACCATGTTGTTTCTAAACTTGCTAATTTATCCATGTTTAGAACCAACCCTGCAATGAAAGGACAAACCAGGTAGAGATGCCACAACAAACTGGAGATTTTACAAATGCACACATGGCATTTTGATGAATATATTACAAATTAGATGGTGCATACACACAGGTATCATATGAACATTCAAACACAGAGGTTAATCCTTAGCACAATTAATATTAAAGTGACATATTTTAATATGTTATAATTTAAAGTAATAGTTTCTACTTTACTATGATTTCCACTTGGAAGAGGAATAATAAGAGAATAGAAAACCATGAATTAAAATATCAAATGTAGAATTTCTACAGAAGAAAGGCAAAACCACTTTTTATTTATTTCAGAAGATAAAGAACACTTTTGATATGATGACAAATAACATGGACTTAAGTTAATATTGTTTTAAGCCAAAATCTCGGTGGAAGGACTAAAATAGCCAAGAAGAAGAATGAAAAGATGTGTACACCCATATAGCAAGACAGTTGTAAACAACAATATATGCTATATTTAATTGTTTTTATAAAACTGTTATAAATAAAACTTTGAAAAAAGTATCAGAGCTTCAGTTTTGGAAGTTGTTTCACTCCTGCAGTCTTTTTAATGGGTCCTTTCTTTGGGTCCAATATTCTTTTATTTCTTGGAATATTACACTTTCCCCTGAAATATAAAAAAGAGTTAAGAGAATTCAGAAAATCAGAATTATGTGACACTGTTGCTGCAAAAATGGAAATTGTTTTGTAATCTTCGTACTACCGCTAGATCTAAATCCAACTGTTTGTACCTATTAGAGAAGGCCCACTGAATTAACTGCTTGATAGTGAGTTAATATTAATGAAAATCCCACTGATTCAATGGGTATACTCTAATTTGGATTAGCCACTGGATTTACACTCACTTATGATCAAAATGTTATTTTCTCAGTTACAGAGAAACACATAGATTCATCTAGTTTTGGAGTGAAAGATGACCAATATGTATTAATTATCACCTCTAAAATTGCTATATACTGTGCCAAGAGTAAAGTAGATGGTATGACACATAAAGAACACTACTCAAAAGAACAGAAAACTCACATAGCAGTATCTCATCAATTCTTTTGAAATGTGGTGCTGGAGAAACTGCTTCCAGAAAGACAAAATCCAGAGCACATCAAGTCTTAATCTCACTAGAGGCCAAAATGACTAAACCCAGGCTATTTTATTTTGAATATATCATGAGATGACATGATTCACTTGAAAAGCCAACAATGCTCAATAAAGCAAAAGGCAATAGGAAAAGAGGAAGCCTACAACACAAGTAGATTGACTCAATCCAGAAAGCCATGGGCATGAGTCTGCAATACTTGAGAGACGCTGTTAATAACAGGGTTTCTTGGAAGTCTTCTATTCATATGGTTGCCGTAAGTCAGAGCCACTTTAACAGCAACAACCAAAGATAACAAGAAAAGTCATAACACAGCACTAGAGATCTGATGTATTCATTTGACAGTTTATTGACATCTTTGATCTAGTCTCCAAAACATAGTCTAAAAATCCTGCAACTGTCCAGCTGATTTAAAATTTCATCCTTCCATACATATGAACAGCTTGGAATGGCTTGAAAGAGATACAGATACTGGATTAAATGACTTCCATATAGGTTCTTGATGTATTTTACGATTTAAAAATGTGTCGGTGTTTCATTATGCCCACAACTTTGACTCCAGATCATCCTTCAAGCAACAAAGACTAAGTTTAGATTCTGTAGACAACTAGCACTTTACATAAAGTTAGGGTATGTTATCTGGTGAACTAAAGGTGACCTGATGTAGTTTGCTTGAGCCACCTGGTTCTGTATCCTTGGTTCTTTGCCTAATTGGCAGCTCATGTTCCCCCTGGCCTTGTGGCATCTTGTATGGATGACGCAGGCCAATAGCCCCAGGCCAAGATTGGGTAGACCAGATGCTGATCCAGTGGTCCTGTTCTGATCCTGGCCCAAAAGGTCCTTAGCATGGGTCAAAAAGATATGTCTTTTGCTATGGAGTTTCCTGGAAACTCCACAGCAACAGTAGCAAACCACTTGGCCTCATACATCCCTTATCTTCCTTCACTGTTGCATCTTCTCAGATTGCCCCCATGCAACCTCTGATGTGGAAAGGGGGTGCCTGACCATGTGAGTGTAGCCAAGTGCTGCTGTTTCCGCTGTTAACAGCTGCAGTGGTGGACATCTGAGAAGATGTTGTGGTGGAGGCAGGTAAAGGGAAAGCAGCAGTAGTGGCTGCAATTGTGTGGCAGCTGCAGAAGCCTGGGGAGTGACCTGGGTCAGAACCCAGGGTAGGACAGCACGTCTGCTCAGGCCCACTTGGGGTGGGGGAACAGTGGAAATTGAGCATAGTCAGCAACTAAGAAATACCTCTCTTCAAGTATACTATTTTTGCTGTTAGATCTTAAAACACATCCAATAGGAAAAGATCAGTTTCTATGTTTTATTTGCTAAGCTATGGCGCATTTCAAGCATTGGTATGAAGTTCAGTGAACCCTTGTTATACGCTGGAGTTTGGTTCCAAGATCTCCCATGGATAACAAAATCCATGGATGCTCAAGTCTCATTAAATATAATGACATAGCAAAATGGTGTCCGTTACAAAAATTGGAAAATCAAGATTTGATGTGCAAAATTTATACTTTTTTTTAACATTTTCAAAACGTGGATGCTTAAATGTGTGTATAAGAAATCCATTTATAAGAAGGGCCGACTGTATGTAGATTTTCAACTACAAACAAAGTGATCATACAGCAGTCTCCTTTTATAAATGGGAATATAATGTCTTTTCATCATCTAAGACAAACCTTGCTGAAATCACAGATTACTGTAAAACTATCTGCCAGTGAGTGAAATTCACCAATCACTATTTGTCTTAATTGATTCAGTGACCAATGGTGTTTGGTCTAGAAACCTCACCAGGTGAAAAATCAGAGATTAAGTCTGAATTTTTGAGCTTCTTTAAGAAATTCTACAGGCAAGTAAACATCTATTGCAGGAGTGGAAATCATTCAACCCTCCAAACTTAGAAGAACCTAAACCAGCATAAATTGAGGAATGCTGGGAGATGCAGTTCAACATCATTTGGACAGCCACATGATTCCCACTCTTGATTTAAAAGTATATGTTCATTACAATCACTACCATTAGAAGTACTTATCGTAGATTCTTAGAGTGACCATTAAGCAAATGAATGTTCCTGACACTAATATTCAAAATTATGTTTTCATTTAATGACATATTCAAAAACAGTTACCATGTTTTTCTGTGCTTGTTGCTTCACTGAGGTTATCAGATACTATTTCTGATTTGCAAGTTCCCATTCATTATCTGTCCTGTATTTAGCATGAAATCCCAACAGGTTTTATTCCCTGTTATTCAGTTAAGTCTTCTCAAATAATTTGTTTGGGTATATAGAGGTAGGCCTATAGTTGTTATTATGTGCCTTCAAGTCGACTTCAACAGCAATTTTATCCTAGGGTTTTCTTGGCCAAATTTATTCAGGAGGTTTGTCACTGCCTTTCTTCAAGGCGGAGTGTGACTGGCAAAGGACATCCAGTATGTTTCTGTAGTTAAGCAGTGGCTCGAATCTTGTTTCCCAGGGTCCTACTCCAACACACAAACCTCAGTGCAACAAAGCCCATATACTTTGGCCTAAAAGTTGTTTTAGATGTTTTGACAATAATTTTTTCATTAAATTACTGAACAGTTCAATTATATGAGGACTCAACAAAGAAAAGGAATTATTTCCTGATTTTAAAGATGTATACCCATCTATATATTGATATTTAAACAGTAAGCTATAGCATTTGAACTATTTTTGGACACATTAAGGTATTATCCTCACTTGTCAGCTTTAGAATGGTGAGTTCATGTCTTATTTGAAACTAAGCAAATCCCTGAGTAATTGATGACTCTGTAATTTGCATGAGTAATTGTATACTGGCATTCATCCTTATCTGGAGTCCAATACTTAGGTTCCATTAGTGTCTGATCCAAGGAGCCCATTCTAAAATTAAAATCATACCTAACAAAATCTGGGCAGTTGGTGGCAATGCAATTAAAACTAGAAAACATTCTTCAACCAGGATTCTATTCCAATTTTGTTTGTACCAGGAGGTAAATGTGTATTAGCAATAATTACACTCAGTCCATTGAATCAAAGCAAAATTGCAATTACGTAAGTCTTACATTAGGGAAATTCCTCCCTCAATGTAAACATCTACATTGTTGGTTGTCTTCCTGGGAAAGCAACTGAGCAGGCTAGTACTAGATCTATCCTTCTTCATAGTTTTCATTGTTGCATTAAAAGCTCTCCATTTCTCCCTCAGAAATGCTTCCCTCCTGGAATGATGGCACAGCATTAGCATTGTTCCAGGATGGAAGTATTCAGAAGGATTAACATGGCAGTCTGCGCCCCACTTCAGCCATGGTTGAAAATAAGGGTACAGAACCTATGCCCCCTAAATATGATGGACCCTATTTCCAATCATCCCTTGCCAGGCTGGCCGATGGTGTAGGCTGATTGGAACAGCAGTTGCTTAACATCTAGGGAGTCACCAGTCTCCCTTCCACTAGCCCTGGTTTATACCAGTCTTGTCAAATCTAGAGCCCTACAGATGTTTTGGAGCACAGCGGCTATCATCAGTTATGATCATGCTGGATTAGAGCTGATGGAAACCGAAATCCAAAACACTTGAAAAGACCTGGACAGCGGAAGGCTGTTGTAAACAGTGTAAAGAAAAAAAAAGAGCTTTAAGTGCATCTGTCAGTGGTTATTAAGGTTTAAATAAAAAGCAGAAGAAGAAGAAGAAGTAGTAGTATTTAGTACCAAGAAGCACTCCTTTCCCTTCCCTCTGAACCCAGCTAAATCCTTTTGCATCTTCAAAACTGGGTAACTCTAATTCTGAGGTGTTTCACCACAGGTATACCATATCCTGCCACTGTGAATTATTATATAGCATGGTTACCTAGGCCCTGAGGGATAGATGGGATGCAAACCTTTTTTTTGAATAGAGTTAATACATTTATAAAACAAGATATTCCTATAGGCACCAGTAAAACATTTTATTTTACAATCATTACCTTGATCCTGAGGGACAGGCAAAATGCAATTTTTTTAAAACAGAGTTAATAAAAGTATAAAATAAGATATTCTTACAGGAACCAGTGAAACATTTTATGTTACAGTCGTTACTAAAACTATCTATTGTATACTACTGGGATGATATGATTTATAGGAACAACAATTAGAATGTTGGAGAAACTCCAGAAACGTTGCAGTCTAGGGATAACTGAGATATCAATTACTTCTTCAGAACAGATTGAAATTGTTCTCTGTAGCTCTAATTAAGAATTCTCTGCAGGAAGTATTCTCTAGAGTCAGTCTTCATCTTTGTGCTCTTATGTACAAATTTAAAGTAGCTGGTCAGCCACAGTCTGTTGTCTTAGACCTGTCAGCATATCTCCTGCTGAGACATACTGTATACTTCTGGATTTACACTCACAAATTGCCTACAGGAAAAGGAACAGCCTGACATATTTTGGCCCATTCTGAGGGATAGGAAGATGAGAAAAGTTACTTGTTTGGACTATCACTCCCAGAATCTTCCAGTCAGCATGACTAATCCAATTGTTGTTGTTGTTGCATGCCTTGAAGTCATTTTTGACTCAGTTGCGTCTTGTGTCACCCAATGGAGGGTTGCTGGGTGGGGCAGCCAGGTTGGCAGTCAAAAGGGTGCACTGGGCCTCTCCTTTGCTGTGGCGGCAGAGGTCTCTTCATGAGGAAGCTGCTGCCACTGCGGCAAGCCAGGAATGGGTTACTTGGTCCACTCCTTTACTGCAGTAGTGGAGATTTTCTCACGAGGAGGCTGCTGCCATCACAACAAGCTGGGAGTGGCAGTGTTAAACACTTCTCTATACAGAAATTCTCCATGGAGTCCTCACAGCTCATGTAATATAAGAGAGGTGACCAGGGAAATTGCCTGTGATGAGGTAAAGGAGATTTTTCATGCCATCCATTTCACAATGTCTTGGTTTTAAGGACCTCGCAAAAACAGGTCTTAGTGAAATAAGACAGTTTCAAACAGCCACGGTCATGCAGCAGTGAAGAGAAGCATATGACAGCACTCCACCACATAAAACAACTGCTGCACCAAGCTCCAGGGTGGCTGTGTATATTTCATTAAACTCTAGGGAGGGACTTCAGCACAATTGTCATGACCCTGAACAAAAGGAAAAGCTAAACTTCTGCTTTACCTTCATTTTCTCATGTTGTGCTAACATACCACAAGGCTGGCACACTATTGGTGGCATACACAGGTGTAAATAAATCTTAAGCATATTTATGTCCATTTAGGGTCACTGTGGAGGTTGGACCTACTGTAGGGCCACTGTATCTTCCACCCACACCATACTATGCCTGGTGGAGAGCAGGAAGGATTTCAGAAACATCTGGCTTAGTCTCTTTAGTCATATGTGAAATTATTACATCAGCTGCTAACACTTCCAGAGGACCTCAGTGGCTGATATAGCTGCTTTGCGTCTACTTACAGGGACACTTCCAGATGCTTCTAACCCGCTCCCCAACCAGATACAGAATGGCCATGGGTGGGGGCTTCAGCAGCTATGGTAGGTCCAGGGGGAGTAGTGAACGGCTTGGTATAATGTAATTCTGCATAGTGTGCTATACTGAGATAGAGAAGACTGCAGCCTTAGATTGTACACCATAGGCAGGTTTACTCTTATATATTTATTGTTTTTATGTACAGCGCTGTGCAAATCTACAGCACTATATAAATAATAATAATAATAATAATAATAATAATAATAATAATAATAATGTGTTCATATAATAGAAGTGAGCTGGGTTTAGTAAAAATAGGTCAAGCATGGTTTCACTTGCAAACTGAAGAGGAAATCAAGCTGTGCTAAATAACTGGTTAAACAATGAGTCTCACAGGTTCAATTTTAGATTACCTACACTGAAAATAATTAACCCAAATATAGTGGGCATATCTCTTGTTGCCATTATCCTCTCAAGAAGACCACCATACATTCAAAATAATTGACAGTTGGCCTCTACATTTGCAGCTTTGACTTTTGCAGATCTGACTATTCACCGATTTAATCTCTACATCCTCCAGCACAATTCTGCCAGAAATTGACCACAGAATCATGCTGGAGGCCCTAGTGATTCTTAGAGAGAAAAAAATTCTTTAGGCATTTGTAGGTCTTCCAGTGCTATTCTATGGTTAAACTCTGGCAGATGTTGACCATAGAGTTGTGCTGAAGAACCTAGAGATTCCTAGAGGGGTGTTCTCTCAGGTAAAAACTACCCTTCAATAGTGCTTGTTTAACAAACTTTTACTCTAACAAACTGTTTACTCTAACAAACTTTTAATTAGGATAGTTAAAGAACAAAATCAAGACAGAAAGCTCTCTTTCTGGACATACACATAACCATTTCAACATATCAGTGACTGTGAAACTGAAACCCCTGAAATGATATTTATTCCTAACAAACTGTGTGGGAGACAGACATTGGAAAGGCCGTGCATATAGGCTTTCAAGTTAAAAATTTCACAGAGGTTTTGTTGTTGTTGTTGTTTTAGGCAAGGAATACTCAAGAGATGCTTTGCCATTGCCTTCCTCTGAAATATAGACTACAGCACCTGGTATTCCATGGTGGTCCCCCATACAATTACTAACCAGAGCTGATCTTGCTTAGCTTCCAAGATCAGATGAGACCTGATGCTAATTGGATTATGACTCCTCCTTAAATGTCAATCATTCAGAAAACTAGTATCCCATAATCAGCAGTGTGTTCTGACTGGCCTCTGGAGCTGCCCACTAATGCAGTGCTCACAACTGAAAACAACTGGTTGCCAGAGGAATAGAAAACTGGAGCCCACATCACTCCGCATGCTAAATACAGAAACTAACTGGCCCAGTAAGTGTAGCTCACTTCAACAGTGGCAATGAGACACCATCTTTCACATATTTCACACACATCTCCAACAGAAAAGGACAACCAGGAGATTTAGGAGGAATGGCTGATAGACTGCTACTGCC
>NC_056524.1:36422912-36472502 GCF_019175285.1 Sceloporus undulatus
ATCATGTATATTTTGGAACAAGAGCCACTACTTTATATAAGGAATGTCCTCCTCAAAATAAGGGTATTTTCACTCAGCTTCATTTGGGATAGCAACAAGCCCTAGAAAATATGAACACAGCCTCAGGGCCTACTTTTTATCAGCTTTGAACCTGAAACAGGTAAAGCAGTAATGATAACCACTGAGTATATGCAGATAATCCTCCCTCACTTCTAAATAAAGCATTAAGTCCCTCCTACACATCAGACATTAAGAAACAGGGCTGCCAAATCCGCTATGACCTGTTTAAAAAAACAACAGACAAATGGAAGTTTAAAATCAATTAGGTGATTGCTTAATTTCTCAGAAAGTTGCTTACTTGAGAAATTAAGTTTGAAACCTACTGCTGGATGTGTAACTCCTAGGCATAGCCAACTATTGGGCACATGTTCTCCACATGAAAGTTTTAGAGGAAACATTTTCCCACAGAGAAGGAACATAAAATAATGAGGAACAACTGATTAGAATTAGAACCAGGAAGAGAAATTACTTGAGGGCTAAAAGAGAAGCAGTGGTCATCATGAGTAAACCACTCACCTCTTTAAGAGCTGAATATAAAAATGAAATTATAGCGGCTGGATGTTTCTGTGTCTCATATTGTATGTCAATTCAGAATAACACAGAGTTGATTGATTAAGGTTTATGAAGGTTGTTTGGGTGGGCAATGGGAATTCTGTTATCATACAGAAGGACTCAAAAGTTGAGGTATACATTCATCTGGAAGGAACATGGACCTCAATATATCTGCAACATCTTTGGTGGTTAAGTAGACTGCCAAAGACCATACGCTATTCTGTTAATATCCTGTTAAATCACTCCACGTTGAGGGAAAAACTTCATGTTTTTAACCCTGTCTTGGAGAGTGATGGAGTCTCCTTTTTAAAACATTTTTACAAGATGCCTCTTGTAGGCAGAAGACAATGGCCTCACAGGAATGGGGAAAGATTGGATTGCAAAAGAAGAGTGCTGTTGATATGAAAATGGACTTTAAGTTTCCTGGACTTTGTTAAACTCCCAATTCCTATATGACTAGAAGGTGGAGGAGCCAGTCTGCAAAATTTACCCTCCTCATACCATCTTAACTAAGGACAGAAACAACAAAATGCAGGCATCTTACAAACATCTCTGATTTTTTTCCTCCTGTTTGGTTTGTAAACATCTTGCCTGAGGAAGAAGCCAGTGGAGCTTCGAAAGCTTGCAACAAGTATATTATGCATTTCAGTTGGCTAATAAAGGTATCACTGTTTGGTGGATTTTTATAAGGTGACTCTAGCAATGTGTGACCTCCAAGAGCCCAAGTCACCAACTGCCCTGCTCAGGTCTTGCAAACTCAGGTCCATGGCTTCCTTGATTGAATAGTGCTATCTTCCTCTTTTTATGCCACCTTCTACTTTGTTGAGTATTACTTTCAAGAAAGTTGCATCACTGCATGATACATCAAACTTACTATAGCTTGAATTTAGTAATTTTGGCTTCTAGGAAGACTTTATACCCAATTTGCTCTAGAAAACATTCATATATCTTTTTAACAGTCTACAATATGTAGAGAACTTTCCTCCAGCACCACATTTCAAATGGGTTGATATTCCTGTCAGCTTTGTTCACTGTCCAGCTTTCACAAGACTTTGGTATATAATGAAATATCATTTCAAGATCTGATCTAATTGCTTCATAGCTGCCCCTCCAAGTCTTAGCCTTCTTGAGACTGCCATGGTCACCTTGGTCGATGATCTCCGTCTGGGCATGGACAGGGGTAGCTTGTCCCTGTTGGTGTTCTTGGACATCTCAGCGGCTTTCGATACCATAGACCATGGTATCCTTCTGGAGCGCCTGGCAGAGGTGGGAATCGGGGGCACTGCACTTCAGTGGTTCCGTTCCTACCTCTCTGGGAGGTTCCAGATGGTGCAGCTGGGAGACGTGTGCTCCGATAGGAGGGCCCTTATATCTGGGGTCCCTCAAGGAGCCATTCTGTCTCCCATGCTATTCAACATCTACATGAAACCGCTGGGAGAGATCATCCGGAGACATGGGGCGCGGGGTTATCAGTACGCTGATGACACCCAAATAGTCTTCTCTATGTCTCCGACTGATGCAGTGACTGGGGATGGCATCTCTCCTCTCGTGGCCTGTCTGGAGTCGGTAATGGGCTGGATGAGGGAAAACAGACTCAGCTTGAATCCAGAGAAAACGGAAGTGCTCGTGATAGGTTCTCCTGGCCCAGGGATGGCGGTGGTTCCACCTGTCCTGAACGGGGTCACGCTTCCCGTGAAGGACTCAGTACGCAGTCTGGGGGTGCTCCTTGACTCGTCGCTCCACCTTACATCTCAGGTGGATGCGACGGTCAGGAGCACCTGTTATCAACTTCGGCTGATACGCCAGCTGCGTCCCTACCTGAGCCGGGGAGACCTTGAAACTGTAGTACATGCTCTGGTAACCTCTCGACTGGATTTCTGCAATGTGCTCTACATGGGGCAACCCTTGTACCATACCCGGAAGCTGCAACTGGTGCAGAATATGGCGGCAAGGCTGGTCACTAATACATCTAGGGCCAGCCATATAACACCGGTCTTAAAAGACCTTCACTGGTTGCCTATTCGCTTCCGGGTGCAATACAAGGTGTTGGTTATAACCTATAAAGCCCTAAATGGCTTGGGCCCAGGGTACTTAGATGACCACCTCTCTCCGTACAATCTGCCCCACACACTCAGATCAACAGGGCAGCATCTATTAGTAGTTCCAGAGGTTAGACTAGTTAACACCTCTAACAGGGCCTTTTCCATCATGGCCCCCACCCTCTAGAACTTGCTGCCCACTGAGCTCCGCTCGACCACCTCCTTGGCCCATTTTAAGAAGGGGATAAAAACATTCCTCTTCAAGCAGGCATACCCCTGACTCCTCCCTTTGAACGCCTTTCTCCCCCCCCCCTTGTTCTTCTACCAGCAGCATTGAAGACCTGGCAGGAGTTTTAATTTTAACTGCACTGTTGTTTGTGGTTTTTGCTTTGTTATTTCATGTACACTGGTACCCCGGGATACGAATGCGCCGCCTTACGAAATTTCCGGGTTACGAAAAAAATCCATTCAAAAAAACTGTTCCGGGTTACGAAGGTTATTTCGGGTTACGAAAAATTTTTTGGTGCTTTTCGGCGCTATTTCACACGAAATCGCGGCTTTTCCCCATTAGCGCCTATGGCTTTTTCGTCTTACGAAGATTTTCGGGTTACGAAAGCGGCGGCGGAACGAATTAATTTCGTAACCCGGGGTACCCCTGTATTTTATGTATTGTATTTTGTAGTGCTGTAAACCGCCCTGATGTTTCGAAGGGCGGTATATAAATAAAGTTTTTATTTATTATTATTATTCTTCTGATATTTTGACTACACTTTCCATCTGAATTTATGACTGTGCCAAGGTACAGAAAATCTTTTCACTATTTTGATGTCTTCATAACCCACTGTGAGATATGCAAATTACTGTGGTCATAATTAGTTCTTTCCTAACTAGGAAACAAGCAAACTCAAAAACTAGAAACATCTCAACCATATAGTAACCTGAGCCATTCCCCTTCATTTGGAACCCACCTGCAGTAGCTTCCCCGTATCAAACATGGTGTGGGATCTAGTCTTACAAAGAACAGGACATCTCAACTATAATTTAACTGATACACCTGTAGCTATTTTCAACAAGAATGCTGCGGAGCTGAAGCTCAACAGTATTCATCAGTGTATTTGCATACCAGGCTCTCTCTATTAGGTTGCTTTGATGAAGGCAACATTCTGAGAGAAAAAGATGAAAGTTCCTCCTGCTAATGTAGAAAATTAATTGCTGAATAGATTTCCTGCAATCTTTTTTTAATGAAAGGACACTGGTTGGCTAATTTTGCAGAAAGCAAATTTCACAATGCAGTAAAGCATGCTTCAAAGGGAGTGCATTTAGATTGCTTTATAATTATAAAATAAGGCATATAATATACAAAAGAACTTGCCAATTAAATAGAGCTCACTCACTAGAGGAATGCCATTTAGATGCCCTTGATATTAGAGTGCAGTCTCAATAATCAATTTTAACAGGCACAAATACAGTTGCCCATTCTGTTATGTCTATCTGTTGTATCCTATTGTCTCTAACCATGCTTGTCAATTCTGCTCCATCGCTCCATTCAGGAAGAAGCCATGGCAAAAGAATATTCTCAGAAAAATCAGTATGTTCAGGTAAGAGTGGACTATAAAAGGCACAGAGCCAAAAGGAACTTTGAGAAAGCTGTATCCCCAGCAGAACAAACAGTAATGACCTGACCTTTCACAGCAATTGTGCCTTTTAAATCTAATTTCTTTCCTCATTCATCATCCAAGCATCTTCATTATCATAAAATATTCCATGATGACTCCAATATGCTCATCCCCATGATACCTAAACATTTTCCTTATTATAGCCTTCCTCTCCTGCATCCAGGTGGTTTGGATTACAATCCTCTTCAGCTGCAGCCATTCCAGCAATGGTGGTGACGGCGGTAACAGGAATTGTAGTTCTAAACATCTGGAGAACTGCAGGTTGGACAAGGTTGTCTTATTACTTTATGCCAGGGGTGGGATAAGTGCCAATCATGTGACCCCAGACCCATTTTAAGGCCACAATGCATCTCTAACTCGGGGGGGGGGGGGAGGACAACAACAAACCCACCAAAATCTAAATCATAATATATCTAGACAGAACTCAGAGACATAGCCATGTTAGTCTGGAATATCCATATGCAAAGGGATCTTGTAGCACCTCTGAAACTACCAAGAGCTGTGTGAAAGAAGTTGTACAGTAAACTTTTGTAGACTCGGTCTACTTCCTCAGATGCATGGAGTGAATTGTTGCCCAGGAAGGACCATTATGATCAGACTATATGAACAGCTATAGAAATGCAAAACTTGTGGGTATAGTGATGATGTGACTTCAGGTTTTTAATCTGCCTTTCCAATTCTGAGGCAATTAGGGTTGTGCTTGACCTGTGGTGGGTGCTGGAGTGACAATTGTGTTCCCAGGGCTGTCCATCCTTGCCTTAATTTAAGAGTATTAACAATTACAGGTGAAAGAAATATACCCCCAACTCTTTATCCCAGAGCCATTGAAAGATACATTCAATGTGGGAGCTATGTCACTACTATTGCCATTACCACTATCACCAGTGATATACAGGAATTACCATTAATGAGTAACATGAGTACAAAAAACATTACAGTGGACCCTCAGTGTGTGTGTATATATATATATATCAGTGGATAGTTGAATCCATGGATATGGAGTACCGACTGTACTGAGGATTCTGTATGGCCTCATACAGGGGGAGGTCCATGGAGGTGACACCACGAGCAATGAGTGAGACCAGCCAACCCTAGTGACAACACTGGCTGGGCCTGTAAGAGGACCACCTCAAGGCTATGGAGTTTCAACATGGGCTGGGAGCTAGTACACATACGCTTTTCCAGCTTCTTTTACCAGAATAGTGTAACACTACTAGTAGCAGCTATAAAGTTACAAAAGTAAGTCAAAATAGTGTAATAATTCAAGGATAAAATCATCAAAGAGATTTAAAGTATTTGTCATCCACAATGCTACAAAGCAAATACTAGTAGAAAGATGTGATGCAATATTGCCAAACTTCCACTCTATTTGCCGTTCTCTCTCTCTCTCTCTCTCTCTATATATATATATATATATATATATATTCCCTTACATAATACTATTTCTAGAAATTTTTAAATTAAATGTCATTACACTTACCATGTGCATTTGATCAAAGGTGCGAATAGAAGCCAGTCTGTCTACAAATACGAAAAAATACATACGTCTTTTGATAAACACGGTGCAATTACAAATGTCTGTGTGCAGTAATTCACAACACTAAAAGAAAAAACTTAAGTCATACCGGTTGGGCTGCCACGAATTTGCTCCATCTTTCCTTGGAGAAGTCCAATCTGTCTTTCCAACTGTCTGTTCAATTCTATTTGTGTTTCATATCTGGTTTTCCATTCATTGTCTTAAAAAAATACATGAATGTTGTTATCCTTATTGTTAGTGGTGTTATGAATTGTCAAACTGGCTTCAGTTTATAGTGACCGTACGATTATTCTGCTTTGATTCAAGTCAGAATTTCTAAAGCAGAGATGGAAAAACTTTGTTTTGGACAAGTCTGAAAGGGATCTGGGAATCAAGGAGGACTCCTTCATACTGTGCTGTTCCTTTACTACCACATCACAGCACTGGCAAGGAGTAATTTTTAACAGAGTCTAAAAATTCCATGGCATTGTATTATCCATCTACAGATTTCCCCCCTTATAACAGGAAGCAAAGGAAAAGCAATGAGCAGTACAGTGGGCCCTTGGTATCTGCTGGGGATTAGTTCCAGGATCCTATGGATACCTAAATTCATGGATGTGCAAGTCCCATTATATACATTATATATAGGGTAGTAAAATTGTGCTTGAGAGCCAGAGTGGCGTAGTAGTTTGAGTGTTGGACTATGACTCTGGAGATCAGGGCTTGATTCCCTGCTGGAATATAAAAACCCACTGGGTGACCTAGGGAAAGTCTCTCAGCCTCAGAGGATAGCAATAGCAAGTACATTTCTATACCGCTTATCAGTGCACTTAAGCACTCCCTAAGCAGTTTACAATGTGTAAGATAATTGTCCCCAACAAGCTGGATACTCATTTTAGCAACCTCAAAAGGATGCAAGCCTGAGTTGAGTCTGAGCACCTGGCTGGTATTAAACTTGTGGTTTGTGGGGGAGTGGCTGCAGTGCAGACATTTAACCACTGCACTACCAAGGCCCCAGGATGGCAATGACTAACCCCTTCTAAAGAAAATTGCCAATAAAACCCTATGATAGGGTTGCCATAAGTCAAAAATGACTTGGAGACACACAACAACAACAACAACAACAACATTGTGCCCATTACATAAAATGGCAAAATCAAGGTTTGCTTTTCAGATTTTTAAAACACATTTTCAAGCCATGGATGTTTGAATCTGTGGATGCACAATCTGTTGATATGGGGTGCTGATTGTACAACAAGACATATAATGAGTTATTCTTCTTCATCCTAATGAGAAAAGGGGCTTTTGAAAAGTAAGACGGGTTACAGACCGCCGAAAAGCGGTGGCCTGCACCCACCCCTTTCCCCGCTGTATTGGGGCCTCAGCTGGCAGACCGGCAGCCTCCGAGGCCCCGATCCGCTGCTTTGCAGGATGCGGGGAAGCGGCAAAAGGCCACTTCCCCGCAGCCTGGAAAGGGGTGTCCTTGGGGCTTCAAGCCCCAAGGACACCCCAATGGCAGCAGGGACTCCCAGAAAGGGGCCGCTCAGCCCCTTCCTGATTTGCGTCGCTGGTGCAGCCTTCACACGGCTGCACCAGCGACGCAAACCAGGAAGGAGCTCTGTTTTGGAGCTCCTTCCTGCTCCACCAAAAGGGCGCATTAAGCGCCCTCACACGGAGCAATGGCGGCACATTCATGACGCCATCATGGCGGCGGCTGTGTGGAACGGCCGCCGCCATTTTGTGCACGCAGAGCGCGTACTAGGAAGCACTGCCCCTTCCTAACCCTAGTACGCGCTCCACGCGTACTTTAATGGCGGTCTGTAACCCGCCTAACTTTCCAAATTGTGCTTGATACATGCCTGAAGATTCTTGATAATGTATACAGAATAATTTGCTTTTTATTTATAAGTCTAGATATACTCTCTTACCTTCATCCTCAACACTGGTGAGTCTTTTTTCCAGCTGTGCTACTGTATTTTTCATTTCAAACACTGACAGTTCTAGCATTTCTCTGCATTACAAGAAAGTAGTTACACAATCACAACAGACATTTAAAATGTGATGCTGACAAGCACATGTAAATGATCTTTGCATTTCCCATATCTGGGGCTGGAATCCAGTAGGCGCACTCTGTTCATGTATCTGCACATGCATTATAACTGTGACTCTAACATTGTCACATTTCTTCTGTATGATTTCTAACATCTTTGCCTGATGAAGAAGGCAGCGAGGCTTTGAAAGCCTGCATGATGTATTTTCTGCATTTTGATTGGCCAATACAGGTATCATTATTTTATGGATTTAGTTATCATTACAAACGGAGTTGTACTTTTTCCAAAATAGCACAGAGACAGCAAAGGAAGGCAGATGAAGTCATTTTCAGCAGAAAAAGGCTGCTGGTTTTGAGCATTCTCCTATATCTATGACAAGTTTCTGGGGTGCTCTTGGACCCAGGTGAAAGGTTGGCTTGAAGAGTAGTCCATCTTGTGGCATAAAAATTAGCTGACTAAGCTTTACCAGAGCTCTGTGACTCCAGAAATGAGCTGCTTGGAACCAACAGCCTTCCCTTCCTGATGACATTTTCTTCCTTCACATTCACTACCACTGCACACATGGGATACGGTAGTTACAAGATGATGCCTTTTTACATTACACCATTATAGCTCTATGATTCCACTTTAACTGTTATAGCTGCATCCTACTGAATCGTGAAGAATGCAGAACGATGAGGCACTAGAGCCCTCTGACAGATATTCTAAGTACCCCTCCCTAAATTGCAAATCCCAAGCTTCTACAGGTTAGAACCACAGTTCATAAAGTGGAATATATTGCTATTGAAAAAAGAGTCAGTAAATCAGCCAAATTCATCCCAATGCTGTTTCTGCAGGATTCTTTAAATATGTTTAAAAGCACAACCAAGCACTTCTCAAAGACTCTAATTTGCAGAGCCTATAAAGCTGTGGAGCAGCTGTCAGCACAAACAACATATTCCTGCCTCACCCAGTATTTTCTGAGAATGGACTTCCAAGTGTTAAGCTGAAGCAGACAGATGGTGATCTGAGTTCATGCTATTGAGCAAGACCCACATTAAGACTTTGCAAGTCCCAAGATATTTGGATTATTGAGCTCTCACGCCTACTGAGGCCATATGTACTTTTACTATCCTAGTATTTTAATTGATTATTCTTATATTATCATCCCCTTTTGGCTACAGGACTCATACCACCCAATTTAAAATAGGACGAACACATAGCAAAATACAGATTAACATAAAGTTAACAGCATTTCCATAATTATGCATGGCTATTAAACATCTGATTCAGTGTTTTATAAGGCAGTCTTCCATTGTTTTTAGGCAAGGATACAACCCTGAGTTTGACAGACTCTGAAAGCAAAGGAGCCAGGTAGCAGCAAATTAAAACTGTTCAACACCAGAAGGCCATCCACACTACAAAATTATAGCACTATGATTCCATTTTAGCTGCCATGGTTCCATCCTATGGAATTCTAGATTTGGCAGTTTAGTGAGGGGCCTTTCTCAGTCAGAGAGCTCCAGTGCCTCAACAGGCTACAAAGTCCAGAATTCTTAAGGATGCAACCCTGGTAGTTAAATGGAATAATAGTGCTTTAATGTAGTGTGAATGGCCTCAGAATTCAAATCACTGCTCAGCCATGGAAACTTGATTACAGCAATGGCAAACCTCCTTGCCAAGGAGTTTTCACTTATCAGACTTGACTTGAAGGCACACAATAACAAGTGTTATTCTACGCAGCAGAACATACTCCCAGATAAGTGTACATTGAACTTGAATCTTAAGACACCTAAAGTGGTGGGCTTGGAGCACATGGGGCTTTATATCACATAACACTTGTGAGTCTTTAAGGCTTCACAAGACTCCTTGTTGTTTTAGACTTCGGGTTTCAATTCCATCCAAAGACTAATGAACAAAACAGGGCTTACTTTCAATTAAACTTGCATTGTTAGGCTAACCAGGTCTCAGGCAACCTCTTGTTCAGCCCCATCTAATTATTTCATTTTGTCCTATAGGGCTGTTGTCAGGTTTACTGAAGGCACCAGGTCCTTTCCAATCTTGGTAGATAAGCAAGGGCAGCCTTGGTGAGTACTTGAATGGGAGACTGCCAATGAATACCAGATGCTGTAGACTATATTTCAGAGGAAGCAACTGGCAAAAGCTTGCCTTGCCTCAGAAAATCCTTTGAAATTCATGAGGTCTCCATAAGCTGACAAGTGACTTGGAGGCACATACATACATGTACAAGGTTCCCTGAGCTAGCAGTGTGATGCCTTTTTCTAATCACTAGTTAAATTATTACTATGACATATAATTAAAAACTATTGCAGTGTTGTTCTTTGTACAAATTGTTGCACGAGGAATCTGTTGGAAGGGGGAGGGGCAAAGTACATTTCAGATGGAAAAACTGCCTTTCCTTGAAATACTGTATATGCTCATATATATGTCTAGAAATTTTAGTCAAAAATTGACCCCAAAAACCTGAGTCGACTTATCTACGGCCCACGGGTCAATGTATATACTGTACTTTACCTCTTATATATAAAAAGGAAACACCCCTTGGTGAAAGGCAAATGGAAGCACTGACTCTCCTCTGCTTTCTCATCCATCCAGCCTCTAGGGCGAGCACAAAATGTTATGCCTGCTAGAATATTGTAAATTCTTTGGCATTGTTTTCCTTTGCTTCACACTTTAGATTCATCCTTTCTTACATGCCCCTCAGTTTTACTTTCGACTCAATGGGTCATATCAAAGTCCTTGAACTTGTCCTCAACTTATGCATGAGGTCAGCTTATAGTTGAGCATATACAGTAGGTCCAGAGGTCTAGCATGGGGCCATTAGAGATACCTGTTCAGCAGACAACTGCTCCCCTCTTGTTGGAAAGACACCGTGGAGTTCATCCTGCAGCCCAGAGTTTGGGGCTCTCTGCATCTCCCAGTCAGAAACCAAGCATTTGAGAGGCAACATGCGATATCGGTTAGAAAACTGGACTGGGACTTGGGAGATCCAGTTAATAATGAGCCATGAAACTAATGGAATTAAAATTTTATCTCCTGGACTTTGGATTGCTTTGTTCCCAGTGCCACATGGCCAGGAGGAAGAGGGACCCCCACTTGCACAGATATTCCTCCAAAGAACAACACAATAACAACACCTTGAGAAAATGGGAGGTCTGTGACTAACACTGCCATTTTATAACTTTTTTTTCTCTTTTTTTTTCAGATGTTATTTCACTCTTTATTCTGCAATACATAAACATAAAATGAGTTTATTTTAATGTACTGCTAACAAACTACAGTGGGCCCTTGGTATCCAGTGAGACTTGGTTCTAAGATCCAGCATGCGTACCAAAATCCGTTGATGCTCAAGTTCCATTATACATAATGGTGTGGAAAAATAGTGTCTGTTATATAAAATGGCAAATCAAGTTTTGATTTTGAATTTTATTTTCAAGCCATGGATACAGAGGACCAACTGTACTCTGAACATATAAAACAATCTTCTCCTATGCAATCAGTCCTGCTGTTCCCTCTCTGTGTTTTCCCTGTGTGATCTCATATGATTTTGTTAATGCTTTCGCCTGATGAAGAAGCTAGTAGAGCTTTGAAAGCTCGCATCATGTATTTTGTGTATCTTGGCTGGCCCAGTAAAGGTATCACTGTTCTGTGGATTTTGGATGTTATAGGTAGGCCATTTTATCTTCAGACAGTTGCCATCAAGTTGACCAGCTTTACCAACATGATGGGTTGGTTCACGCATGTGTGTAGATCACTCTAAGAGTAGGACATTAAGTGATTCTAAAATGAAACCAGTGCAGGTCTAGATGGAAGATGGATAAGAGAGAACTTAACCCAAACATTCACTCATGAATTCCAGCATCTGGGTCTGTATCCACTCTGCAAAAATAATCCAGGTTGACACCACTTTTAACTACTAAGGTTCAATGCTAGGGAATTCTGGGAATTGTACAGTCAGCCCTCCACATTTGTGGCTTTGACTTTTGCAGATTTGGTTATTTACAGATTTGATTAATATGTTCTGTCTAGCAATCTCACTGCAACTCTATGGTCAGCATCCACCAGACATTGCGCAGGAGGCCTTAAAAGATTCCTAGAGAGAAGACTTCTCCAGGCATTTGTAAGTTCTCCAGTGCAATTCTGTGGCCAACTCCTGACAGATGTTGACTACAGACTTGTACTGGAGGACCTAGAGATTCCTAGAGAGGTGAAAAAGTTTTTTTTTAAATAACCACTTTCACAAAGGTCTGACATCCCCAGCCACAGAGAATGCGGAAGGCCCACTGTAGTTTGTGGTGGCCCCAGGGCAATCTGACAGAGAAGGGTAAATCTCTCACAAAACTACAGTTCCCAGAATTCTGCATCATTGAGCCCTGGCAGTTAAAAGCAGTGTCAAACTAGGTTACTTTAGCGGTGCAGATGAAGCCTTAGTTGGGTTTACTCAGCCTATTCAAGATGAGGCTGGACTATTTTTATTCCATGCAATTGTGGATGCAAAAATGGTATTTGCAAAATACTGGAAGAAAGAAGAAATCCCTAAAGTGGAAGAATGTAGACTTAAGTTATTTGATCTTTATGAAATAGATATATTGACCTCCTTGTAGAAGAATTTTATAAGGAATGGGACCTTTGGAAATGTTATATCCAATCAGAAGAAAAGGGAGATATGTTTACTGCTTTGATAAAGGAATAAAGAAAGATTATTAGTTAAGAGATGGTGTTAATTATTGTGTGCTAAGTTAGATATAGAGGCTGTTATAAAGTGTTATAAAGGGTGAAAAACATAGAGGAAAGGGATAATAAATGGGCATAGTTATATGTTCATGTATGATAACAATCTTGTGGTGTAAGATAAAGTTAGTTAAGAGTAAGTGATAAAGATGTGATTTTTATAAACAGTTACCCATCATTTATGAAAGTAATTCTGATTTCTGTTTGGGTTCAAGGTACAGCCAAATGCCTCTGAGGAAGTAGACTGAAGTCTAGGAAAGCTCATGCTGCCAATTCCTTTCTTTCAGTTAGACTCAAAGATGCTACAAGACCTCTCTATGTACTGATCCTACAGACTAACATGGCTATATCTTTGAATTTTACTGAACAAGAGAAAGTGACTTCTTTAATTTCATCCCAGTTTAAAATCCACGCAAGAAGCTTCAAAAGGCACATACTTCATAGTTTGAAAATTAAAATAAAACCTGCATCTGTGATCATTTTTACGATTGGGGGAGGGTTGGGATATGGGGTTGTTTATAATTGTGAGATTTTATTCTTGTGATGTTTCATTGTTATATTTGTGTTGTAATCTGCCTTGATTCCCTCGGGAAAAGGCGGAATACAAATAAATTATATTACTATTATTATTATTATAAATGAAATATCAGAGTTAAAAGAAATGGGAATAACTCAGTAGTCTTATGAAGTACAGCACAGGCAATGTTGGCTGTCTGTTTAAATGAGAGAATTAATGGCAATATAAAGGATGTCTAGGGAACTCAGAACTGTATGCTATGTTTGTGCTAATAATAATAATAATAAATAACAAGTTTGACACTATTTTAACTGCTATGGCAAGCCCCTCCCTCTCTGCCTTCCTCCCCTCTCTTCCTCGGCCTGGCCTTCCTCACAGGGCTGTTGTACAGAGGAGGGAACCATTTATGATCCCTTGAGGCAGTGGTCCCCAAACTAGGATTTAGGACTACAGCTCCCAGAAGCCTCAGCCACGTTGGCCAATGGCCTGGGATTCTGGGAGCTGAAGTCCAAAATCCATTGAAGAGCCTAGTTTGGGGACCACCAAATGGAGGAAAGGCGGGGTGTCAGTATAAAACAACGAAGGAATACTTGGACATAAGTTTCCTGCCGAAAGGGACTCACTTCATCTCCTTTTCCTGCTCCAATTCGAGAATAGCCCCCTCAGCGTCCACCACTTCCCCCATTTCTCCCATGATGGTTGCGTCCGCGCAGGCGCAGAACCGCCGCGTCCTTATTGCCTAGGAGAGAGAAAACGAGCGCTGCAGGTGGAAAGAGTGAGGGGGCGGGGACCGAGCAGCGTCACGTGACAAGAAGCTTTCGAACTCCGGCTCTTTTTATCGTCCTTTTATTCAAAAATGGCACAAAGGCGCGTTCCTTCCCGAGCCAGCCCGGCAGAGGGCGCTCTTTCAAAGGAGGCCGCAGAAGCGCCATGCGCATGCGCGCCTGAGGGGAATAATGAGCCATTACCTCAGGTGCAGTGTTTGAAATGTCCCAGGCCAAAATGTGCCCCTATATCAACGGTTCCCAAACTTTGGCTCTCCTGACGTATTATTATTATTATTATTATTATTATTATTATTATTTTATTTATTATCTACTTCTTCTATTATTTCTGTAAGCTGCTCTGACAACCTTTAAATGCAGTAAATAAAAGATAAATAAAAAATTGTCCTGGGCCCAGTGCTATGCAACATCTTTATCAATGACATGGATGACAGAATTGGGGGCATGCTTATCAAATTTGCAGACGACACCAAATAAGAGGAGTAGCTCACACCCCAGAGGCAGCGTGAGCGAGGGAACAGCCCAACAAGAGGCAATGGTGGAGGAGGACTAGGATTTAATCCCTTTAATGGCCATAAAAACCCCACTGGGCTAGTTACACTCTCTCAGCCTCAAGGGAAGGTGAAGGCAAGCCCCCTCTGAACCAATCAGAAAACATTAGGGCAAGTCGCACTCTCTCAGCCTCAGAGGAAGGCAAAGTCAACCCTCTCTCTTGGGGAAGTCACACCTAGATTGCCAACACCGTGCTGAAAGCATGGCAAGCAGTGGCAGCGGAGGCCTCATCCTTCACCAGACCCCCTCCTTTGAGGCAGACAGATGCCTCGAGAGAGAAGGAAAAGGAAGGAGGAAAGGGAAGGGACGTCTTACATTTTTCTGGGGTCCTGTTGTGCCCTGCTCACAGGTGGCGTTTAATTTGATAGTGGATGTAGTAGCAGACAAGCAAAACAGTTCCTCCAGCCACCATAAACACATCATGGAATCACATGAGTCCTGATCATGGAGTGGCAGGCCTAATAGGCCAGCAGTAGGAAGATGCTGAGACCCCAAAAGCCCAAAGAAAGCCTTCTAGGGCCTAAGGGCCAGGATCCTCGCATGAGGATGCAAGTGGACCCCACCCCAAAATTTGGAATTTGGCTTGAGAGATGGCCTACTGCACAACCTCCCACTGCCCTCGGGGTCTGTGTGTGTGTGTGTGTGTGTGTGTGTGTGTGTGCCTGAAGGACACTGTCAACTCACTGTCAAGAAAAGCTATCTATGACTTATGACTGGGTTGAGAGAGCCTTCCTGAAGGCAGCGTGAAGCATCAGAAGGTCCCAGCCAGAAGAGAGGAGCAGGACGCAAGTGGGGCAGCCCTTTAAATCCTGAACCTCTCCTTCAGCAATAGTAATAATAATAATAATAATAAATTTTATTTATATGCCGCCTTTCCAACAGATCAAGGCGGTTTACAGAAATGCATAATTACATAACAAATACACAAGTAAAAATGTATCCTCTTACCTTAACTAAATACAGTTAAATTAATCAAAATATGGTTAAGTTAATTACATTAAAATATATTAAAATATGCTCCTATTAATGTACAGTGCTGCTACTGATTAGTCATGCTCAAAATGAACCAAGTTAAAAGCCAGAAAACACCCATAGAACGACCATTCCCTGCTTCTTAGGCCTGCTCCAAATGGAGGGCCTTTGGGAATGCCCTCTGAACATAAGAGTGAAATGGAGGGCTTAGAAGTATGAATTTACTTTTATATGAGTGCTTTTGTTTGGCCCATTCTGTCCTACCGCCAAGGAGGAGGAGGCACCATACAATGGAGGACATGACCAAATAAAAGCTAAGAACACTCCTAGAAATGTCAGATCCTGCTTCTTACTCCTGCTCAGAATGGATTGAAATTAAAAGTTAAAAAGCACTCATATAAAAGTAAGTTCACATTACATGGAACACTAAAGCAAGCCCTGCAAACAACACCAAAAATGCCCACAACATGATTCCGATATGTGGATGACACTTTCACCATTTGAAGCCATGGAGAAAAAGATCTGGATGTGATTCTGATCCATATGGAAAAGGAAAAAGAAGGAACACTGCCATTTCTGGATGTCATCCGCAAACCGAACCTACGTTTGGGTCACACAGTATACAGAAAACCCACACATACAGACCGATACCTGCACAAGAACTACAACCATCACCCAGGACAAAAAAGAAGCACAATCAAAACACTGGTAGACTAAGCAAAACACATCTGCGAACCCCACTTCTTGGAAGATGAACTGAATGAAGCACTTGGGCCGGGCTCTATAGGCCAATGGTTATTCCAGCTCAGACATCAGAAGGGCTGCCAGGACCAGGAGAACCCAGAGAAGTGAAGACAAGCAGCCACTCAAAGGGAAGGTATTTTTACCATACATCAAAGGAGTCAGAATAGACAAAGTGGTGAGGAAGCACGACCTTCAAATGGTTTATAAACCGACGAAGAAAATCCAGCAAATGCTTCGCTCAGCCAAGGACCAGAGAGACCCTCTCACAGCTACAGGAGTTTACCACATACCATGCAGCTGTGGACAAGTCTACATAGGGACCACCAAACACAGTGTCCAAACACGAATCAAGGAACACAAGAGACACTGCAGACTGGACCATCCAGAAAAATCAGCAGTAGCAGAACATGTTATCAACCATCCTGGGCATAAAATACTGTTTGATAACACTGAAATTCTAGACCATGCCAACAACTATCAGGTCACAATGCACAGGGAAGCAATTGAAATCCACAAACATCTGGATAATTTCAACTGGAAAGAAGAAACCCTTAAAGTGAACAAAATTTGACTACCAGCCCTGAAGAATAGCAAAATGAGGACTCAGCAAATGCAAATGGAAAACTACCCAGGGTCAAGGGCTTTCCTAGCAGATAATGATCACCAGTTAGCAGACACTAAACCTTTTTGCATATCCTCCCACCCTGAGGCCCTGTCATCAACAACAGAACAATACACAAATTAATATGGAAATCACTCCTCCCAGAGTCACACAGTACTGTATATATATATACCCCACTCACTTCTCTGAAGATGCCCACCACAGATGCAGGTGAAACATCAGTAATAAACTCTTCTAGAACATGGCCACATTGCCCCCAAACCCCACAGAAAACAACACTTCCTAGTCATGGCCAAAATAGAGAGCCTTTTCCTCCTGGAGACAGACAGGCCCAGGAAAAGGAGGATGTCTGGCAGGGCGACCAGCTGACCTAATCACCAACAGGACAAGACACCCCAAAATGGAGGACATGGCCAACTCAAAGGTAAAAAAAAAAATAGAGTATTCAAAGGTCGATTCCTGCTTCTTAGTCCTGCTCAGAATGGGCCAGCTAAAAGCTTAATAATAATAATAATAAAAACCACTCATGTAAAAGTAAATTTATGCTTCTTAGTCCTGCTCAAAATAGAGGCCTTTGGAAATTCCTTCCGGACAGAAGGTCAAAAGGAGGACAGGTTCTGGAAGCGGAGGACCTATTACGGGGTTTTCTTGGCAACATTTGTTCAGAAGAGGTATGTCCTTGCCTTCCCTGGAGGCTGAGAAAGTGTGACACCCAAGGTCCTCCAATGGGTTTCCATGGCTGAACCCTGGTCTCCAGAGTCATAGCCCAACACTCAGATCACTATGTCACGCTGACTCCCTAGTCCTGCTCAAAATGGAGGCCATTTTGGAGTTCCTCCTGGACAGAAGGTTGAGGTGGAATCTCTTTTCCTATAAGCTTGCATCCATTGTTCTGGGTCCTAGTCTCTAGAGCAGCAGAAAACAAGCTTGCTCCCTCCTCAATATGGCATCCCTTTAAGTATTTAAACAGGGCTATCATATAATAATAATAAATAATAGAATAATAATAATAAGAATAATTTATATCCTGCCTCTTCCATTTTGGGGATCGAGGCGGGTAACAACGTTTGTACAATATACAACAATAAAAACAACAAGCCTCACAAGACCCTGGCCCAACCCTCCCTCCCAAGTATAAAATTAAAAAATAAAACATGGTTAAAAAATATGTAACAATATGACAAAATTACTAAGCAAACCACTAATGAGAAAAATAATAAAAGGAGGGGGATTCAATTGGTTCTGGACATTATCAATTGGGGAAGGCCTGCCGGAAGAGAAAGGTTTTTGTTGCCTTTTTGAAAGCCTCAAGTGAGGATAATTGGCGAATCTCTTCCGGCAGGTCATTCTGAGTTTTTAGAGCGGTGACAGAGAAGGACCTCCTGGAGGTCACTGCCAGTCTAGTCTTTCTAGATTGTAAGAGATTTTTCCTGGATGATCAGTGTACGGGAAGGACTGTATGGGAGGAGGCATTCTTTCAAGTAGACTGGACCCAGGTCATGTAGGACTTTATAGGTGATAACCAACACCTTGCACTGTGCCCTTAACCTTCTTTTCTCCAGGCTAAACATCCCCAGCTCCCTAATTGATTCCTCATAGGGCATGGTTTCCAGACCCTTCACCATTTTAGTCACCCTCCTTTGGACACACTCCAGTTTTTTCACATCCTTTTTAAATTGTGGTGCCCAGAACTGGACACAGTATTCCAGGTGGGGCCTGACCAGAGCAGAATAGAGGGACACTATTACTTCTGAACGTAAAGGGAACTATTTTACAGCTAAGAAGAAAGTGTTCTGTTCCCTCAAAAAGAGCAGATTAGACAAGAGAAACACAGCAAAAGGAAAGCTTTCTCTTCTGTTTTCAAATAACCCTTATGTCAGTGATGGTGAACCTTGTAGCAGCCGAGCGCCCAAACTGCAATCCAAAACCCACTTATTCATTGCAAAGTGCCATGTCCCTCTGGCTTTCTAGTAACAAACTCTGGCAAACTCTCTGCTGGGGCGATGGCACATGTGCCCACAGAGACAGCTCTGAGTGCCACCTCTGGCACGCATGCCATAGGTTCGCCATCACTGCCTTATGTGCATGTCTTCATAGTCAGTCTGCACACTCTCCATCTTTTTTTTCCTTTCCTTTTTTTTTTTTTAAGGTTTAAATGACTTTTGGCTCGTAAAGTTAGAAAACCCAGAACTCATTTATAAGGGTTTTCACACAATTCTCACAGGCACAGAACCTATGCCCTGCATGCTGCCATAACCACTGGCCATGCCTCAAACAGCAACACATATAGTAGTCCTCTGTAAAAGTCCAAAACCCCTGGTTTTCCTCCATACTAGATACAAGTGAGTTAATGGAGGAAGGACCACTACAGCAGATTTACACAAAAAACTTTTAAAACAATAGATTAATTACAATAGATTAATTACACTTAATTAACATTTATATTTATCTCATTAATTCTAACCTGGCATTAAGATTTCCTCTCCTTCCTGGAGAGAAGATAGCGCACCCTCACTTTAAAAGACAAGGCTCTGAAAAGGCTGGCTCACTCAAGCTATACTTTATCTTTCTGAGGCTTTGAATTGTTAACCACTTTGAAAACTAATCTTGGCTAGAAAATGGTGTATAGAAATGCAGTTCCATAACATAATTCTTTTTTTGCGCTTGTTTTCTTATATCACTAAGGAATAGCAGCACTTGGAATATATGCCCTGTGGTTATGAAATATAAATGTATAAAAGTGGATCTTCCATCACATTGAATAACCAAATGTATGTACACAGTGAACTATATTGTTCTAGACAGAACCCATGTGGCTGGTGGTGTCAATAAACAAAAACAGGCCACACTGTGTCAGAAATAACCTCAGGATTAATGGTCTTTGTTCATTTTGATTTACATGATGAACTGTAATAATCTGAGACTTTAAAGAAGACCTACTGAGATCAGACTCCAGTCTCAGAAGCGCGTTACAGACCGCCCGTTTGGGGCGGCCTGTAGGCGCTCCTTTCCCCGCCGGATCAGGGCCTCAGCTGCCAGAACGGCAGCCTCCGAGGCCCCGATCCGCTGCTTTCCAGGCCGCGGGGATAAGGAACAACAACAACAACAACAACAACAACAATTTTTTTTATATCCTGCCCCTCTACAAGATGCAATCGGGGTGGCTAGATGCAATCGGGACATTAAATATCAAAAATGTCAAAGCCAAACCTGTTAGGGTCTAGCTTTAAATTAGAAGAGTAGCAGAAATGTGCCTTTGTCTATGCATCCCTAAGAACTGAGACTGACTCCAAAAACAACAAACATGTAGCTTGTAGTTTAAAACAAAAGTTTACTAATGGCTTTCATCTATATTTACATAAAAGCTATATCTTAATCTAGCAAGTGAGTACTTCAGGTAAAAAGATATATTTATCTCATCTTTCCAGAGAAAACTGAGACAGGAGGAAAACCAACAGTTCAGTTGAAAATCTCGAGAGAGAAAAGGTCTGTTAGTCCCAAAGTGGGACTGACTTAAATCATATGTTTAGTCTGAATGAGAGAGAGGGAGAGAGAGAGTTTGCATGCAGAAAGAAGAAAAAGCCATCCATTCTCCACTCCGCAAGACCAGGTTTTAATACGCACACTTTCAGTATTTGGAGAAGGACCCTCCAGCCAAACTGTTTTTCTGTCTAGGACAATAACCATTACCTCTGCTTTATTTCCTACTTCTCTTTCTGTTGCATGGTTAGAAAGCTACATCTGCTATGAGCACACCTTTCTACAGTACTGTATGTTCTTTTTAAATGCTGCTCTTCTCAAGTTATACATTACTGTAGAAAATCAGCAACAAATCATTTGAATTGCAGATGAAATTCAGAACATTAGGTTTCTCAGATTTTTGTGTTATTTTGTAACAATTGCAGTTAAAGACCTGTTGTTACACAGCTACATTTTACCCTAGGTTTGTTATAGATCAATTCCTATAGTTGGCAAGAGCCTTAATAGGCCTTGGCAAGCAGTCAAAAGGATAGCTTATTATTTAAAAAAAACACCCTATGATAATAGTACATATTGACACAGGTGCAGTCTTACTAGCAAAGATATTTAACTTCACATACAGAAAATGAAATCCCAAACCCTTCATAATATCCTTACATCCTCAATTGATTCTCACTGCATCTTTTCCATTCAAATAAAAATGCACGTAGACAAAGTATGCATCTTAAGTTTATTTAAAGTTTTAAATCCATCACACTTTCAAAGTGGTTAGCTCTTTAACTAATGGATGTGTTGCTGCTGTAGGTTAAATAAACACTACAGTTTCTGTAGTGTTCACAATACAAACCTCACAGTGAGTGTAAAGTCAAAATCTGAAGCAAATACAGTGAAAAGTGTTAGATCTCCATCTTAATAGCAGCTGAACTTTTATCTTACATTCTGAAGTGGAGCAAAGCCTAATACCCAATATGTGAAATGCACCACATTACATCAGAAGGCAACAAGATTCACTCCTAAGTACTATATGCTTTTTAAGGATACGGTTTCAGCAGGGTCATCTTATACCAAATACAAAGCACAACCAAAGCTTTTATGCAGAGAGCTCAAGATTTTCTTTGATGGAGTATCAATTTTCAAAGAAAAATCTGTGCCCACAGATTTGCTGGATAATGCCAACTACTCCACAATGAGATTAAATTTACACCTAAGTATAAAATCCAGGATTTCATGAAGTTTGGTTGGCAGTACTATGTTACTGCTTCAGAAACAGTGGCATTTCAATCTTTGGTTTGCATGTAAGCAAATTATAGGGAAAACGTACTAACTTAGTTGTTTGTGTAAAATTTGACTATATACTATTTGATCAGATAGTTCCATTTCAGAAAATATTAAAATTAGGTTAGTTATTACAATATTGTCTGTCTCTAACTATAGGTACAAAAATAGTCCCACCACAGCTGAAGCCAAATTCTAATCTTCTACTTTAATTTGAAGGAAAAATAAATCACGAGTCTCTCTTGTGCAAATTTAATGCTATTGCAAAGTCACTTCTATTATCTAGGTCTTAACACCAATACTGGAGTGATGGATACATTAAATCATTTATTTCAGAAGAGGATAGGTGTCAAGTATGATAAATTAAGTGTAGGAAGTGTGTAGAGTTAGAAAAATAAGACATCTATTAAACAATTGATCTTTTCTTTGAATAAGTTACACCATACATTAAGGCTTAGGACAATTCTTTCACAGTATTTTCAACGTCCGTCATCTTTTTTCTCTCTTTTCTCTATAGGTTTAGATTCATCTTTAATTTTATATTCATCCAACACAGCATGGCCTGTTTCCTTTGCAGTCTTCTTCACTACCGCTTTGATTCCAATATGGTCAATATTAAAAGCTGTCACACCAACGTTGATGGCAGAACTCACTGCATTGTCTGTAGCATGGCCAGCATCATCCCCATACCTAAATGCAAGTAAAGAAGATATCAATACAAATTTTAAATGTTTTTGTACCGCAAAGGAACATTGTTCTAAGCACACCCCAATTCCCAAGCGGCTGCTCAACATTCATTTGAAAAACCTGAAATCAAAGAGTACAGAAGAGGCACAGAAAGAGAAGTACAACCTTAATTGTAGTTGGCTGCTAATCTGCCCCAGATTGAAAGAATCCCCTTTTCTCCTTTGCTTTTGACAATCAGTTTTTGCTTTGTCTTTTTAGTTACAGCTCTCAAAAGTGGGGCTCACAGATGGCAGCAAGATCAAAAGCTTTGTTCCCCCCAGATTTCCAAGGTTAACCAGTATGTGAGATTTTGCTGAACCTCTTAAGGCAAAATCTTGTTATGCCATGTATGGATACCTCATGAAAAAGATAAATTTAAAAGTCCCGTGCCCAATACATCATATGTAATGGATTAACAAATTATTTTAAAAACTTTTGCTGAGAAAATTCAATTCTTTAAATTAATCAATGAACTTTGTTATAACATGCTATTGTGCCATAACAGGTTAAGGGAAATTATTTTACACAGTGTAATGGAACAGATGTCCACTACTAAAGTTCGTTGTGCGTACTTAAATTTAAGTGTACAAAAAGTGACTGGAAAGGGCTCATTTCAACCTCCTGGTTATCTTGCATGTTTCTTAATTAAGATGCTCTTGCAATTCTTTTTCTTATATAAATGATCACTTGCTTCCTTGATTTAGGAGAATTAATTATTAGAGCCCACGCCAGTGGTGATATATTATTAGAAGAAGTGTTTTAGCTGTCAATAGCTATCATGGAAGATCACAGCTCAGCTTCAGTGTTGTGCCCCTTCAAGTCATTTCTGATTTATGGTGACTAAGGCAAACCTATCACAGGGTTTTCTTGGCAGGACTTCGTCAGAGGGGTTTGTCTTTGCCTCCTTCTAAGACTGAGACAGTGTGACTTGCACAAGGTCACCTAGTAGGTTTCCATGACTGAGCGGGGATTAAAATCTTGGTCTCCAAAGTCACAGCCCAATGTTCAAATTACCCCAAGCTGGCTCTCTTACAGTCCAGTTAGGTAAGGTTTATTCACATGTTACTTTGAGGTAATCTAGACAGATGACATTTATAGTAAAATACAAACAACTAATTTTAAAAGTTACCATGGTAGTTAACTATCTCTTAACTAAACTGAGGAAGACAAACTATGATGGAAAAAGACTATGAGGATGTTACGATCCTCTGCCAGTCTTCCAGGTCTGCAGTTTGAAGCCAAAATATTGAAAACTTGCTGTTACAGATGACAACATTTGTTGTCAGAAGAGTCCAGCTCTTAGATTGAGTGGGTTAGATCCAAAGGATCATTAGGCTTCAGATGAATAGGTTTTAAATTAATGATGAATAACTTAAGTCCCACTGATTTCACTGAATGTTCTCTAAGTATGACTTGGGCTGCATCCACACTGCAGAAATAATCCAGTGACACTACTATAATTGCTATGGCTCACTGCTATGGAATCCTGGGATTTGTAGTTTGTTGTAGCATTAGAGTGCTCTAACAGGGGAGAATAAATGTCTGACAAAACTACAATTCCCACAATCCTATAGCATTGAGCAAGGGCTGTTAAAGTGGATTATTTCTGCAGTGTGGATTCAGCCTAAATTTCAATCCAATCCAGTAGCAAAGGCCCACTGCAGTACATGTATTAAATCTGAAGAAAGCTGGATGATAGTCCTTAGAATTTCCATTTGACAATCTAACTGTCTTATAATCTGCTAAAGTACAACATAGATTATCAAATTAATTGGACTGCAAAATATTTTTAGTCTGATTTGTTTTACCAGAAGTAGTAAATCATAAACGCCATAATTAAAAGATAACAGAAATGATTTGAGCAGAGTCAGAAGTAACAGCAGAGTATTCACCCCATCCTGGAACTGTATACTGTACTCCAGTAGTGGTAAGAAATTCAGATACTTTAACTATTGTTCAAAACCAAAAACTGAAATGTATGGTAGCAATGCAAGAAAAAGAAGGTATTTTAAGTAGTTCAGAATGGTTAATGTATCAGTTAACATTACTGGCAGGGCTCCCTTATCCAAAACAAGAAATAGCTGTGAGCAGTCATAAGGCTGGACAGTTAACTATACTAACCTCAGCAAACAATTCAAGGAAAATGAAGTCTATATAGAAGCTTTGACCTAAATAGTCACTGGTCTTGAGCAAATCCACTGAATCAATGGAATTTACACAAGTGTCGATTCACCAGGTTACCATTGATTTAAGATTCCCTCCAGTTGGGAATAATAATTAGATTTAGACCTCTGAGATTTAGCAGCAAGATGACTGATATTAGTCTTCTTCTGTCCTGGTGTTCTAAACATCAATATCCCAAGCTATTAGGCGAAGTTATTTTACAAAATGAGAATAATGGACTTCATATAATTAACATATAACTTGCCCATCCAAGCTCTGTTCAGGCAGGCTTTTAATGTCTAGTCATGGGATTGGTATTGTGATTTTATTGTGGTTTTAATGTTTGTAATTTTATATTGTTTTTAGCTGATGTTATATGGCAATATGTGTTTAGAATTGTTATTGTAAGCTGCCTTGGGTCCCTTCAGGGAGAAAGGCAGGATAGAAATTAAATAAATAATAAATAAATACCCAAAGCATATTATTTTGCCCGTGAACTAGTAGCCTGAATCACAACAAGAGTAGACACAGTGTAGTCCTCTAGATGTTGTGGAGTGCAGCTCTCACCAGGCCCAGCCAGTACTGCTAATCCTCCATATCGCCAGGCTAGCCATCCACAGATTGGAGTATCTGCCTATGGCCCCACCCCCAGTGCAAACACACATCAGCATCCATTGACAATAATGGGACTTGAGGTCCCACAATTTTAGTATCCACGGGAGTGGGGATCCAGAACCAAACCCCCACTGATACAGAGGGTGGATTGTATAGCCAATGATATTGAATTTGGGCAGTTCAGCAACACCTGGAGGCCTCCGTGATTCCTACTCATGAAATGCAGCAAGGTATTCTCTTTTGGACAATTGACTAAATTACATTTTGAGCTTGTGTGCCATATACTATCAAAGGTGTTTATTTAACGTTCCTGTTACCCAATTGATGACACTATTTAAATTTATACTAGTAATATGTTTTGAGATGATAGATCAATCATGGTGTAAACTACTGTAGCTACATTTGGTTTATTACAAATGTTGCCATTTCCCCCCAAAATGCAATACATGTATATGTATGGATAGATATTCACTCACTGAAATAATAAAAAAGCTTCTTTTGATACACAAAAAGAATGTGATATACCTGTAATTTGTCATCAATTCAAAAATGCTAATCAAACTGATATTCATGATTTTTTGGCGTAACTCCCCTTGTTGAAAAAAAAAAGGCCTTTCATTTCATTACAAATTACATATCATTTTTAGAGTTTTACAGATAGGAATGGGGTGAATACTTGAAAGATATAGAAATAATTGTTAGTTGTAGATAGCTGCAAGTTACTTATTGCTTTTCATTCATAGTGACCACTGAAGGCTCATCTTGATTTCTGCTATTTTTAAATCTAAAATAAGAACAAAGATTAATGTGAGTTGTATTGTACAAAAGCCTCTGTTTCAAAACTCTCTTCTTTGAGTCAGAGATTTGACCTTTGAAAAACATTCGAAACCAGATTTTATTTTATCTGCTGCACCAAAGTTATTCTAAGGCTTCTTCACTTCCATGCCATGTTTACTCACAAACACTGTGTCCTCCCTACTATTCAGATTATCATTCAAAACTGTGAAATAATGCTGTTACAAAAGTTTTCCTCAACACAGCTCATTCTTAGCACTGAAATCCATAGGTTTCATTATTTACACTGAACCAAGCTAGCAACATTTCCAGGCTACACTAAGTTAAACTAATATAAACTAGGAAATATTTGTTCAATGGAAAACTGATTTAGATAAGAATAGGGCATAAAGTGATCTACTGCATCCTGCCTGACATTTACATGACAGTGACAGCAATGTTTTTTTAAAAAAACAGTTGTGCTTGTTACACAGAAAAAAGGAGTTGGATATTCTGTTTTAATAATATATAAAGCTAGGCTGGCAAATTCCATCATTCTGAAAAGGCACACACTTCTGGAGTGTTTTCCTCCCAATCCAGGTCACTTCTGGTACTGCAACATATCTGATAATACAGTACATGTGCTTGGAAAGAGAGGCTGCAGGAAGGTAAGCTTTAACTGGCTCCAACTAAAGTAAATTGTATGACAGGATTCAGTGGGTGGGAAGGTTACAACTTCCAAGCATTCATGTAACATCACAATTCATAGCAAATCAGAGGAAAAAAAGTTAACTTACTTATACTTGACAGTCTGCACTGTCTCCTTAGAAACATTGTGAGCAATGCATTTTGCAGCGCTTTCTAAACCTTGCCATATTGTAGAAAACCCTGCAAGAGTTGGCAGTTTATTAGAACAAGAAAGCTTTGAACAAACAAAGTTTACTGCAAGTCTAAATGGAAAATTTATTTAAAACTACCTTGGACTCCACTTGCTGCTACAACTAAAGCTCCATCGAAAGTAGACTTTCCATCCTTGTCTTTCTTAAGGGACTCTGGAACCAGTTTGCCTCCATGCTTCTTGACGTGAGGGGCTAACTCTTTTCCAACACAACTTGCTATAGAACATACACCTTCAACTAAAATAGAAATAATTATTGCCTTTTACATTTTAAATTTCTAGTTAGATAGTTGAGCTTTTCAGAGTTCTGTTGAGCCTCTAGCAATGTTACAGGTGAGTTTAACAGCAGATATTTCAACATTTCAGCAGAAATATATCCAAGTTCTTAACACAGTCCATAAAATTAAAGCTACACAAACAGGATATCGTTATTTCTGCTTACTGACAGAACAAATGTTATTCCTATCAGACTTGATGCTAAAAAGCTTCCTCAATTAAAAAAAGATTAGAGATCACTTTCTTTTCCATCCTAGTTTTAACAGGGCAAAAGACCATAGCTCAGAGGTATAAAACAATGACCTCATGTTGAGTTCCTGGCATCTCCAGTTTGAAAGGTCACATGACTTCACTAGATATCAACAGTTCAAGCAAACAATATTAGGCTGGATGCAGTCCAGCTTTTACTACAGAAATGTCCAGCCATTTTAAGAGTGTGATTGAAACCATCCTGTGCCATGTAACTTTCAGGCATCTGCATGCAAGATTAAGGCAAGAGTAAGCTTCTTCAAATCCTTCTTAGCTCTGAAGCTCAGCAAGTGGCCTTATGCCACTAGCAAAGTCTCATGGTAATATACCACACGGGTCCGATGCAAGTATAAAGTGGGACAACTTATATATCTAATACCATGACATTCCCAATGAAAGAAAGGATTGAAATGGACTAAAATATGCCAAATAAAACATGTTTGTGAGAAAGCATCTACTGTGGACTGTAGCATGCTACTGAGACTTGTGAGATTTAGGGGCTGAACAGACTGGCATTTAAGGCCAGCCTCGGGGCAGAATGGGTGGTGGTGGTGGCAGCCACAGGTCCCGACTCCACCCCCCAGTCGCCGTCACACTGACCGCCCACCCATATGGCGAGAGGAATCACAGCGTTCCTTTGGCGCGGCATCCAGATGACTCACACCAAAAGGAGTGCTGCCGCGGCAGCAAAGACACCCTTTTTCCGACTCCAAAAGGAGCAGCCTTTTACTGTTCTTTTTAGGGCCGGAAAAATGCTGCATCAGGCCACAGCATGTAGTTGCTGTGGCCCTGATCCAGCAAGGAAAGGGGCAATAGGATGCTGCTCCAAAGTCTGTTTAGCCCCTTAATCTCCCAGTGGGAATTGCCACAAATGGTCCTGTGCTATAGATGTAAAATATCTGTCTGTGGTCTCTCACACACCATGTTCAAATTAGGTCATATGGTGGAGTACTTCCACTTCCCTTTCAAAAGTTCTTTTGGTTTTAGTTAAAGAAAAAAGTCAGTTCATGTCCTTTTTAAAAAGAAGGAAATACTGAAGAAATAGTGTCCATTAAGTTCTCATAACTTTTGACAAGGTGAATTTCCACATCTTACCTAAGAACTGGCTGACTTTCACAGCTCCCCCAGTAGCTTGCTTTGCTACATGTAGCCCCTTTGCCACGGTTGGATTAACTTCCACAGGTTTTTCTTCTGGCTGAATGTGCTCCCTTAGTTTTGAAGCTCCTTTATGGATTGCTTTGCCAGTATATTCTGCTCCTTTGACCAGTCCCCAGCTCACCCAAGATGCTCCTATAGAAAAACAAAAACAAGACTAACTGGTATAGTGGCACTAGAGTTCCTCCTCCTCCTCATCTATACTGTGTCATTTCCTCAAAATTGGGATTCAACCGAGAACTTTGGATAGTATTTCTGTTCAGCAAACTTAGACCCATCTTAGTATACCAAAATGAAAAGGAATAGCAAGCTCACATAATTTTGCCTCTCCTATATAATTTCACATAGGCACAATCCCAACTTCTTCAAGCAGCAGAGATACTGTAAGGATAACAAGTCTTTGCTTGTCTTGAGAGAGACTTGATCTAAGAAGAGCCGGCTACACTCATAAGAGAAAGATCTCTGCCCTACTTACCTAAAACAACACCTATTCAAAGGAATCTGTGAAGTTCTACTGTGAATGAGGAGCTTGGGAGGCTGCATGGCTGTATGTCTCATTTAACCATTCTACTTTAAGGACTTTCAAAACCCCAAATGTCTTGGGACCTAGATATTTGGAAAAATGCCTCACTAATTATTAAGTATATGTGCTGCTGAAGCGAACACAGGAAAAATGCCTCACTAATAATTAAAGAATGGGCCTGTTGAGGGTAGAGTTGTGTTCCTGACTTGGGCACAGTACACTAAATGGAGATCCAGGTAAGGGCTTTCTTGCCTGTAGTTCTCCAGTTGTAGAATGCCTTCCCCTTAGAGGCTCAACTGGAGTTGGTATCAGCCTTATTTTGGTAGCATATTAAAATCTGCCTGTTGACACAAACATTCTGAGCTTAATGAGAGCATGGCTTGATTTCCTATGTGGCGAGTTGCTGATTTAGTTCTGCTTGAATTGCTAATGTGTTCTGACATGTTTATTGATTGCACCCTATCCTGTGATCTGTTAATATATACGTGGGTTAAAAATACTTTAATTTTATACATAAATGAACTAAAGAAGAACCTCTTTACCATGATATAACTTTTTTGAGAACCAACCTAATAAACTAGGTTCTCATCAGATACCTTGGAATCAACCATAAAGCCCAGCTTATCTCCTGAGAGGAGAGTACCACAGTACTGTTCTAGATCTTTTGGCCTTTTAAGACTTGGAAAGACAGTAGCAATCATATGAGATAGTCTTTCTGGCTGGGATTGAGGTCCCACAGCAGTATCATGCCTTCCCATAATGTAGTTATTGGAAGATTTGCAATATCACCTTGGTGTTCCTCATTCCCTAGTATACTGATTCTACAGTATTGTACCAGAGCATACTACCAATTACACATTTAGCAGGTCTGGAAAAGACTGTGCAATTGCCAGGTGGGCTTAGGAACTGGGATAGAAGAGCAATGCTAAATACTTGTTCTGGCCAAAGACTGATATAACAAACATTAAGATTTGCTTACAAACACCAAGGACATACAGGCAGAAAGCAGCAAAAATAGCAGGTATGTTTGTACTGTGTAGCTTTACAGTGGTTTATTCATTACGCAAAAGGAAACAGTAAAATTATGGACTGTGCCACATCAGATGGCTGGCACATCTTATTTTTTAAGAGCTTTCACACACAGTTTTATGTTTATTAAGCAAACAAAGCAGATTAGCAGTTTTACTCCACAGAGGTAACACTTTATGTGGCAAAGCACTCAAAAACATTACACCTCCCTCCCAACTGCAGTCTGAATGGTACAAAAAAGCTAGGTTTTAAATTACAACTACCCAGTTATCTTTGAATTTGCTGAATGACATACATTATTCATTTCAAAAAGGTAAAAATGGTTTGGGATCCACGTAACATGGACGTCACATCCTTCCTTAATTGCCACTGTGGTCCCTAAGATCTGCAAACAAACCTTCTTAATATCATATATGTCCCAAATTTATAGGTCAAATCTATGTTAATAATCTAATCTGTGTAACACAGCAGTTTTTTGGTTCCACCCCAGTGCCAAACAAAAGTACTGTCAGAGAACACAGTGTGTACTTTCTCTTTCTCTGTGTGTGCTTTCCTGTCATGTGAATCCTAAACAGTTCTGTTTGCAGAAGTGTTTGCAGTCAGTCTATTAGCAGTTACACTCTTAGGATGGGAAATATTATCACACTCCCTTAATAAAAAGAGACCACATTGAGCTTGAACTGTTCCAATTCAGAGGATACCTGATAAGATTCCATGGGCTATTTTCTCACTCCAGTCAGGTAATTCTCGCTCCCTCTCTTCAGGCACTGGTTGAACAGGTACAGTGTGGCTGAGGTTAATGACATCACTTGAAGCCTCTGCTGGCTAAAAAGATGAAAATACATATCCATGAAAATCAGACAGTGAGTGTAAAAGTCAAGGAAAACAGTGAGGTAGTTACCCAAGTTATCTAACAAAGAAACTTATATTGTGACCATAATACTGTTCTATTTTGTGTTCAAGCTACTAAATTTGACTTAAATTGGGAGAAGTGAGGCCCCTGATTTACATGCCCTGCTATCTTTTTGCCTGAAACATGAGCACTGATATACTTTTCAAGAACTAAAGGGTTCAGTTACCTTTTCCTAGATAGTAGGCTGAGGTTTTTTTTTTGTTTTGTTTTGTTTTTTGCTCAGTTGTAGCACATCTACAGTGATTATGACATGGCATCTTTGGCTACATAACCCTATGTTAATTTATACAAACAGGAATGTTAATCTTGTTCCTGTTACCCATTGGCTTCTAGATGCCAGAACCAAGGGATGCTGGAGGGTTAGTCCGGGAATGTAACTTCTTTCTGTTCTGGAAATGTTCCATTTTGTAAGCTCAATGGGGTTGTTTTGTTTTTGCTGTGTGCCTTCAAGTTGTTTCTTACTTAGGGTGACCCTAAGGAGAAGCTATCAAGAGGTTTTCTTGGCAACATTTGTTCAGAGAAGGTTTGTCATTGCTCTTCTTTGACTCGCCAAAGGCTACCCAATGGGTATCAAACTGGGAATCAAACCCGTCTCCAGTGTCATAGTCCAATCACTATGCCACACCGGTTCTCAGGTTTGCCTTAGAGTTGCCATAAATCAGGAATGACTTGAAGGCACACAATAACAACAACAAATAGGCATTTACTAAGCACATACACACAGACACTAAATCATTATTACTGAAATGCGTTACATCTGAGAAAATCCTGCTGAACTCATTAGAACTTGGCCCCATCTTTACACTTAATGGAAACTATTTTTTAACAAACAGAAGCATCTGAAATATATCTAAACAGCCCATATGAAGAGGCTGCAAAATAATTATGTTAAGTACTCAACAGGGCACAGCCAATTGTAATGGCAAGAAACAGAACAATAAACAATCTCCAATAAATAATGGTAAATAACCTTCTCTGAACAAATCTTGCCAAGAAAACCCCATGATAGGTTCACCTTTGTTGTTGTGTGTTCAGTTTGTTTCCAACTTATGGCAACCCAAAGGTGAACCTATCATGGGATTTTATTGGCAAGGTTTCTTCCGAGGAAGTTTGCCACTGCCTTCCCCTGAGGATGAGAACATGTGACGTCCAGTGTCAATTAGTAGGTTTCATGGATGAACGAGGAATCAAACCCTGGACTTTGGAGTCATAGATCAACGCTCAAACCACTACGCCAAGCTTGCTTTCTCAGTGGAGTTACCCAGTTACTTTTTCATAAAGATTTCTTTTGTTCTGATTAATTTAGATACTTAGTTTATTGGGACCATTTTCTCAAAAATTAGTATCTTACGTTTTTATTATTCCCCTTGGTGTTTCTTTTTTTTCAAGTGTAAAGGCAGACTATATGTAAAGATGCATATTTAAGAATGTGAAGGATTGGTGCCTTAGGTTCTCCCCCTCACTTTCAGTTCAAGGAGAAGCCCATTTCCTCCACCATTCAGTATCCTTAAGTGCTCACACATAGCATCTCTTTGTTCAATAAATCAGGACTGAAAGGAGGAAGCTTTTCTGAGGGGATGGGTGGAAACATGAGTGGTTGTACTCTTACATGTTTTCCCCTTTTGAATTTACAAACAACAGAACTGTATTCATTTCATTTCTTTCTGGCGGTTTGCACACTGGCACAGCCAGGAACAGGATAAGGTTGAACATGTGATGGTGTTTCATTATTGTTACAGAGGGCAGCCAACTACCAGCAAAAGATTTTGGATTAGGAACCTCAGTTAAAGAGACAACAACAATAAAGATGGACAGAGATAAGTAATGAAAATATCTTATATTTGGCAATAACCTTTATTATTATAAACAGAAGAATTATATGTGTGTCTATCAAGTTATTATCATAGATTTACACAATCACAGCTTCCAAATGGCTTTATTAATTTGACACGGGTAAATTTCAGCTCAGATACAAGCTCTTTGCTTTATGTAAAGTCCTAAAAGAAATTATTAGTCCCAACTAATAATAGTCAATGAATCTAATGGTGAAATGTAAGTCAACATTTATGCAAATCACACTGACTCAGTGAGACTACTCTAGTTGAGACTGTCCATTGGATTTTGGCTAATAACTTCAATTAAGCAGCAACACAAAGATTTTTCATTAGAATGTAACATTCTCACATTATAACTTGAAATCTTCCATGAAAGGTTCATAAAACAAACACATTTTGTGGTAAATTCCTTGGTGTGATACAGTAGTCACTACAGTAGACAAGTAAAAAATAATACTTGTTCCATTTCCTAGAAATTCTGGGTTGCCATCCCATTTGCACTTATTGCCTAATATACTTAGATATCAGATAAAAATAGCTCACACTCATGTGAACAGCAGGAGCCAAATCTAAGTAACTGGCATATATTTCCGATTAATCCACTATGAGCTCCTTAAGTGTGTCACTGTGAAACAGAAATAGGTATCTGGTAATCCAGAGATCAAAACAAAGATCAATCAATTTTTTTTTGTTAAGTCATGCCATTAATATATAGTTGCTAGGTAACCTGTATCATTATCAAGAGGTTACCAGATCAATTGTAATATTTGTTTTTAAAATTAGTTGCAGACATTAGCTAGCTTACACTATACTGAATTTATTTGGTCCAGAATGTGACAGTTCTCCCACCTCACACACACACACAAGGAGCTAACTGCAAAAAGCTAAATATCCAGCATTCTAAGTTCTGAAACAGACAAGTCAAAAATGAGTGGCTTCTCTGGCCACTTTGGGGACGTAGCCACTCCAAGGCCACTTAAGGTGGCCTGAAGCCACCGGCAAAAGGAACAGATTTAATCAGGAGCATGCCATCTGGTTGCTGTGGTCCTGGGCCAATTGGGGCCGGAGAAGCCTCTGACCACTCTTTTTGGCCCAAATGCTTCAGCCCTTAGAGAACTCCAGTAGAATCATTTGGGGGTTGCGGACTGCACCAGGTAGCACCCTAAGTGGGGGCCACACCACTGCTCTTCAAACATCTGCCTTTTGGCAGAAACAGGCTGTGGGATTCACCTGTGTCCCATTAAAATGCTGAAGAGATGGTGTGAGTGGGGTTAGACTCAGTGGGAAAGGAGATGCCGAAGGTTTTGGCTTTTTTAAAATTAAGATTTCAAATTTCAAGTTTTCTTTAAAAACATAACATTTTACCAAATTATCACTTCAAGCACATGAAACTATGCATATGTAAATATATTTAGGCTGTGCATATGATATTGTAATTTAAAAGTTTAGTTTTATTGTGCTAGTTGTTTATGTCAAAACTATTACCATGATGTTCAGTGATATATGTCACAACTATCATCAGCTGAGGATATAGTATATCTTGATTTCAGTGAGGCCTTTGACAAGGTTTCCCCCGCGAGCAAGAGCCATCACTTCTTTAACCAGCTTCAAAACGGAGCTGAAGACCATCCTGTTCAGAGAAGCGTTCCCAGGCATTGCATAATTGTCACTTGCTATTTGATGTTCTTTTGTTGTCTGTTTTACTTCCTGTATTGCTATGTATTTTATATGTATTATCCTACTAGAGAGGCCCCCTCCCTACCATCTTTCCCTTCTCCTTTTGTGTCATGTCTTTTTAGATTGTAAGCCCGAGGGCAGGGAACCGTCCAATTAAAAAGATTGTATGTACAGCGCTGTGTAAATTTACAGCACTTTATAAATAAAGCTTAATAATAATAATAATAATAATAATAATAATAATAATAATTCCCATGACATTCTTGCAAACAAGCTTGCAAAATGTGGGCTAGACAAGGTAACTGTTACATGGATTTGTAATTGGTTGACTGGCCGAACCCAAAAGGTGCTCAACAATGGCTTCTTTTCATCCTGGAAAGAAGTGACCAGTGGGGTCCCACAGGGCTCTGTCCTGGGCCCAGTGCTATTCAACATCTTTATCAATGATTTGGATGACAGAATTGGGGGCATATTTATCAAATTTGCAGATGACACCAAACTAGGGGGAATAGCTAATACTCCAGAGGACAGGATCAAAACTCAAAATGACCTAAATAGATTAGAAAGCTGGGCCAAAGCTAACAAAATGAAATTCAACATGGAGAAATGTAACGTACTGAACTTAGGGCGGAAAAATGAAATGCACAGATATAGGATGGGGGACATCTGGCTGAAAGAGACTACATGTGAAAGGGATCTGGGAGTCCAAGTAGACCACAAGCTGAACATGAGTCAACAGTGTGATGCGGCAGCTAAAAAGGCCAATGCAATTTTAGGCTGCATCAGTAAGAGTATCGTATCTAGATCAAGGGAAGTAATAGTGCCACTATATTCTGCTTTGGTCAGGCCCCACCTGGAATATTGTGTCCATTTCTGGGCCCCATAATTCGAAAAGGACATTGAGAAACTGGAACGTGTCCAAAGGAGGGCGACTAAAATGGTGAAGGGTCTAGAAACCATGTCCTATGAGGAACAACTTAGGTAGCAGGGTATGTTTAGCCTGGAGAAGAGAAGGTTAAGAGGTGATATGATAGCCCTTTTTAAATATTTGAAGAGATGTCATATTGAGAAGGGAACAAGCTTGTTTTCTGCTGCTCCAGAGAACAGGACCCAGAACAATGGATGCAAGCTACAGGAAGAGACTCCACCTCAACATTAGCAGGAATTCCCTGACAGTAAGGGCTGTTCGACAGTGGAACACACTCCCTTGGAGTGTGGTGGAGTCTCCTTCCTTGGAGGTCTGGATGGCCATTTGTCAGGGATTTATTGATTGAGAGTTCCTGCATGGTCCTTGTGGTCTCTTCCAACTCTACGATTCTATGATATATGGGAATTACAATTTATGAGTAACATTAGTACAAGAAAAACTACTAAAGATTCTGTATGGTGTGGTATAGGAGGAGGTCAATGTGGGGGGGGGGGGGGCACACCATGAGTTACCGCACTGGATGACACCAACCCTAGTGATGCCACTGGAGAACTCTCATGTTTCCTGACAAAATAAAATGGCTCTGCGATTTAAATGTTTTTAAATGCTATCTCCTAGTTTATAAGTAGAGTTAACAAAGTCTCCTGGTTGACACAATTATGGTATAGTGTAATACCTTATTTGAAGGCAAACACATGGAGGGGAACATGAGGTTGTGTAGGGCCAAGAACTGGTTCTCAGTCCAATAAACAGGCCTATAATTCTGAGATGGTCATATTTGAATCAAGGCAATGCAAATTTACATAAACAGAAACCAATCATCTATTTATCAGTTGGTATGAACAGTGCCACTCCAGCATGAAATATGTTTATACAAGAACTGAGTGAAACAAGTAATTTCCTTTTCAGGTTGCTAGACTATACTGAATATGAAGTGGTGTTTGCGTGGAGTTTGACTTATACACTAGACCTTTGTTCAACGAAATCTATCCCATATCTCATATTCTGATACTTCAAATATCCCCTCCTAGTTGCATTATATGCTTATTTTTGTACACATGGCATACATTTATAGAATGGCAAGCAATACTTCCCCAGGTTTTGAAATGAAATATACCTAGAATTTTCAATGCTTAAATTTAATGTTTGATTCTTTGCTGGTGGCACATACATTTAACAATCCATAAAAAATCATAGCAGAAAACAAATGTAATCTCTGTTAAATGTAATACAGTATGTATAGCTGTAGTATGAAGTAGCCACCATTTTAAATCATAGCCCTAAAATTTACCTTGGCTATGAGATCAGGTCTCTGTTTTAACAAATCCTCAAAAGCCTCTTTGTAAGATCTTGAGCGTTCCCCCTCATTGGATCCTGGAACCTGTGGTACCATATCGAGGACATGAATAGATTCACAAGTATGAAGGCTCAACAATGCATCTGTTCTGCACTGTTCAACAATAACAAGTAATAATATCACACAGTGCAGAGATTTTATGTTCTTATGAACTACATGCAGGTAGACTCATGCGTTAGTAACCTCTCCATGTGTCTGAGGAATGTATGAATAAATAACTTCAAGATCAGATTGGCAACTGAAACCAACCTTCCATAAAAGAGAATATATGATTTGATAGAAACACTAATTTAATATAATAAGATCATGAATTATACATGCCCCGCTTTTCAGTATTCTGTTTTAATTCCATTATTTTTTAATAAAAAAATCTAACTGGAAATTTGCCATCTCTGACATCTACCAGATATTTTTCTATCTTCTTAAGGAAGAATTTGTTTGCTGGAGTCAAATCCATCAAATAATCTCTCTAGACTTCATGAGTAGGCCAATTAGGTGGCCTGTTCATGATCACAGAGTATGACTATGCATAGTTTTAAAATAATTTTAAAATATTTGTAAGAACAAGATTTTGTTTTCTCTTGCTTCTGTCCTAATATGAGCAACAGCTCTGGACAAAGCATTCCTGCTACACTATATCAATAGTATCCCCCTATATGTAAAGAGATTTTCCTGTGGGTAAATTCTACTTTCCTCAGCTTCCTTGCCCATCAGAAAACCACACTTGAAACAAACTTTCAGCCAAATTCTTGAAACATAAAATTTAAGGACTCACCAGTGCACCATTGATACCTGTGCACTGTTTTGCTTTACATTAGCTTGCTGACGGATGGTTTCATGCTGGTGTTTACCTGTACTCTGAGGTCAGACATCTGTTTTAGCAGATCTTCAAACAGTTCTCTGTCAGCAGCTGGAAGTTCTGAAGATAACACTACTCCCACATAGGATCCTGACACCTGAGACATCATGTCAGGGAACATGTAGACTCCAGTGTTACAGGAGAGGGCAGGTGACTGGTTGCACATAAGAGGATACAGCCAGTCACAGACCTGGAAGAGAAAAAAACCAAAAAGGACATCTTGAACTAAACACCATCCTTGTTAATGAAAAATACATTAGCATATAGGAGATTTCAAGTTTACTAAGAAATGCCAAAGAAACAATATATGTAGCTGTGTACAAACAAACCAAGCAGTTGAAACATGTGCTGCCATTGTAAATGTTTTTGATGTGTTGTTGTCAAAGGGAAGAGAAATCATATTTGCAGGGCTACTTCCGGAATTATACAAAATTCATTGTACAAAATGTAGCTTCAAAATCACTTAGCATCATACTGTTGTTAAGACCTCTTGCATCCTGAACACGAATCTTGAACATGAGGCTTCAACCATTAACTTATAAAAATAAAATTCTATGCCAGTGATTCACAACACCTTTAGAATAAATGTAGGCATATTTTAAAGTCTGTCTTCTATATTGTATGCCATTTCCAATCTTCTCACTAAGAAATTTCCAATGAGCATTTCTAAAACAGAATTTGAAAATCCCTGTTCCAAGCAAATGATCTTGGATTTCCCCAGGAAAACCCTATAAGATTTGGGTCTAGATTACTTCAGATACCACATTCTAACCTATGCCCCCGCCCAGATTTTGAGATGTTCAAAGGAGACCATTCTGTTGATGCTAGCTCCTTCAGAGAGACATTTGGTGATAATGCAAGAGAGGATTTTCTTAATGTCTGCTCCCAGTCTGTGGAAATCCCTACCAAACACAGCAATAGCTTGAGAACACAGTGAACATAACACAAGCAGAACTTTAGATACTACCTGAAGGAAAGCAGGGGGGCGATTCTGGGCCACTGCAGCATCAGTGTCCAAAAACTTCACAATGCGAAGGTATCCAGGATATGAGGGGGCACTAACTTGCCCATCAGGGGTGACATAAAATATCTGCACACCATAGGGAATGAGGATCAGTTCATCAGCATCAACTCCAAAAGTCTGAACTGGAGGTGGTTGGGTGCATTTTGTGTAGTAGTCTTCTCCAACATATGAGAACTCTCCAGAATCTGTCCCATATGAGACTGTGTAGTGCCCATTGGTGGCCTCCGGGGTGTAAGCAGGGGGTGCTTCATTAGGCACTGAAGGATCCAACACACCCATGTGTGCCTGGCTTGTAGATTCAACACTTCCACCTGCTGCAAGTGACTGAGAAGGTGTTATCAGTGAATTTGGTACAGGAGGTCTCTCTGGCTTTTCTTTAGGAGGAATTGCTGGATATAACTTGGGTGACTCTTTAGGAGGAGACACTGCAGCACTGTTAGGATGTGCGCCATTATTTAGGATACTTAAGCGAGAATGGACATTTTGCAGAGTCTCTCTCATTTTCTGCTGCATTTGCCTGGCAGATTCCCAGCAGGGTCCAGTGCATTCAGGGCCTTGGGATGGAATGCTAACTCCTTTGACCAAGTGGTTAAGACCCTGTGTATAATAATCCCTTGCTTTTTCCTTCTGTCCCAATTCATCGGAATTCAAAGCTCTATTAATGAACACGAATGCTTTCCTGTATTCTTCTTCAACAGCCTTCACATTCCCATTGTCCTCCATAGCTGGATCCTGTTGTTGTTCCATTGCTGCAAATGGGAATACAATGTGAATAAAGGAAGATATAAAATGAAAGGCAACTCTTCATAGCTTTCCCTAACCAGATGACTTCCCAGTGGCCGTACAGGCTGGGAGGTGATGGAAGCTAAAGTTCAACAAACATGGAGAACATCAGGAAAAACCAAATTAGGCAACATTTCTGGGCAACTTTTAAATTGAGTCAATGTGACATAGTGGTTTGAGTGTTGGACTACGACTCTGCAGACCAGGATTTGATTCCCTGCTTTGCCTTGAAAACCACTGGGTGACCTTGGGCAAGTCACATACTTTCAGCCTCATGCGAAGGCAATGGCAAACCTCCTCTGGACAGATCTTGCCAAGAAAACCCCATGACAGTGTCACCCTAAGTTGGAAATGATTTTAAGGCACACAACAACAACAACAACCAACTTTTAAATTATCCAGAAACTTGGGGATTCTAACCTTATACAAACAAAAGGCACTTAATACCAAGCAAATCACCTTGTATGCTAGCTTATGCATTTCTCTGTAATAACTGAAAAGCTTCTGAAAGCTTTTTTATGCTCCAGGATATATAAGTACTGTATTTGTTTAGTGGACTGCTCTTTTACTGATGTAAAACCCAAGCTTCCCATCAGCTACAGATTTGCTTCCCATCACTTGCAGATTTAAAGCCAATCTCTGTATCAAAAGAACTTATTTTTTTAGAATTCCAAACAGTAGTACCATTGCTAAACTCCTCTACTATGTTATTTTCTTTCATATGTGTGCAGAGCTTGTGTCAGAGTCAGGAAAGTAACCTGGAGTGTTACAGTCCATAAGAAGTTTTATTCTACAGTGTTCCTGGCAGTGATGTGTATATGTGTACAGTGGTACCCCGGGATACGAATTGATCGCATTACGAAATTTCCGGGATACGAAAAAAATAGATAGGAAAAAACTGTTGCGGGTTACGATATTTTTTTTGGGTTACGAATTTTTTTCGGAGCGAAATTCAAACCGCAAAGCGCGGCTAGCGGCTTTCCAGCGCTAGCCGCTAGCCTTTTCGGGTTGCGAAATTACTCGGGTTACGAACGGAGCGGCGGAACGAATTAATTTCGTAACCCGAGGGACTACTGTATATGCCTTCAAGTCATCTGTCGCCTTATGGTGACTTCATGAATTTCATAGGGTTTTCTTAGGCAAGGAATATTCAGAAGTCATTTTGCCAGTTCCTCCCTTTGAAATGTAGCCTAAAGCACCTGTTATTCAGTGGCAATCTCCCATCCACATACTAACCAGGGATGATCCTGTTTCAATGCCAAGATGGGATCTGGTGCTTTTAGGCAGTTAACCCTGGCAGTGACACTGACATTATACAGTCACCTCTTGGAACTCGCACATATTCAAGCCCCATAGGCTTGAATGGGGCACGTGCATGTGGGGCGTGCGCCCCATTAAGTTTAATGGTGGTCAGCCCTCCGCGGATTTTGAAGTCAGTGGATTTCAAGTCCGTAGACTTGGAAGGGTGATTGTATATAATATAGACTCCTATATCCAACACCACTTCTGTATATCAAATTAATACATGTAGTAACGATGCATCTTCTTCAAGGCCCAAATGGTATTATAAATATTCAGCAGGCCAGCCTGACTCTAAACATCTTTACATAGAAGTAAGCACTAGTGAGTTCAATAGGACTTTCTTCTTAGTGAGGCTACTGTCTTGATTTTAAACTAGTTAAATCCTTCCAAATCAAAAGTCCTTCTGGGGCAAGTAAATGTGCTGGAGTCCAATCAATACACTGATGCTTAGGATATCTCCCTGGGCAAAGTGAAGCTGCTACAAGGTAAAGCAGCAAATTTTGGTTGTCATGAAAGGTGGCAATTGGCTAGCTATTCAGTTTGTTGCATTTTGCCATCTAGAATGGAGAGATGTGCTTTGGAGATTTTTTATCTCATGTACCAAAATTACTTGGCTGCCTTTAGATACTTTATGCTCCTGTTTGAAACAGTAAAATGATTTCAGCCAGCCCTATTAATAACAAGATAGCAGTTCGAAAACTGTATAGTTCAAATATATACTGTACAGTTGTTATGAACTGTACAGTTCATAACAAAAACTGTAATAAAAATATAGGAAGTGATACCGTCCATGAAACATCATCAGGATAGCTTTGGAGCATAAAGGTTCTGCCACAAAATGCAACTGTAAAATCATAGTATTTAAGGCCTAGATTTCCTCTACGCAGCAATCAACATGCAATGTTTCTGATGGCTAAACAGCTAACATCAGCAAGGCACGTGAGAGAGAAAATGTGCTAGTCATAAGCTTATTGTGGACTGGAGCCAGCTTTTGTTTACAGGGCTCTAAAGTCCAGCTCCGATTCCACATAATGGGAAGATTCATTCAAACAGTTAGCAAACAGTTTCAATTGCCATCAAAAGATAGCTGCTTTGTTGAAGCCACATAGGCGTGGGTCTGGCTAGAGCCTAGATAGGTGATATGTGACCTCCACATATATAATTTGAAGTGCCATGATGGAGTAAATTGTGAGATATGGATCTCCTAAACAAATAAGCTGTTAGTTCTCCATACTCTACTCCTTTCTGTTCAGAGGCCCAGCTTCTGCTTCTGAATCCAGAATAAAATACCTCCCAACACAACTAAGAATCTTACACAATTCGGAAAACAGCAAAAAGAGGTATGCTGAACAAATCTTACCAGGAAAACCCCATTATAGGTTTGCCCTAAAGTTGCCACAAGTCAGAACTGACTTGCAGGCACACAAAAACATTAAATAGGCATTTACTAAACTTATATACATATATATGTAGTGGAGTGGTTTCAGTGTTGGACAAGACACAGGCATCCAGGGTTCAATTCCCCCCTCAGTCATGAAAACTGACTTGTTAGACCTTGGGCAAGCCACATGCTCTCAGCCTCAGGGGAAGGCCATGGCAAACTTCCTCTGAACAAATCTTGCCAAGAAAATCCCATGATAGGTTCACCTCTATTGGTGTTATGTGCCTTCAATTTATTTCAAACTTATGGCAACCCTAAGGTGTACCTATCATGGGGTTTACTTGGCAAGACTTGTTCAGAGGAGGCTTGCCCTTGCCTTCCCCTGAGGCTGAGAGTATGTGACTTGCCCAAGGTCACCCAGTGGGTTTTATGGCCGAGCTGAGAATTGAACCATGGTCTCCAAAGTCGTAGTCTGGTGCTCAAACCACTCTGCTACACTGGCTCTCAGGTTTGCCTTAGGCTGGCCATGTCAGGACCGACTTGAAGGGACACAACAACAAATAGGCATTCACTAAGCACATTCACTAAGCACATCTGTCTCCCATGCTATTTAACATTTACATGAAACCGCTGGGAGAGATCACCCGGAGACATGGGGCGCGGGGTTATCAGTACGCTGATGACACCCAAATCATTTTCTCTATGTCTCCGACTGATGCAGTGACTGGGGATGGTGTCTCTCCTCTCGTGGCCTGTCTAGAGTCAGTAATGGGCTGGATGAGGGAAAACCGACTCAAGTTGAATCCAGAGAAAACGGAGGTACTAGTGATAGGTTCTCCTGGTCCAGGAATGGCAGTGATTCCACCTGTCCTGAACGGGGTCACGCTCCCTGTGAAGGACTCCGTGCGCAGTCTGGGCGTGCTTCTTGACTCGTCGCTTCACCTGACCGCTCAGGTGAATGCGACGGTCAAGAGCACTTGTTATCAGCTTCGGCTGATTCGCCAGCTGTGCCCATACCTGGCCCAGAGGGACCTAGAAACTGTTGTACATGCTCTGGTAACTTCGAGACTGGATTTCTGCAATGTACTCTACATGGGGCAACCCTTATACCAAACTCGGAAGCTGCAAATGGTGCAAAATATGGCAGCCCGGCTGGTCACTGGCGCACCCAGGACCAGCCATATAACACCAGTTTTAAAAGATCTCCATTGGCTGCCCATTCGCTTCCGAGCTCAATATAAGGTGTTGGTATTTACCTATAAAGCCCTAAATGGCTTGGGCCCAGGATACCTAAAGGACCGCCTCTCCCCGTACATTCCGCCTCGCACCCTCAGAACGTCTGGGCAGCAGCTACTGAAGGTGCCTGGGGCTAGATTAGTCTCCACCACTCGGAGGACGTTTTCCATAGCTGCCCCAGCCCTTTGGAATGCGCTGCCCACAGAGCTCCGCTCGTCCACTACCCTGGCCCAATTTAGGAAGGACCTTAAAACCTTCCTATTCCAACAGGCATTCCCCGAGTAAATATCCTGTGGGCCTCCCTCCTCTCTTTCGTGGCCAAGAGGTTGGGCTTTGGGGCTTTATTGTTGGTTTTGCTTTTAATGTGTTTTTATTGCAACTGTTTGTATTTTTAAATATGTTGTAAGCCGCCCTGATCGGAGGAAGGGCGGCATATAAATAAAATTTTTATTATTATTATTTATTACACACAGACACTAAATCACTGTGACAGAAATAATTTACTTTGGAGAAAATCCTGTTTAACTCCTTAGAACTTGGTCCCCATCTTTGCACACTTACTGGAAACTATTTTTTAACAAACAAAAGCATCTAAAGTATGTCTATAGAAAGAGAAAGAGAAAAAATAATTAGGTTAAGTACTCGACAGAGCATAGCCAATTCTAATAGCAGGAAAATGCCATGGAACAGTAAATAATACCAGCCAGACAATAGGGTTCTACATGCGAAGATCTACACCCAAGCTTAGAAAACTTGCCTTTCTTTGGGCTACATCTCCCAAGATCTGCCAGCCACAGCGGGCAGACCCTGAGAGTTGCAATACCAAAAAGTAACTTTGGATTTCATACCTACTTATACCCAGGAAAAAAAAAACACCCTCAGGACCTAATATAAGCCTGGTCTTAATAGGAACAACAACATTATAACAAATTTCTTGTTGTTGTGTGCCTTCAAGTAATTTCTGACTTATGGCAAACATAGATGGGGTTTTCTTGGCAAGATTTGTTCAGAAGAGGTTTGCCATCGCCTTCTCCTGAGGCTGGGAGAGAGTGATTCGCCCAAGATGACCCAGTGGGTTTCAATTGCTGAGCTAGGAATCAAACCCTGGTCTCCAGAGTCATAGTCCAACACTCAAACCACAACATCACTCTGGCTCTCTAATTATAATAATAGTAATAGTAATATGCATTGGTCACGGGGATTTGGTTCCAAGATACCACCACCCCAACCCCAATCATGGATACCCAAATCCATGGATGCTCAAGTCCCATTAATTACCATGGAGAGTAAAATAGTGGCCCTTAAGTAAAATGGCAAAAGCATGGTTTGCTTTTCAGAATTTATATAATTTTTGAATATTTTCATGCTGTAGATGCTTGAATCCATGGATATGGAATCAGTGAATATGGAGGGATTACTGTAATAATATAATATGATAATAATATAATAATTAAATCATAATAAATAATAGTACCATAATATTATATAAATAATGATGCCAACAATAAAATAATAATATGAACAATACTAATATTACAATAAATAAAACATAATTAATAATATGAGATAATGATATAAATAATACTAATAAATATAATAATAAATAAGAACATAATAAATAATATGTAGAGTGATCTATTAGCACCTTTGCGGACTCACTGAGAGAAAGAAGTTGGCAGCATGAGCTTTCCTAGATTTAAAGTCTACTTCCTCAGATGCATTTGGTGGAGTGGAAGCCAGGGACAGACCTGATATACCTTACACACACACACACACACACACACACACTATATATATATGTCTGTCCCTGGCTTCCACTCCACTAAATGCATCTGAGGAAGTAGACTTTAAATCTAGGAAAGCTTATGCTGCCAACTTCTTTCTCTCAGTGAGTCCCAAAGGTGCTACAAGATCTCCCTAAATGCTGGACTATGTCTTTGAATAACAAATAATAACGATAACAATAATAACAACATACTGATATAAATAAGTATCATAAATATCTTAAATAATAGCATAATAAATAACATAATAAATAATATAATACAGCAAATAACAACAACATAATACAGCAATAACAACAGTGATAATATTTTCCACAGCAAGGCTTCTCTTTCCAAAGCAGGGCCTCTGAGCCTATGCAGAGTGCATTTTCAGGGGCAGAGAGGACTCCCACTGCAAAGGGCTTTCCCCTCTGAAGACCTGAAACTCTGCCAGCCCTGGGTTCAAAAGTTACCCTGAAAGAGGAGGGAGCTGCTGCTGCTGCTGCCATTCCCTCCCTTTCACCCAGCCCTAAGCCCCCTTCCTGGCCCCCATTCCACTCACAGAAGCCTGAAAAGCCCCCTTCTCCTCTTCAGGGCTGTGCAAGCAAAGACCAGCTTCCTATTCACTATTGCTGCTGCTGCTGCGTCTGTTCTTTCAGCTGCTCTTGGTGGGTGCTCCAGGGCCCACGTCACGTGGTCACGTCACAGCTATAACGGCTGCACCGCCACCTAGCGGCCGCAGCGAACCCGACGCCTCGGCTGCGAAAGGAAAGATCCCCTGCAGGCGCTTTTGGCCGCCGCCAGGGGGAGCTCCAGTCACTACAGCTCTTCTTATATGTAGACCAGACTTAGTGCACACCTGGGCAGCAGGTGTTGTTGTTGTTGTTGTTGTTGTTATTGTTATATAGAGTATTTATACTCCACTCTTCAGCCAAAAGGCTATCAGAGAGGCTTACATTTTTCTTAAATTAGACATAAAATAAGTACACCCATCCCTCCATATTTGCAGCTTTGATTATTCACAGATTTGATTAACATGTTCTCTCTAGGAATATCTAAGCCCTCCGGTCCACGTTGCACCGAAAGACCTAGAGATTCCTAGAGAGAATTCCATCTTGAGGGGAGAGAAGCAGGCAAGAAACAACAGGCCTCCGCCTGCCAAGCTGAAGAGCCCTCCCCTGACCACCATCTTGAGGGGAGAGAAGCAGAGTTTTTTGTTTGTTTGTTTTTTGTTACTTGCTTTGTTGTTGTATATGCATATGTATGCTGTAAACCGCTTTGATCGTAGGAAAAGCGGTATACAAATAAATCATATTATTATTATTAATAATACTCTACTAGGCATTTGTAGCTCCTCCAGTGCAGTTCTATGGTCAGTTGGCCACAGAGTTGCACTGGAGGACCTAGAGATTCCTAGAGAGGTGTCCTCTCAGGTAAAAACATAGTATTTTTGTTATTTGTGGTTTTTCCATATTCACGGGGGTCTTGTGACCCTAACCCTAGCAAATATGGAGGGACAGTGAGCACACTTACAGCACCTCTGAGAAAGCGCAACTGCCTATGCAACAATTACTCCGCTAATATAGTGCTCAATCTGAATTCTGGTGTAGGGGTGTCAGCAAACACTGAGTGAATAGGTTGCCACTCACATGTTGGAACTTGCCCATCCTGTATTTACCCCTGCAAGCCCCAATGCCAGATTCCACTTTAGAGGGAAAGCAAGATGCCCACAGCCCTTTGGAGAATACACTGGTCTCCTGTGGTGGGGTTCAAAATGGGGTAGGGGGAGAGAAGAATCAACTCTACTAAGTGCTGTTCTGATAGCGGAATGACATGTTCATATTTCATCGTAACAAATGAATGATGGCATAAGCTTTTATAGATGTGGGCTGAAACCTGTAATTATAAAAGCATATGCTATTACAATTGTTTTGTTTAGACACAAGCTCCGTTTTCAATATTGTTTATCCTCTTTGGAGAGTGTGTGAAGAAATTCTAATCTGTGAAAGTGTTGCTGAAATGTAAGTCATAGTTTGGAAAAATCCTCACAATATGACTGGAGCAATGTTTTGATATACAGCATATTTTGAATATTTAACCATCCATTAAGAAGCCAAGCCTTTCCTCCAGTCTATCTGCCTTGGTCCAGGCCTTGGAGGTAGAGAAGAACTCCTGGACCTGATCCCATTCCCCACCACCACTCCCTTCTCTTTTGTGTCATGTCTTCTTAGATTGTAAGCCTGAGGGCAGGGAACCATCTAATTAAAAGATTGTATGTACAGCGCTGTGTAAATTTACAGCGCTTTATAAATAAAGGTTAATAATAATAATAACAATAACAAGTGCAACTAGAATCATAGAATCGTAGAGTTGGAAGAGGCCACAAGGGCCATCCACTCCAACTTCTTGCCACGTAGGAACTCCCAATCAAAGCATCCCCGATAGATGGCCATCCAGCCTCTGTTTAAAGGCCTCCAAAGAAGACGACTCCATCAGACTCTATGGGAGCATGTTCCAGTCAGACATCTCTTACTGTCAGGAACTTCCTCCTAATGTGGAGCTGGAATCTTTTTCTATAGCTTGCATTCAGTTGGCAGCATGAGCTTTTGTAGGCTAAAGTCTACTTCCTCAGATGCATGTGTGTTTTGGCCCTAAGTCATTTTGAAATCACGTCCACCTAAATCAGGCAATAATTAGAAAAGGCAGAGGAGTTACAAGGAAGGTGTCCTTAAGCAACTACAGTAGGCCCTTCTTATACACTGATTTTTTATACACGGATTCAAGCATACACGGTTTGAAAATGTTGGAAACAAGTATATACTGCAAATATCAAACCTTGATTTTCCATTTTTTATAAGGGACACCATTTTGCTATGTCATTATATTTAATGAGACTTGAGCATCCATGGATTTTGTTATCCACAGGGGATCTTGGAACCAAACCCCAGCGTATAACAAGGGTCTACTATACATGCTCTTCTATAAGTCATGCTCAGAAATGAAAGGAGTTGCCAGCATAAACTTTTGTAGACTTCAATCTAATTCCTCAGATACATTTAGCGGAGTGGAAGCCAGGGACAGATCAGATGCTGCAAGATCTGTCTAGTCTACATACTGATTCTACAGATTAACATAGCTATATCTTTGAATTCTACAGTTGTTCTTGTTGACCACTGTCGAGTCAATCTGGACTCATGGCAACCCTGTGGATGAGACATCTCCAAGACGTCTATCCTCCATTGGTCTTCCCAGTTTCTGTAGAATCACACCCGTGGCCTCATTAATTGAGTGCATCCATCTAACATGTGGTCTTCCTTACTTTCCTCACATGCAATGTGTGTGAAAATATTAATCGTGACTACATGATTTTCATGTGATTTTTGCTGTTTAAACCCCCAATTTTCCCCTGAGGACAGGCTCAGTTTAGTCAACTTTGCCTCCAGGGAAATTTCAGGCTTGTTCTGTACTAGGACCCACCTACTTGTTCTTTTTGTTGTCCATAGTACAGTGGACCCTTGTTATACGCTGGGGTTTGGTTCCAAGATCCCCCGTGAATAACAAAATTCATGTATGCTCAAGTCCCATTAAATATAATGACACAGGAAAATGGTGTCCCTTATAAAAAATGGAAAATCAAGGTTTGATATTTGAAATTTATATATATATATATATTATATTATATTATATTATATTATATTATATTATATTATATGTATATATATTTGAACATTTTCAAACCATGTATGCTTGAATCCGTGTATAAAAAAGCAGTGTATAAGAAGGGCCGACTGTATCCTCAGCAGTTTTCTCCAGCACCACATCTCAAATGAATTTATTTCTTTTTGTCCATTTTCTTAATTATCCAGCTCTTGCATCCATACATGGTAATGGGGAATACAATTGCTTGTACAATTCTGACTTTCGTGTTTAGTTGTATGTCTTTGCTCTTTAGCACTTTTTCTAGTTCTTTCATAGCTGCCCTTCTGTCCCTGCCCCCCCCCACCCTGATATTATACACAAAACAGTGGACAATATCAAACTACTATACACTGTTATAGCACTATTATTCCACTTTCACAGCTACCTCTTGTGGAATCCAAGATTGTGGAATGACTTGCCAGAAGAGATTCGACAACTGAATATGCCATCTGAATTTAAAACAGCATTAAACATCAGTCTCCTCTGGTAGGGTTATCCTGATGATTTTTAATTGAGGATTTTAAATGTTGAATTTTAGGTGTGGATGATATTAATATGTGTAAATTTTATTTGTGCTTTGAAATTAATAATATTAATAATAATTTATTTTTAATGCCCTTTTTAACAAAGTGTGGTACATCAAAATATCAACAATAAAAAGCAAATGGTAAAATACTATAAAATACTAAAATATTAATATGTTAAAAACAAACACAATCTTTCTGCTCAGTCACTACCCATCTTGGCCACATTAGGCATGCTAAGAAACTTAAATTGATGTGTGTTTAAACAAATGTCTTAATAGATGTCTGTTTATTACTGTCCCCTGCCTCAATGCATGGGGAGAGGTGGG
>NC_056524.1:36472512-36502990 GCF_019175285.1 Sceloporus undulatus
GATGATGATGATGATGATGATGATGATGATGATGATGATGATGATGATGATGATGATGATGATGATGATGATGATGATGATGATGGGATTTGTAATTTAGGGAGAGGCATTTAGAGGTCTCAACCAGAGAGCTAAACTAAACTACAAACCCCATAACTCCACAGGAGGCAGACAGAGCAGTTAAAGTAGAAAAATAGCAATATAATGGTGTCATGCCACATTGTCCACGGATATCTTTACTGTTGCTATGTGCCTTCAAGTCCTTTCTGTCTTATGATGACTGTAAGGCAAACGTATCATGGGGTTTTCTTGACAAGATTTGTTATGAGGAGGTCTGACATTGCCTTTGCCTGAGGCTGAGAGTGTGTGACTTGCCCAAGGTCACTCAGTGGGTTTCATAGCCGAGATGAGAAATGAATCCTGGTCTTCAGAGTCATAGCTCAACCCTCAAACCACTGTGCTGCACTGCCTTTCCAAAATGCACAAAATACATGTTGCAAGCTTTGTGCATTTCGGATGTTAATGTATGTTGCTACATGGCCAACACAGCTAACCCTGGTAGAACCTCTCCCATATTTTTCCTGGGATTTTGTAATTCTACCCTGAGCTACAAAAGAACTGACATTCCTAGGACCCTATGCACAGTAACAACTTGTTCAATATGTTTGTCACTGGCAGCCTTGGCCCTTGCCTATCAGTGTGCATAGTCATACAAGGTGCATCTACAGACATTTAGCCTTGCATGTCACTCTTAAAACTTGGAAAAGGAATACAACTCCCAGAATCCTCAAGACAGCATGACCATAGGGGACTTGTAGTCCAAAAGTAAATTCCCAAGGTCTGTCTTAAAAGGACAATTATAACCTCATATTGTTCTGTTCTGGATTAAAGTTACAGGAACTCTGTCCGGCAGTGTTACCTGGTTATTTAATTTCATATGCACATATTGTTAGTTTTGCATACAGTGTTTGCTGAAACATGTTGGACTTTCTTACTGTCAGCTTTTTTCACTGTCCAGCTTTCACAACCATATATAGACACTGGAAATACTATGTTATGGATTATTATGAATTCATTATTTAATTAGATATCTTTACATTTGAGATTCTTATCTAGTTCTTTAATAGCTGCCATTCCAAGTCCTAGTCTTCTTCTGATTTCTTTTTCTATTATTATTACCACCACCATGATCATTATCATCGCCATCATCTTCCCATATTGTTCCCAGTCAAGAATTCAATACAACGTTCAATAGCTAAAACAAACGTAGCTAAAATTTCATATCAAAGTTAAAATGTAATTAAAATTAAACTATCTATAAAATTAAAATCACTTAAAGACATAAGCCATACAACACATTACGCAAGGCTTGTTCCCCAAGGCATGTTGAAACAAAATAAGCTTTCATCAGCCTGTGAAAAGACAGCAGGGAGGGTGACTACAGTTTCTGTTTTGATTTATGACTGAACCAAGGTATGGGAAATCTTTAGCTATTTCAATGCCTTCATCATCTACTTTAAAGTTATGTAAAGTTTATGTTGTTACTATGGTATAGCATTAGTAATGCTGTAACACTAGGTGGCAGGCTTCGCTTTGTTTTTGAGGAAGGTGAGGATTATCACAGAGAATACTGATTATTACTGAGTGAGATTTCCTAACCAGTTTAGAAAACAAATAGATTCTGATGTAATCCAAGTCATCTTCCAAACCTAAGATTTTGTAACAATGTAAAATGGTTGTCTAATTGTCAATGATAATTACCTGAGAAAATGTTAATTTTGTTGTACTGTTGCTTTGAATAACAGCAATATTTATTTTAAAAAATGCAGATACTGATTTATATGTAAAGTTACTAATTTTAAAATAATTGTTCTAATTTAAATAAAAATGGAAATATGTGTAAATTTGCAAAAATCTCTGTATGAAAACCATGATTATAATTTGCTCAAATTATACGGTATAATACGGTAAATCTGTTAATATGCATTAGCATTTTTTTCTTTATATTTGGGGAAGTTTTTAAATTAAAATTTATTCAGTTTTTAGATTGTCAGAGTGGTCTATGGCTGCTGTTTTTGAAATTTATAAAGTACAATTCTGGTTTGGTCATTAATGTTCTAATCACATCCAGACTGGATGGAGACTATATTGGGCACTCTTTGAAGACATTTTGGAAATTTATGTTGCTTATGAATGCTGCAACCAGATACAGATCTTGGAGTGTGTGTGGATTAGACCTCCCCAAATCCTCCAGTGAATACAGTTACTCTTGGCTGTAGTAACACAAGGGTTTTAAAGATGCAGTCCCAGAAATAAAATTTCCAAGCAAACAGAGTTGCCTGGACTGATGAAATCAAAACAAAATTTGTGCCAATTTCATTGCATTATTGTTTGCTTTTGGGACTCAGTTATAGGCACTGGTTTTGGTCTTCAAGAATCTAGGTGCATTGGGATTAATGTATCTCTGAGAATCTCCTCCTCTGAAATTAACTTCCTTAAGATTTGAACTCCATTTTCCCCAGCTGTTACATAGTAGGAATGCAGCTGAGTAAAAGACAAAGCGCCCTTTTCTTTTGGCATTGAAACTATGGAAAAACCCCCCCAAATAGATTTATTATCACAGCCTCCTATTCCACTTTGGCTTGCTTAACTTTTCCCACTTAGCTACTCTTTTTGAAGGCTGAAGTTGGGTAGGATGATTTGGCAAATCTATGGAGACTTGCAGATTTCATTTAGTATCTCCCTAAACATGCATCTAATGTAATCACTGGTTTTATTCACTTGATGAAACCATTGTCAAGTTTGTGATTCTCTGTTGTATGGGAGGGGGCTGGGCTGGATGGCCCTTGTGGCCTCTTCCAACTTTATGATTCTATGATTACAAAATATGGATGGATTTTTGAAATGGGTTTATCTTGAGAGGTTTCCAGCCCAGGATTGAGATAGTACTGTATGTGTGTTTGTTCATTTGTCTTGAAGATCCGAATCACATGGTCTGATTTCTAGACCTAAAAGCCAAAGGATATGGTACAGAAGTTTATCTGGTTGGTAAAGGAAGAGCACAGCCAGGTATCCAGAGAGGAATGGATTTTGTAACTGTTATTTTGTACACCAGGCCTTTCAAGAGACTCTCAACATGATTGTTGAGGACAATTAAATTCAAACCAGTCAGACTTGAATTACGGTAGGTAGTCATGGTGTTTAAATGAGTTATACCATGCTCCATGAGTGTGTCACTTTTCTGAAGTGTGTACTTCACTCAGCCAATGAAACGCTCTGGGTGATCGTGGACAAGTCACGCCTCAGAGCAATGGCAACCCCCCTCTGAAGAAACATGCCATGAAAACCCCATGGTAAGTTCACCTTAGGGTCGCCATAAGTTGGAAGCAGCAACAACAACAACAATTAATATGGCTGAGAGAATGTATTCAATTAGCTATTGCTGGATGTTGGATATATTTGTAAAATGTCATTGAGATATTATTTATTTATGAGTTGAGTGTGAGATCATAGAATAGAATCATAGAGTTGGAAGAGACCACAAGGGCCATCCAGTCCAACCCCCTGCCATGCAGGAAATCCAGATCAAAGCATCCCCGACAGATGGCCATCCAGCCTCTGTTTGAAGACCTCCAAGATGCTCATATGTTTTGGTAATTTCACCTGTGCTTGTTTTTGACAATATTACAAGTGCAGCACCTGAAAGTATGTCAGGGATAGTTCATGAATCAGTTCAATCCCAAAAGAGGCCTTCAGCACTTATTCAGACAATAAGCATAAACATCTGAGTGGGAGTTTTGTAGATGTTTTCTTCTGAGTCACAGCTGAGTGCTATACATGGCAGAACCAGGAAAAAGAACCCTCTAAGGCACAAAAGATCATAGAACTGAAATTAAAATTGGCTTCAACCATCATTGTGCCTATGAAGTTGAGATAATTCACTTCATCTGGTGTCCAGTGAACTGCCCCTAAGGGCCTTCAGCTGTTGTACACTTTCTGGCCTGGAGAAGAGCTGCCTCTTTATCATACAAAGTTGTGTTTCTGGATGTTGTAGCAAAAATAGCACCAATTTCTTTGCAATCTACTATTCCACTATAATAAAAGATATGGAAGGTTCAGTAAACCTCTTTTCCAGCCCCCACCTGTAGCTGTTTAAAAGGTAAATTCCATGCTAGGGCTCATTGGAAAAGGGATTGAAATTAAGATAGCATGATTCAGTGATTTGAGTGTTGGACTAGGACTCTGGGAGACCAGGGTTTGACCCTCCAATCAGCTATGTAATACCCCTGGGAAACCCTGGGCAAGTCACATTCTCTCAGCCTAAAAGGAAGGCTATGGCAAACCACCTCTGAATAAATCCTATCAGGAAAACCCTATTGTAGGGGCATCATAAGTTGGAGTCAACTTGAATCACATAAGAACAACCAGAAATAGCTAGAGATTTGTAGTTTTGTGAGATATTTAGACTTCCCTGTGACAGAGCTCTGGTGCCACAACAAACTACAGACCCCAACATTTCATAACATTGAGCCATCGCAGCTAAAATGGTGTCAAACTGCATTATTTCTGCAATGCAGATGCAACCAAAGGCAAGCATAAACCTGAATTCTTGACGGGAATTCAGCTCCATCTTGAATAGGATGAGTGACCCCATTTAGATGCTGGAATTCATGATCAAATGTCTGGATTAAGTTTCATTTTATCCATCTCCCATCTAGTCCTGAACTGGTTTCATTTTAAATTCACTTAAATGTCCTACGGTTAGGGTGATCAACACACAAGTGTGAACCATTCGGTCATGCTGGGAAAGGTGGCAACTTGATGGTAACTGCCTAGAGGTAAACTGGTCTACCCATGGCAAGCAATCTCCATCTGTTTCATAGGATTTTAAATACTCACTAAGGGTCTTCCTCAGAGCTATGAAAGTTAGAAGAGGGCTAATGTGTTAATAATTTAATACACTAAAAATCTAATTACACTGCTTTTACATTAATAAAGCAACAAACCTAACTATTATGTTTATGCTAAATTGACACTTAAATTTAAGTTAAACACCTACACTGAAACTTTATCAACATGAAGCTGAAAAACAACATCCAGAATGTGAAGTCAAAGGCTTTCATGGCCGGCATCCATAGATTTTTGTTGGTTTTTCAGGCTATGTGGCCATGTTCTAGCAGAGTTTATTCCTGATGTTTCGGCAGCATCTGTAGCTGCCAGCCACAGATGCTGGGGAAACATCAGAAAAAACTAAGCATCCAGAATGTTATTCACTCACATCCCTTACACCCATTCTCCTTGTTTTGAGTTTAGGAGTCAAGGAAACTACTGTATTAATTTTTGAAAATTCTACTTCTCATCCACTCCACCAAAAAAACCTTCTTTTGCTTCTCTCTCCCATGTAGTTTCATTACATTAACATCATGTAGTTTACAGATTTCCACATGGATCTTAGCAAGTGCAACCATTCCAGCATTAAGAGCTTCAAAATTCAGTTTCCAGAGACAGATGAAGAGTCTTTAGTCAGTGTCCAATATCAAACACAGGGGGGTCATCTGGCTGCAAAGCTCAACTCACTTCCAGGCTGCCTTGACTACCTGTTTATTTAAATTCTTTTAATCTTGGAATTAACTAAACTGTCATACTCTACTCATAAACAAAGCAAGGAAAACCTATAGCAGTTGGACTGTCAGGGATGCTTTGATTTGGATTTCCTGCATGGCAGGGGGTTGGACTGGATGGCCCTTGTGGTCTCTTCCAACTCTACGATTCTATGATTCTATGATTCTATGTATTGAAGAACCAGCTGGGAAATGAAAAATTTGTTGGCTCTTTAGCATAGTCTCTCAAATCATTAATTAATAACCTAAAATAAAAATAAAAATAATTAACAATGCTAAATAATAGCTGGATTCTGAAATTAAGTTAATGCTGAATGGCCAACTTAAGTCAATCAGAGAAAAAAAGTTTAAGTCTGCCATCCTTTTTTGTTAGAACAAATTTCTAACTTGATTTTTAATTAGCTAATTCATATCACTGTCCTTACCCTGTCATTATATTATATTATATTATAATATATTATTTATAATTCCACCTTTCTTCCAACATGAGATCTAAAGCAGTTTACTGTAGGCAGAGTCTTCATCTTCTCTCTCTGCTTCAGAAGGTTCTTTTTAAAAATATATTTTTATTAAATCTAAACACAACCACATACAAATTGTTTACTACATCTAAGGCTGCTGTCTCACTGCAGAATTAGTGCAGTTTGACACTGCTTTAAGTCTTATGGCTCCATCATATGGAATCCTGGGTTTGTAGTTTGTTGTGGCACTAGAGCTCTCTGACAAGAAGGTTAAATCTCTCACAAAAATTACAAATTCTAGAATTTCATAGCATTGAGCTATGGCAGTTAGAGGTGTCAAGCATTAATAGTGTGCTGTAAATGCAGTCTAAAACAAGTATAAACAAACAACAATAATTTAACTAAACTATGTAACCGAAACAAAAATATACAAACGACTCCTCCCACAACTGATGGATATACACTTGCCCCTCCCTGTTCGCAGACTTGAGATCTGCGGTTTTGATCCTTCGCAGACAGAAAGTAGGGAGGGACCAAATGGGTCACACACACCCCCCATTATAATCAATTGGGCTTGAATATTTGCAATATTTTTAATTTGCGGGGGGGGGTCCAGAATGGATCCCCCACAAATTGGGACGAGTGTATATAACTATAGTGGACCCTTGTTATACACTGGGGTTTGGTTCCAAGATCCCCCGTAGATAACAAAATCTGTGGATGCTCAAGTCCCATTAACTATAATGACATAGCAAAATGGTGTCCCTTATAAAAAATGGAAAATCAAGGTTTGATGTTTGAAATTTATACTTTTTTGGAACATTTTCAAACCGTGGATGCTTGAATCTGTGTATTAAAAAATCCATGTATAAGAAGGGCCAACTATATTACTATACTGCCTTATATATGAAACAATATTTATGATTCTACAATACACAATGGTATTTTACAAAACCTAAAGCTGATTCATATCCCCAATGAGACTTCAACTCAGTGATAAACAATTCCCAGTCTTTCTTAAAATTATTCTAAGATTTCTTATTAACTGACATTGTCAGTTTAACCATTTCAGTTTTCTTCATCAGCCTATCTTCTTGTGTCGGGGATGTGTCCGTGTCTTTATTCTTGCTGCTATTATCATGAATTGTAAAGTCTCCCCAAAGTCCTCCTCAATTCGATCAGTCAGCATTCCAAGCAAAAATGGTCTCTGTTTTTAACTGTATCTTGAATTGAAAATTATCTTCCAACAGTAAATGAATTTGAGTCCAATATTCTCAGCTCTATTACACATCCACCATATATGGAAGAAAGATTCCATCTTTAGTTTATATTTCCAACATTTGTTTCAACTATTCTTATACATTGTTAATAGCCTGCCTAGTATTAAATACCACCTGTGTAGAACATTTTATAAAAATTCTCCCATACATCATAATCCAATGTAAATTTCAAACTTTTTGTCCAAATTATTTTTCTTTTTTCCATTTGAAACTGCAGAACCAATATTTTTAGCCTATTTCACAACAAGGATATTTGGACTGAGATTTGGAACTGCTAGCTCACAACCAATGTTACTTTTTGGTCTACAACTCCCAGGATCTCCTAACCAGCATGAACACTGGTCATATTAACTAGGAAAGTCTGGGGGTTGTGGTTAAAAAACAAACAAGCTTTTCTAAGCTGCTAAGAACATGTTTGCAATAGTTTTCAGTAATCTTTTAGCAGAAGTTTGTGTTGGTCCAGTTTTGTGTTTTCTTGAATCACCTAAAGTTCAGGTCACTTAGTCTTTTCTTCTATTATTATTGACATAAATAATGTCTAAGAGTCTCCATTCTCTTTTGAAAGGCACTTTAAAAATGGAAGATTAATCTTTCAATTTAAATTTCAGCTTGAGGCATTTGCTAGATGCTTAAATGACCGTAGAGAGATAGTTTATGATTCCCTTGATTGGGCTCAAGGAAGAATTGAAATTCCCAGAATTTATGCTTCTATTATAGACAATCAATAGCTACATTTGTGATATATATTCCAGCAGACATTTAGCTGACAGTTGCGCATGCAAAACAGCAACACATGGAAAATTGAAGTCATTTATTGCAAGTTCTTTAAATGGTTTTGTGTCAAGATGTGCAGGTTATAAAATACCAAAGACTTACCCCTGGAGAAAATCTGCTTACTGAGAGATTAGCTTTGTATTCTGAATAAACTACCAGTCATTCTGTCTTTGCACAAAATGCTAGCGCAATTAAGATATTGGTAGTTTATGACAGAAAGCAGCTTTTGTTCTGATTCATTTCTCAAGAATGAAAAAAAGGTTTGATTTGAATGTAAGGCTCTCTCATGCAGCAGACAATGAAAGCCTGCCTCTTGTACAGTTTCAGTAGCTTAATTCTCACATAGTTTGTTTTAGCATAAAATTGGTTTAAGAAAATATCCAGTTTGTATCCATGTATGCTATTAATCCCCTGTAACCACTCACTGTGTATGTATCATTGTCATTCTTGTAATTTTTATAATATTACAATAATATTCTTTGTACTGTGTCAGGGGCTCTGGCATCTTCACTTCCACACCACTTCATGCTATTAGTTTTCTTACACACTTCTTTGTGCAACTGTTGAAAAAGCAAACTGGGGAAAGCTTGCAAGGCAAACTGGGCATCAGGAAAGGCATTAAGGCATCAGCAAAAAAACAAAAAGAAAAGAAAAAAGGAAATGCATCACACACACCCTCAAAAATGTTTTACCAAAGAGGATACAGATTTGCATCTGTTTGTCTCAATAGAGAGATACAAATTTGGACACAATTGCTATAATTTAAATAAGAATACAATGTATTTCACATGTGGGAAGGAGAGTGGGATAAGATATTCTCTCTACCTGCCTGCTCATACTGCTAAAGGTAAAGGTAAAGGTAGTCCCTTGACATGAATGTCTACTCGTAACCAACTGTATGGGGCCATGCTCCTCTCCATTACTAAGCCAAAGAGCCAGCATTGTTCAAGGACTGCTCTGGCGGTCATGTGGCCAGCATGACTGCACAGAATGCTGTTTACCTTCCCACTGAAATGGTACCTATTTATCTACTTGCATTTGCATGCTTTCAAACTGCTAGGTTGGCAGAAGCTGGTTCTAGTGATGGGAGCTAACTCCATCAAGTGGCACTTGGGCCTTGAACTGCCAACCTTCCAATCTTCTGATCAACAGAATTGACATCCTAACCACTAAGCAACTGCATAGCTAATACTGCTATCATATTGCTGTCCATATGCTATCATACTGCCATATACTGCTATCATACTGCTATCCATATGCTAATTGTTGATGGACAACTCAAAGACCTCCATTCTGGATGGAATCCAGGAACAAGACTCTGCCACAAACCAAGATGCCAACTCTGTTCCCACATCTTCATAGGGCCTAATAATTCACCCCACAACATTAAAGGTGCTTTCACTTGCTTACTCACTGAGACATGTCATCTTTTGTCTCTTGACACTCTACAATGGACAAACAGAACAGCTTCTATGCCAGAGGATAAATAGACACAAATGAAACTTTAGGAATGGGAATATCCAAAGCACTCTCAACAGATGACCTTCCAGCCTCTGTTTAAAAACTTCCAAAGGAAGAGACTCTGAGGCAACACATTCCACTGTTACTGTCAAGATGTTCTTCCTAATGGTTAGGTGGAATCTCTTTTCCTGTAGTTCGAATCCATTGCTCTGTGCTCTGTGTCTCTGGAGCAGCAGAAAACAAGCTTTCTCCTTCTTCCAAAGACATCCTTTTAAATATTTAAACAAGGTTGTCATATCACCTCTTAACCTTCTCTTCTATAGGATAACTATATCCAGCTCTCTAAGCCATTCCACATGGGGCATAATTCCCAGTCCTTTATACTGCAATGTGGAAATAATGCAGTTTGAAACCACTTTAATTGCCATGGCTCAATGCTATGGAATTCTGGGAGTTGTAGTTTCATAGGATATTTAGCCTTCTTTGTCAGAGAGATCTGGTGCCATGGTGAAGTACAAATCTCAGGATTCCACAGGATGGAGCCATGGCAGCACGGTGTCAAACTGTATTATTTTTGCAATGCAGATGCAGCCTTCATCTTTGGAGGTCTTTAAACAGGGGCTGGATGGGCACAACATTCTCCATGCTGTTTGTGTCTAAATAAACTACTGCATTAAATCTACTAACAGATTCCATTAATGGACCTTAAAGAGTTAATTCCCTCCACCTTTGGATGCTCACTGCAGCTGTTCCACCACTGGCTGATAGATGGGGCCTGGTTGGTTAGTCAGTGAATCTACTAGATTCATGTAGGATTCTTGACTGTTCTCTTTATTTTGCTGTATTACTGATACTGTCATCTTGTGGTGATTTACAATTACAAACAAGCGTAAAAACTGCTAGAAATATTATTTTTCTTGGAAGCTAACTTTGGTCTTCTTGCTGTTCTGGACTTCAGCTCCCAGAATTCCTGACTGTTGACCATGGTTGGTGGGGCTTCTGGGAGTTGAAGTCCAAAACACCCAGAGGGACAAAGTTTAAGAATCACTAAGCTGTAAATGTACGTAAATAATGCATAATAATGCACGATCAAGTAGTCTTCCCCAAGCTGGTATTTTCCAGATCTGCTAGACCTCAAAATGTGGCTTGTCAGCTTGGGGCTGGCTGGCTGGTTGGCTTAGAGGTTATCTTTTAATCATATTTTTGCAAGGGCCATTACATTTAACTTCAAGCTTTGGTCCTTCCCCAATGTTTATATGGAGTTGGTTGGCATAGTAACAGAGATCAGTCCTTGAATTGTGATGTCATCCTTCCAGGCCTTCATCAGCAGGAGGAATGTTGTCAGAATGGTCTCCTAGCAACAGATGCATGTTCAGTTTGGACTTTACCTGTCAGTTGCTGGACAGACGAGGGAAGGTGAGAGGCAGGTGAGATTTGCTGAGGCCAAGGGTCTTCTGAAATCTCATCTAATTGGTTTACAAAGACAGTTATATTCACCTCTTGTTTGAGGAAAAAATGAAGAGATATACAGTCGGCCCTTCTTATACACGGATTTTTTATACACGGATTCAAGCATACACGGTTTGAAAATGTTCCAAAAAAGTATAAATTTACCTTGATTTTCCATTTTTTATAAGGGACACCATTTTGCTATGTCATTATATCTAATGGGACTTGAGCATACACTGATTTTGTTATACACGGGGGATCTTGGAACCAAACCCTAGCGTATAACAAGGGTCCACTGTAGTAGATCTGGAATCAAAGAGAAATAGAAGAATTATACAGAGTAGAGAGATGGAAAGGGATGGGGCATGCTGAGGTAAGTGAATGGAGAAATTTATTTGTTCATTTAATAATAATGATGATCATATGATAATGTTTATTTATAACAAAGGGCAGAGCATCAGTATTTAGGTTACGTATATTGTGGGAAGTAGCGCAATAAAGCCTGAAATATCAAAAGTGGAAGCCATTGGTCAACACCCACAACAACAAATTATGAACATTTCTTGGATTAGTTGGGTACTACAGGAAATTTATTCCAAATTTCAGTACTTTTTAGCAGTGCCCTTTTCCGACTTAACAAAGAAAAGTCACCCTGAAAAAGTAGAATGGTCCACAACTTGTCAGGAAGTTTTTATGAAGCTAAAGAAAGTCATCACATCACCACCTATCAATAACTCTTGGTTTTAATAAACAATGTATAATCACTACTGATGCTTTTAATGCTGCCCTTGGTGCTGTTTTAAGTCAGAAGGGAGAGAATGGACAACTACACCCTGTTGTGTTTCTGAGCAAAAAGTTGTTAACGTGAGAAAAGCATTTGGCCGCTATTAAAAAAAGAATGATGAGTGATAATATGGGTTTTAAATAAATTAAACCTTTACCTATGGAGGTGAAAATTTGTCCTGAGAATCAATCATTCAGCTTCGTGCTAGCTTAATACTACCAAAGGTAATAATAATAAGTTGTTACGATGGAGTCTTCTGCTCCAGGATTTCGAGGTTAATATCGTACACATAAGAGGCCAAGAGAATATTGTGGCTGATACGATGTCCAGACAATCAGAAAAGTGAAAGTATGTGTAAGCATTGATTTGTTCCCTGGTTTTGTCCCAAACATGTTTTGGTAATTTTGCAAACACAGTGGCTCTTCTAAACTTCTAATGGGGGAAGTGTGCAGAGTTGCTAGGCAGACACAGCTTCCTGGCAACCAATCACAGTTTAGGAACACTATAAGGAGGGGCTGCGGGGAATTGGAAGGTATAAAAGCTGGGGGGGGGGGGGGTGTCTAAGAAGGCTGGGGGGTGTTCCAGTTAAGATCAGATAAGTTCAGTTTTGTTAGAGCAGAGGGGACTGTCATTCAGCTTGACTTGACAGGTCTGGTTGGTATTCCTACTGAGAGTGAGAGATTCGGGTATAGAATACTGTATTTAAAAGCCTACAATTGTTGTTAATGTAACCACACTAAGCCTGAAGTAACCTACATAAGATACTTTCTTAATGTTATTAAATACAGTTATTGTTTGTTTTTAACTGTAGATGTCTCTGCTGAGTGATTTCTATAAACTAAAAACAAAGGCAAGCATGCTACCTAAAACCTTGAACTGGTTTATGGGACACTTTGGACCCTGGACTGTATAGACTTCAAAGCAGTGTTAATAAAGTAAACTCAGGGCAAGTGTCAGTGATTAGGGGTCTTCTGTGGATAAGAGGTAAAAGTAACCTAAGGTTTGAGAAAAGGTCCCATCACACTGACCTATATAACTTTTTGAGGCTTACCTAACTGACCTGGTAACCAAAAAGTTCATTAAAAAAGGATAAAGGAATTGGGTAGCACCTTATTCTAATGCAAACTTTTGTTGACTCTGTTCCACTTCATCAGACGCAACTAGAATCCATGAAAGTTTAGGCTAGAATAGTCTCAAAGGTGCTACTGGACTAGGGTTGGCATATTCCACTTCTTAAAATCTGGGCACCTAATTTGCATATTATGAAAATATTCTAATTATGCAAACCACTCTAATCTACATTCTAATTATGCAAATTCAGCACATTAATGGTTGCAATGCAAATTCAGCACATTAATGGTTGCATTTTTTCTTCCACTATATTTAACCTTTGTACCATTTTTGTCTAGGAAAGCTGCCAAGAATGCTGATAACGGCTCACACAGACTCAAAGGTATTTATAACAAAACAAAAGGTCTTTGCAAATAAGAGAAACAAAGCACAGTTTCAAACTACCAAGTCAGCGTCCAATTAGAGAGTGGTCAGGCAGTCCGAGGGTCAAGGGTTCCGACAAGGCAGTTTTAGCAAGGCAGTCCCAAAGTCAAGGGTTCCAGAGTCCAGATCAGTCAGCAGTCAGAGAGTCAAGGTTTCAGGCCAAGAAGAAAAAGGGAGTCAGAGAAACGTGCTTTCACTCCTCTGACAAAGAAGCTTAGCATCCTGCACCTGTTTATATTTCCCAGTTCATGATCACAGGTGCTTCCCAATTGCTGAGAGTTTCTCATAAAGTCTCTGTGACCGGTAGAGGCACTCTTTCAGACCTCTTCCATATCTTCGGTGCCTGGAATCTCTGCTGCCTGGAAGCTGGGCTGTTCAGCCTCCTGACACAGAACAGACTCATATGGAACTGGCATAGCAGAACTAGGGCCTGGCTCAGCTTCAGGTTCACCCTCTAACTCAACTTTCTCAGCCTCCGAGTCCTCAGCCTGGCTGAGCATGACAATTAAAATTAGAACTGATCTGATGGAAACAGTACAGACCAATGTTTAAAATGTGACAGTGTGAAGAGAGGAGACAGACCAGATCCTGAAGCATTTCCCCCTTTTCTTGTCTCTACCTCTCCCTCTTAAGGCTTAGGTATTTTCAGATTTGTCCACCCTTCACATCTTTAGTCCGCAAGATTCCCACCAACCCCATTCCCCATCCCTGGCTGCTATTCCTTATCCCAAAGTCCAAACCACCATCCCATAAATTAAGCCATCAGAACTGGAGTCAACACAATGTATTTACTTATGCTGTGCAGATAATATTTCATACTTACACCTCTTTTTTTTCCTTTTTCCCAGTCCTCTCCTACTGCCTCACCTGCCTTTATTTATTTTTAACCCCCTCTCTCTCTGAAGCAGAAAGTGAGAGCAACAGGAGAAGGGGAGAGAACCTCACTGCCCATCCAAGGTTTAAAAACATGACACCAGGAAGCCCTGGTGGTGCAGTGGTTAAATGCCAGTACTGCAGCCATACGGTTGTGAGTTTGATCCCAGGGGCTCCAAGGTCCACTCAGCCTTCCATCCTTTTGTAGGTCAGCAAAATAAGTAGCAACTTGTTGGGGGCAATAGGCTTACCCATTGTAAACCACTTAGGGAGTGCTAGTTCACTGATAAGCAGTATAAAAATGTACTTGCTATTGCTATGACTGCTGGAGACTATCCCCACTTCCTCCCTGATTCCCTATTTCTATTCTGGTGTAAGAGGCCTTATCATCACCTGCCTTTGATATTTACTGTGTTGCTTGTTCAGAGACGAATAAGATTGGAGGGGAGTTTCTCAGTCTCTGACAAAATGCAGTCCGGAACAAAGCAGGGATTTGTGGCATCAATCTTGCCCAGCCAGCCAGGACATTTTTTTAGACCCTCCAATGCGTGATTGTCCCAGTTTCCCAGCACATATGGCAACCCTGTACTGAACTCCTTTATGCTTTTTGTGCTAAAGCAGACTAATGTAATACCAATTCTCTTTGAATTCTTGTAATAGCTCATGCTTCTGTATTGTAAGGTAAGAGGAACTTCTAGTCAGTTATTAGAGCTCTTAGGATTTCTTAACAAAGAGGCTGTGCAGACCACCCCTAAGGGGCGGGCCTGCAGCCACCTTCAGGTGTGCCGGATCAGGGCCACGGCAACCGCACGCCACAACCCAGCCTTTCCAGGGTGCAATAGCATCATAGGTGTGGGTTGAAGGTGTTCCTTTCGCGCTACATTGTGTGGACGCAGCACCAGAGGAGCACCATGTGGAGCCACGCACAGCATCACGGTGCCCTGGGGGCAGAGTCAGGACATGCGTCATGTGGATGTGATGCCCCAACTCTGCTCCGAGGCTGGCCTTAATGGCCAGTCGACACAGGGCCAAAATCTGAAAAAGGGGTAGATTTTCAGATCATCAACAAATTCTGCTTTGTGCTCAATTAATGGATTGTTGATATTATGATGGAAGTATTTCTTCACTTCAAAATATAATTTGCCCTTTACAGAGGCAAAACCAGTACAAAGAGAGAGTCTGATGGGGAGAAGGGAAATTAGTAGAGAAAGCAAAGTTAAAATGCTTCTTCTTCCTTCCCGGTTCTTGTCTTCAGGTAGAAAGCTTGCTCCTCCCCAGTCAGCTGGAAGCTTAATTAAAACTTGGCACAGATTTCATTCTGCCTCCTCCCTGCTGTCCCAGTTAGCTGCATCTTTTTGAAAGATCATAATATCCCTTAGGTGCTCTGTATTTGCTGTTCCAAGGTACATTGCACTTGCTTTCATATTGTTTGGTTTTTTGTTTTAATTTGTTTGCTTTGGATTGGTTTGACTCTATACAGTGAAATGCAATTTTATATTGAATTGTGAAAAATACTGGCTACCAATATTTAAATAAACAAACTGACAAACTCCTCTCCATGAGGTGCCCCATGCCATAGTGCAAGATTATGGTGGTACAGTAATCTTACTGCAATTCTGCAAAATCTATGAAAACTAGGATTTTTGTCCTTTTTTATTTTTTGAAAATACAAAATCTAGTGGTTGCTCTCCAGCATTAAGCAGGTGGCATCAAACTGCATTATTTTTATAGTGTATCTTCAGTGCCACCCAGCTAATCCTGATCCTACCAGTTTTCTCTCTCTTGCAGCATAATCCTATCCCAAATGTTTCCTTGTTTACTCTTTGTATAATGTGTATTATAGGGGCATTTTTTGTTTACCTAATATGTTTAAACATTGGAATTGAAAAGGCCTAAAAAAGGCCTTTAAAATAAGGAATTGAAAAGGCCAAAAACAAAAGGTACTATAAATAATCTTTATCTATATATGCCTCAAAGGTAACAAAACAATATATATAACAAAAGCATTCAAAACCAATATATACAAAAGATACAAAATGGGCCATAATATCGGCAAACAGAATAACATAAAATAGCAAATACATTAAATAATATAGACTACATTGAAGCAACTAACACAAAACATAATGCAACAGAAAAGAAACTAAGAGAAAAGAGTGAGTGAGAAAGAGAGAAAAATCACAAACTAAAGCTAGCCTTACAAAGGCTCAACAGCTGATTAGGGCAATACACAGCTGAAGATCATCTCTTTCTCAGTAGCTCACCATTAACCCTATAATGGAAATTAACCCTACAACTCCAGTTGCAGATTTTGTTTCTATTCCAACACAATATATTAGTACGTCCTGAAGGGGGTTGAATGCCATTCAGGTAGGGATGCCATAACCCGATGGCCCCCATGACAAACCCGCTTTTGGGGGCCCCACCCGCGGGATTCCCCCTCCCCAGCGAGGCCCTGTATGGTGCTCCGCGATCGTGGAGTCCTCCGAGGCCTGGCTAGGGCTTGGGAGATGCTGTCTCCCAAGCCCTAGCCTGTCCCTGGATGGGGCTCCACGATCGCGGAGTCCTCCGAGGCCTGGCTAGGGCTTGGGAGATGCTGTCTCCCAAGCCACAATAAACTACAATTCCCAGAATGCTGTAGTCTCGAGCCATGGCAGTTGAAGCACTGTGAGCCTGGAATGTTTACTCGTTGTTAGGGGGAGGCCAGTGTGCATAACCTGTTGTCATAATGGTTTCAGGTTCTGTGTCAGGTTTGAGGAAAACACCGGGCAGATGAAAGCAGACTAGCTGGGCTCCTTTCATCCAATGGACAACAGCTTACAGCAGCTACCATTGGGCCATTGCCCTCTTCTAATTGAAGAACAGCACACCCTGACTAAGCCCTGTGTTTGCATCTGTCCACAAGGGGCATGGTTACCGATGCCTGCTGTCTGCAGTTATGCAGGAACGTTACTCTTGCTTGTATGTATTCTGATGTACTGGTTTCGCATCAGAGCTGTTCAGCGCCCCTGGAACCTTAATGGAAGAGGACCAGCTCTAGGCCAAAGGCAGGTTATGGCTCAACAACAAGCTATACATCCCTAGAACCGTAACGGGACAGCACAACGTGGACCAGACCAAGGGCAGCCTGTGGCAAGCCAGCTAAATACACGTCCCCAGCAAACTCCCCGTCGTAGATTTAAACCACGCTGAAGTTTGATGCTTCTGGGACTTGAGCCTCCATTTGAAGGATTATAAAAACCTAATCCCTAAGAAGAGCGCGTCTTTTGTTGAGCGCGTTTAAGGCACTAAGAAATGTAGGACATTTGAACCTCATTTTGAAGGACTATTTATTTAGTAAAATAAATCTGCTGTGCATTATTCTTTGTGAGCTGTGTTTTGTTATTTCCCGTAGAAATAGTCGGCCCTCGCCTTATGCGTGGATCCATTCCAGATCCCGCCGCGTAAGGCGAATTTTGTGGAGATCAACTCCACTACACTCCAAAGAAGTTAGTTCCACTGTCGAACAGCCCTTACTGTCAGGAAGTTCCTCCTAATGTGGAGGTGGAATCTCTTTTCCTGCAGCTTGCATCCATTGCTCTGGGCGCTGTTCTCTGAAGCATCAGAAAACAAGCTGTTGTGTACCTTCAAGTCATTTGTGACTTATGGAGACCCAAAGGAGAACCTATCATGGGGTTTTCTTGGAAAGATTTGTTCAGAGGTTTGCCATTGCCTTCCCCTGAGGCTGAGAGCATGTGACTTGCCCAAGGTCACTTAGTGGGTTTCATGGCTGAGCTGGGAATCAAACCCTGGTCTCAAGTGTTGTAGTCCAACACTCAAACCCACTATGCCACGCTGGCTCTCATAGGAATCCGCGCATGAAAGCTATAACACAGAAAGTTCTTCCTCAACTAGATGTGATATGTTTAAAAGTACAGTATAAATGATTTTTATTTCTTTCTGTTTCTTCTGTTTTCAGATAACACATTTTAATCACAAATACAATAGACCCAAGATCCTGTGTGACACAGTGTAATGTAATAGTTCTGCATGTAGAACTATGCTACAGCTGGCCAGTCATTCAACACCTCCCCAACTTGCCATTAAGGTGTTACACACACCTCTTGCCCACAGCTGTTCTGTAGCTGGAGGAGATAAACACGCTCCTTTGTCCCAAAGGTGGTATGATGAGACAGTGGCACCTGTCCATGGCGACCACCACTTGTGAGAAGCCGAGCCGACCGAAGGCGTTCATGATCTGTGGGGGAGAAGCGGGGGAATTAATGACAACTGTTTTGCAACTGCACCACAGACAACTCCAGGTCATTTCCCATTGTAAAAACAGAGTGAGGGATGACATGTTACGCACAGTTGCACAGGGCTGCCAAAGTTTAAAGCAAAGGTTGTGTGGTTTTCCTTACCTGACGTGTGTCCCCCAGGTACACGGTCTGTGACAGCAGGAGTTTCTCCATGGCCAGGGCGAACTCCACCAAGATTTCCCCCACGATGGCAACACCAACCCCGAACTGTTCTCCTGTCCCCAATATGGCAGAGGGCAGAGTTTCAATCGAAAACTCACCCTGTGGGCATGAAAAAGGGGGAGAGGTATAGGCAAGGGAGGGTTGTGTAGGAAGACTGGATACATGCAGCTGATGGTCATGCAAAACATCCGGCAGCAACACTTACAGCTTCCCACCACCCCCGTAGCACATGCGTAGAGCTTGCTTTAGGGTTAGGCTTAGGCTTTCAGAGGTTTAAACTATGGTGCAGCTGTGCTGCCGCGTCCACACCTGACCGGCATTTGACACCTTACTGCAAACCGAGCATGTTCTGGAACCCTGACCCATTATCCGCCCCACTTGACCTGGTGCATATAAATGAGCATCTTAAATTTATGGCGGCCCATTTGTGCTGCAACGGTGCCACTGCATATAGATGCAGCTGCGCAGTGATGTCCTTTTTAAAAAAAGAACCGGGAAAAAGCAGCTTCTTTTTAATATCGCTTTTTCCAGGATATGGTGCAAACGTGGCACGTTCATGCTGGCATTTAGGTGTAGGTCATCTAAAGGCCACTCCTCCATGATGTCACAAACACACCCCTTTTTTGCCTGTCTGTACTAGGCCTATGATCCAACAGTCCAGCTATAGGGATGGTTCTCATCAACCCTCCAACCCATTTTTAAAAACTGGCATCCTGTCAGAGAATGAAAGTGGACAAAGCCTTAAACCTACAGCCAAGAGAACAAAGTGTGAAGCCCAAAAGCCAAGAATCTAAACCTAGATACCAGGAGTGAAGAGCCAGAAGAGAAGGATGAGGAGCCAAGGGAAAATGAGCCAGAGCCACAAAAAGCACCAATGTGTAAAGCCAGAAACCAGAATCAGGAAGCCTGGCTGCTGAAACCAGAGGCCAGAAGCCAAACGTAGAAAATTCAAAGCTCAAAGCAGTACAAAGCTCAGGGCCACAAGTTCAGTACTCAAGGACAAGAGTGGAAATCCTTGAAATAAGTGAGCAAGGCCAAATGATGGAATCCAATATGATTTCCAAACTCTTGGGTCTCAGAGAAAGCCCAAAATCCAGAAACTGAGAGGAAATAAAAGCATCCTCAAGTAGACCTAAGAGCGATGGCAAAAGACAGATACCAGGAGAGCAGAAAAAATACAGAATCCAGGAAATGGTGGGTGAGGAATAGAATCATAGAGCTGGAAGGGACCACAATGGCCATCTAGTTGAACCCCCTTGCCATGCAGCTATGTAGAACAAAAGCAATTCTGAAAGATAACCATCCAAACTCTGTTTAAAGTCTTCCAAAGTTGGAGACTCCTCCATACTCCATAGCAGTCTATTCTACTGTCAAATGCTTCTTACAGTATTATTTTAAAAAGTTCTTCCTAATGTTTAGGTACGCATTCTTTTCTTGTAATGTGAATCCAGTGGTTTCAAACTTAACATATCTTAGCCAAGAAGCCTGAGTTTTGTGTTTCTGAGTGCACTCCTGAACTTCCTCTTTTCTCTGTATGTCTCTGAGCTCTTTCACATGGAGGAGGCAAGCATTAAAACGTGATTAAATCATGGTAATAGCGTGATCGGGGGGGGGGGGAGATTATCACACACACACATGCTTCTCCCATTCTTTTCCCATGAGTAAACTGTAATGGACACATCATTGGGTAATTATGGGAGTTTTTGTTATTACCCAATGACATGTCCATTACAGTTTACGCATGGGACATGAATGGGAGAAGCACGCAGGGATGTGATAATATTTTTCCCAATCACGTTATTACCATGATTTAATCACATTTTAATGGCGCTTGCCTCCTGTGTGAAAGTGTCCAAAGATGGGAATTTGTTTCAGATGGAAAACCACTGTTTAAATTCCATGGTTATCTCATCCACCATGTCACCCATATTAGAGGTCAAAATGCAAAAGGCCAGTTCTGACAGCCAACTTAATCCCATCTCTCTTCCTCTTTGTCAGTGAACTCCCTTTAACCTCATCTACATTATTTCAGCAAAGAGCAAATGGACTTGGATACAACCTGCCTCCTCTTTCTCCCTACCTTGCTCTCTCCCACTCTACCTCTTGAAGTGAATTGTCCCAAGTATCTGTGCCAGCCAAGCAATACCACAATTTCTCTCCGCATCATCTCTCACTGTTTCTTTAAGTGAATACCCTCCAAATCTTTCTCTGTGCCAGCCAGTTCACACCTGTCACACACACTGCTGCATGCCCCACACATGCTGTAGAAGTGAACTCCCTAAACATCTCTTTCCAGTAATTCACATCCACCTCTATATCTGTTGACTCTCTCAGGTTCAAATTAATCCATCCTCTCACTCTCCCATCCTTGCTCTCTTTTCCACTCCACTAAACTCACCCTTTCCTGGCAAACTCACAACTTCAAATTACTCTTCTTCTCAGCCTGCCAGCTAACTGCCTCCCCACACACTATTTGTCTCTGTGATTACCAATTTACAAATTAATTAAGGTCAAAAGATGAGCTCGGACAACCAGAAACAAAAGGCCAAAATCCAAGAGCACAAAGCCAGAAACTATGGGCAGAATTCCATGGACCTGAAAACAAACTAGAGGCAGGAAGATATCATTACTAAACAAGGGCCCAGAAGGTAATAACATACAATGATGCAGAGTCTGGTCATCAAGAAGGCATGAGAGCAAAGCTAGGCTGGAAGCCAAGAGAACAAAACTATTGAACAGTGGCCAGAGGTCTCTTCCAAGTCTATGCTTCAAGTCATTCATCACTGGCTTTTGTCTTCTGCTAGAGGAAAAGGCCAACATGCAAAGCCAAGGTCAAAAAGACAGCCTGGGGGGAATTATCCAGTGATATTATCAGATTGCGGGGGGGGGGGGGGGGAAGCCAGGAGTAAAAGTCATACTCCCAGCACAATCGTACGGTCATGCTGAACATTTTCAGACACATCATGCTCAATCAGAATTTATCCTGTGAAGATCCAGGAATGCTCCAGCAACAAACCATTCATAGGGAAGTCCCAGGAATGCTTTGTTGGTGGAGCATTCCTGGATCTTCACAGGATAAGTCCTAGATAAACACAACATAAGTCTGAAAATTTTCAGCACAATTGTGCAATTATGCCAGGAGTATACCTTTTACACAAACACACACCATCTGATAATCTCCAATGTCCCAAAGCCAGTGGCTGAAAACTACAAATAAAGAATGTGAAGCAGGAGATCAGAATCTCAAAGCAATGAGTTCAGACGTAGAGGCAAAATGCTGGAAGTGATGTGGTGAAATTAGGAGTATATCAGCAAAGAGTGTGAAACCAAACAACTAAGGATGAGAGCAAAAATAGAATTTGGAGGCTATATTGCAAACATGTAAAGTGGCAGCTGGGGTGGGGTGAGGGGTTATAAGCCAAGACCATGATACAGAAGCCAGAGTCTGGAGTGTAAAAAAGTGAAAACTGAAGCCAACAGCTTGAATCCAGAAGCTGACAAACAAAAACCAAGAACACAAGCTAGAGTAAAAGAAAGCCTGAATCAAAGATCAGAAGCCAGAGTCCTAAATCAGAGCAGAAGGGCTGAGGTTGGAGGCAGTAGAAGGCATGACTCATTAGAAAAGATAATAATACTAGGAAAGGTAGAATGTACTAGAAAGAGATGCAGACTGCATGCCACATGAATGGACTTAAGGAGGTCACAGGCCTCAATCTGCAGGACCTAAGCAGAGCAATGGAGGATAAGGGGTCTTGGAGATGTCTCATCCATTGGGTCACCATGAGTCAGGGTCAACTCGAGGGCAGTTAACAACAACAACAAACAATGGGAGGAGGAGGCAGCTGATTTTGATCTGCCTATTTCTTGAAAATCAGGCTTCAAAATGTCCTTGCTGTTAGAGCATTATTAGAGGGATGAATTTTACGCACTAAGTTAAAAGCTTGTTTTTTTAAAGTTCTATTTGTTCTCCCTCAGTATTATATGTAGTTCTATTTCTGGTTTTAAAAAATAGAAATTAGACTTCTTCATCTTCAAATCTCTTATTTTTTTAGAGCGTGTGAGCATTGATTAAAATTCCTAGAAGTGTGGGGCATAGAAAAGTTTGGGAACCACTGCTCTAAGGCATTTATAAGAGGAAACTACCTCGAGTAAGGTGGTGTAAAGATCATTGGTGGATCTTCCTGGATCTGCCAAATTCCACGACTTTTCTTATTCTTGTAATTCACTGCTCTTGTTAGCAGAACTAAGATCTGGAACAGACCAGCTGTAAAAGCCACCGTCTGAGTGGCTTAGGAGCATGACGTTTATCCAGAAGTTGGGTGGCCACCCAGACATGGGCAGCTTCAAGCCGCTGCAGTGGCACACTGTATGCCGCCACAGCATCTAGAAGCTGGTTTTGGGTTGAAGTGGGGCAGGAAAAGCTGCACTTTCGCCAACTGAAAAAGGAGTGGATCTTTTCTGCTCCTTTTTCAGCCAGGAAAAGGCAGATTGGGGCTATGGCATGTGTTTGTGGTGGCCCCGAACCATCTTTGTAAGAGATGGCTTTAAGCCATCCCTTCCACCCATATGTTTCACCCCTTAGAAAGGGAAGCGATAGCCTTCTCATCCCTATTAAAAGTGTGTGACAAAATTTGTAGCATCATCAGCATATACTAAAGTTGAAATGTGGCAGTTGCCCATTAAGAGAGAGAAGAATTGTGACTCTGATAAGGTTTTCATTATAACACTGAAATAAATGTTAATTAGCAGAGGGGTCAGCTTACAACACTGTCTTACACCACTGAATATTATTAAATAGCACCCTGTTCAAAACATTAGCTCCCCAGTTCAAATGGAACAATGGGAAAGAATGTGGACAAAGAGTTTGAAATTTACATTGAGTTATGATTCGATGGAGAACTTCTATAAAATGATGTATAGATGGCAGCCACAAAGAAGGCCCTTTTTCGCATCCCTACCAATCGTGCTTGGTGGGACTGAGAGAAGGGTGAGCATGATCTCAGAGCCCAAGCCACCTGATACAGGGAGTTATAGTTTGCCAGACAACCCAGGCTTGAGGCAGGAGTATAAGTTTTATAGGCCCTAACCAGCACTTTGAATTGTGCCTGGAAAAAAATAGTAACCAGTGGTGCTGTTTCATCAGGGAGTGTAGTATGGCCTCGATAACCTGCCCCAGTTAACAGTCTGGATGCAACTCTTTGGACCAGTTGACGTTTCCAAATACTCTTCAAAGGCAGTCCTGAGTAGATGGTGTTACAGTAGTATAAACAGGATGTCACTTAAACATGTAACATCATGGACAGATCCGATGTCTCAAGGAATGCACACAGTTGGCACACAGGGTTTAAATGTGCAAAAGCACTCCTGGGCCTTATTCCCACTATGGTTTAAACAGGATCATGATTTTATATGATCTGGTTTAAACAACCATGGTTCACACTTAATTCGAATTGCTGAAGCAATTTGGAAAGGGGGGGCATGGTTTTTGCCCATTTAACCTGTGTCAAAAAGATGCTGGTAAAATGGGGTGCTTTTTCAGCTGAATCGATTTATTTAGAAATAAATCGATTCAACCCAAGTAGGAACCAGGACGGATTCGAATCCACCTTGGCAGCCCGGCTTCTCTAGCCTCTCCACCCCATCTATGCTTACATCCTTCCACCCTGACCACGGCTGCCTCCATCTTCCCAGCCTACCTCTTGCCTCCCCCATCTTCCTGGCCTACCTCTACTCTGTCCTCCCAGCATCCTCTTACCTCCTCTGCATTAGGCAGCCTGTCCTTCGCACTGGGTGGCCTCTCCTGGGGCCGGGCAGCCTGCCCTCCAGCCAGGCAGCGTGTCCTCTGCACCGAGCAGTCTCTCCTGGGGCCAGGCAGCCTGTCCTCCATGCTGGGTGGCCTCTCCTCCGTGCTGGGTGGCCTGTCCTCTGGAACAAATATAGTGGAAATCACGATCCGATTCCAAATTGATTCATCGATTTGGATCAGAAATCAATTTTTGTCCAAATGGGAATGAGGCCCTGGTCACTACAGGATCAAAGCTGAGTAAACTGCAAGCCTGTGTCTCCAGAGAGGATGTAACCCCATCTAACGCAGTCAAGTTAACATTTATTGTACTAGCCAAAGGCCATGACAAAATGAGCTTATCAAAAGCATAAAACATTTAAAACAAAAGGCAAAGTATACAAAGGACAAAAAATGCCCCAACATTTAATGTGCAGTTAAAATAATTAACTGTTAAAAAGGACAAAAGGAAAAAGAGACATCTTTCCTGGATATTAGTAAACATATATAATATAGTCATAAAATCTAATTAATACTTGGCATCTCCCTGGCAATTTATAGCAATTTTATTTAACTTTCTCTTTCTAATCTTTTTTGCAACCATGGCAAAAAGAGCCACTCTCTGTGTTACATAGTCATTGGTATCACTCAAAAGGAATTGGACCAAATCAACAGTAGAGCTCCCACTTTTGTTTGTCAGCAAGGGTGTTAAAAAATTCTTTCTAGGGTTACTGTACAATGGACAAATTAACAAGTAGTGAACAATATCCTCCACCTGAGATTGACTGCAGATGCATAGTCTGTTCTCAAAAGGCACTTTGTTGTAGCGTCCATCCAGAACTGCAGTAGGCATTACTTGAAGTCGTAGCTCACTGAAGGCAATTCTTAAAGTAGGCGACTTGAGTTTAGTCAAATATCTGGCTCTAAAATGTTCAGTCTTCAAAAAGGAGAACCAAAAGGAAAATTGTGAGGTCCTAATTGACTGCAGATCTTTTCTTCAATCAGTCCAAAATAGGAATTCTCTTAATTGCCTCTTATCCATGCCAATAACAGCGTTCAGCTCAGAAAAGAGGGGCAGCCAAATTCAGTACAGTGGTACCCCGGGATACGAATGCGCCGCCTTACGAAATTTCCGGGTTACGAAAAAAATCAATTGAAAAAAACTGTTCCGGGTTACGAAGGTTATTTCGGGTTACGAAAGAAATTTTGGTGCTTTTCGGCGCTTTTTCGCACCAAATCGCGGCTTTTCCCCATTAGCGCCTATGGGTTTTCGGCTTGCGAAAGCTTTTCGGGTTACGAAAGCGGCGGCGGAACGAATTAAATTCGTAACCCGGGGTACCACTGTACGCAAAAAAGGTGCAGGAGTTCCATTTGGTAAAGTGCAGAGCTTTTGGAGAAATGTGTTTTGTAATATTTCCAAGGCTTTGCCAGTGTTGATATCTGATCCCCATATTTCTGCACCATAAAGCATCTGGGCAATAACTTTGCTGTTGAAAATTTTTAAGTCTGAATCCCCATTTCCTGATCTGCCTTCTGATTATGTGGCTAATGGGCTCCTGTTCTTATGTTACTTTGATTATGGTAGAAATTTTGCATCTCTGACTCTCAGAATGCCTTTCTGACTTAACCAGGGAAATATGACTATTTCCATTGTGTCAAAAGGAAAGATATTGCAAAGATAAATCTGGCATTCTCTGAAGATGCCAGCCACAGATGCAGGCGAAATGTCAGGAAGAAACTCTTCTAAAACATGGCCACATAGTCTGTAAAACCCACAAAAAACTATAGAAATCTGGCAGCTCAGTTGAGAACCCAGTGAAGCCAAAGTCCTTGGATTTTCACTTGTTTTGGTCTCACTGAGCTAAATGATGCCAAATCAATTTATATCCAGACACTTTAGCTAGACTATCAATAAAAGAATATAAGTAATATCAGGAGAATGGCGTCCTTAAAGCAGAATATTGTATTATTACCAGATCTGCTTTGTAATGTGGTTTATGTGGTCTCTGTTTTTCAGAATTATATCTGGACAAACATAGTAGTTTGTATGTTCAAGGTATTAGTGATAACCATACTTATCAGCATGCTATTTTGAACTGTGGCATTTTTCCAACTGACAATCACATGCAAATACTCAATCTTGTTTGCAAAGATCATCAAATGAACACAGAAAAAAATCTTTTGTGTAAACAGTTTTTCACAGATGGTTTTTATAACTGTGAACACTATGAGTCAATAATACAGTCTATTTGTTTTTTGATAGAACTACACATGTATATTCAGCCATTGCAAACTTGTTTGCACAAGCCTTCATCTGTTTCAAGCTTTATGAATTTCTCATTTAGGTCATAGGAGCTATTTTTTGTTTTGTTTTGTTAAGTCTCTTGTTGGAGTATGATAATGCAAATGTTATTTGAGTTGCACACAACTCTTTTGTCATGGAAGAAATGCTAGTCAAAATGATTTGTGTACAGGTTAATTTGAGAAACCAAGGGCGTGTCTATATCTTGCCATGTGAAGAGAGTTACACAGTGGGAGTGGTGTTCATACATACACACATGTGGAATCTCCTGATTTTTCACTATTTGTACTCAGAGCAGTTGACATTCTGGTTAAAAAACAACAACTCCAGAGTAAAAGATAGCTATTCAATGAACAAACTACTTGTAAAGTATAATTCAATGTAACTTTGCATAGTTACCCATGTATAGGCCCCACTGAAAGCTGTGCTTACATCTGATTCAGCATATAAAATATGATGAGCTTTAAATCACCAATTGAAACACATCTCTAAGCTTTTGATTACAAATGCAAACAATCTTGCAGAGAAGTATTATGATTCAAATTATCAGCATGAACAAGAAACCCCATCAGGGAAAAAGTTTTGATTGTTTCTTCATTCTCTGACTATCTGTAGGCTAATATTTCACAAAAAAGGTGGTAACTCTTGAAAGCCTTATTATCTCCTCATTCACTTGCCAGAGAAAGGAGGACCCATTGGGTTAGCACAGTACTTCAGCAGATAATGTCACACACCCTCCAGCATTTCACAAATGCAAGCCTGGCCACATGCGGCTGAGCAACATTAGAGTGTGGTCAACATGCAAAAATAAACAATGAGGAAGGTAGGAGAGAGTGCATTAGTTTGCTTTTGCCTGGGTCTACCAGGAAGGCCAAGATTCAACCCCTTCTTTCTCTCCTCCACTTGGTTAAATGAACTCTGCACCAATGGAAGTAGGTCAAGAAGAATGGAGGAGTAGGAGAGAGAAACTGGGACATTTTAAAAGCAGTTGGAAAAAGTGGGTCAACAAAGAATTAGTAATGCCAGTGGATATAATGCCCTTGCTCCTGTGTAAGAACTATGCCCTTGTGCAGTTCACCTTCCATGGCATTACTGAGAGCACCTTTCCCCTTTCCAAGCAATGGAAGGCAACATTTTAGAAATCTGAGTGATAGATTCCTGACAAATACAGTGCGCCCGCGTTTTACGTGGGCATGCCATATGCGGCTTTCAGCACATGTTGAAAGCCGCATTGGAAGAGCCTGTCATGCGCCCCAGAAGAACTAATGGAGCGTGCACCTGTGGCATGTGCAACGCTGCCGCGCTGCCATGCACCACAGGCACAAGCCCCGTTACTTCCTATAGGGCTTCAGCATACACTGATTTCTCCTTACGCGAAGGAATCCAGAACGGATCCCTGCATAAGGGGAGGGTACACTGTATGTTAATTGTGCTCACTGTAATAAATTTCTAAACAGAAGGGCAGCATCAGAGGTCAGTGTAATGGTGCACATCCAAGCAGAGGACACACTACTGACAATCATTGGAGCCCTACCCAGCCATTCCTTTTCCTCTTTATTGCTGCTGCTTTTTCACTGTGCCTAGCAAGCTGACAGTGACAGGATCAATGAAAAAATTACCAAGAACTTTCAGTTCATGCACCACTAAAATTTGAGCAATTGTTCCAAGCTGTGGCTTGCCCCTTTAGGGACAACTGGTGGGACTTTGCTCTGAACAGCTGGTTTTACCTTCTCAGAAATACTGAATACATCACACAGCATGCATACTGCACTGAATAACAAAAGGAGGAGAAAATGAAGAAAACACATCAGCCTTATTCCATTATGTTCTAACAGCCAATGTAAATGGGTGTTTGCCAAAAAGCTTACAATTCTCACCCAGTGCTAATCAAACCATTGTATATATTTGCACATCTTCTGACAGGAGCTAGCAACCTTGTGAAAGCAGAATAAAAACAGTCGCATTCTAGATACCTTTGCTCTGTTCCTCCAAGAAATATTTCTAAGGCCTGGGACAGACCACCCGAAAAGGGTGGCCTACCGGCGGCCTTTTTTCCTCGGGGGAGGGGGGGCACACGCCAAACTGTGCAGCTTCCCTCTGGAGGAAAAAGAACCCAAGAAAAGCAGGTTCTTTTTGCACCACAAAGTGGACATAACGAGTGCACCGATGGCTTATGTCACAATGGTGGCGCCCATGTACATGGGGCGCTGCCATTGTAACGCCATCGCAGCGTATTAGGCTTAGGGACCGCGCAGTTGCTGTGCGGTCCCTAACCCTAAAGTCAGTGCCAGTACGCCACTTGTTGGTGGTATGTACCGTGCCAATGTCACTGAAAAATTAACAGAAGCATAGTTGACATTTTATACATAGTATTGCATTCATATTGTAAGTGACTTTTAAAGAAACACTCCACCAGCAAAATAAACAAAGAAGGATAGCCAAAATCATGCCTTCACTTAGCATAATAGCTAGTGTTTAAAAGTACATAAAATAGACTCAGCATCTTCATTCAGAAAAGTGCTTTTCTCCTTTCTCTTCTGGAAACACAAATATATACGAGTAGAATGCAAAGCATGGAAAAGTAGCTTTTTGGACTACAGCTCCCTGGATTCCTTAGATAGCATAGCCAATGGCCAGTGTGACCATTGGCCATGCTGCTTGAGGGATTCTGGAAGTGACCATCCAAAAGTTACTTTTCTAAGCGTGTCCAAAGGAGGGCGACTAAAATGGTGAAGGGTCTGTAAACCATGCCCTATGAGGAACACCTTAGGGAGCTGGGTATGTTTAGCCTGGAGAAAAGAAGGTTAAGAGGTCATATGATATCTCTGTTTAAATATTTGAAGGGATGTCATATTGAGGAGGGAGCAAGCTTGTTTTCTGCTGCTCCAGAGACTAGGACCCAGAGCAATGGATGCAAGCTGCAGGAAAAGAGATTCCACCTCAACATTAGGAGGAACTTCCTGACGGTAAGGGCTGTTCGACAGTGGAACACACTCCCTCGGAGTGTAGTGGAGTTTCCCTCCTTGGAGGTCTTCAAACAGAGACTGGATGGCCATCTGTTGGGGATGCTTTGATCTGGATTTCCTGCATGGCAGGGGGTTGGACTGGATGGCCCTTATTAAACAGAACAGTTGGACATTTTATTCTTGAACTAAATGATATTATGTAACTTCTAGTTCAGGCACAGGTTACTTAGTTATATTTATTCTTCTTTTCCCCAGTTTCCCTTTTCACTGTATTGGGACTTTCGCATCCCTTTTAGACAATTCCTTTTCTTATTTCTGCCCCCAAGGCTAACAATATCTCTTATGATCTAATATAACCACAACCCCCTGTTAGAGTTTGGCTATTCTGAGCCTCTCTTCCCTAGACTCATCAACCTAATCCAGTCCCTCTCTGGACCTAGCAGTTCCCCTAACACTATCCCGCAGGATATTCTACTCCAGGCACTCTCTTTTCTAGAGCCCTGGCAGTATAATGGTAGGGAGCCTTTTCCCATTCAGACTTTACCCCTAACCATCTTCCTCTAACCCCTGAAAACCCTTCTTCTCTGGGTTCCAGGTCCTAACTCCTCAACATTCCAACCCCCAACTGAACCTTCTACTGCCTGAGTCCCAACTGACTCCCCAACTGTCAGTTCAGAATTTTCAAACGTTCCAGCCCACAGGCGATTGGCTGGTCCTCAGCTGCCTTCTGATTGGACAGCTGGGAGTGCTCTCCGTTACAAACCTCCCCCC